>NC_061091.1:19050922-19078422 GCF_015104395.2 Macrobrachium nipponense
GAGGCTATATTAAATGGTGAAAACTGTTTCTACTACCAGGAGGTACTGCAGTCAATCCCGCATTAGTGAGACTTCCACATGTTTGTATACACTGATTGCAAGTGCATTCATTTTCTCCTAATGATCCATTGTACATAATATTCTGGTATGTTAAGTGTAATCTTTTTTATAAAATAAATAAGTACATGTCCTAAATCTATGCATCCACAGGGGAACGGAAGAGAAGTTCTGTTGTTGGACACATTATTACAATGAATCAATTGACTAAATAATTAGAAACAGTGGTGAATTATTATTAATGAAAACATCCTTCATAACAAATGTCTGGTCTGGTCCAGGAGTGATTCACTTGATATTTACACATTATCATGATTTTGTAGTTTAAAAAAAAAAAAAAATCAGTTTTAGATTCACAGGCTTACCAAAAAGAATCTTTTCTTTAGTAAGAGGTGTTTACTAGCAACAGCAGCTTTGAATAAAACATATTTAAAAAGCTTTGCACATCAAACTGTACTCTGAAACTTTCATGTTTTAAGAGGCAAAATCACTATCAAGTTACCATAATGGTAAAATTCTTTATTTACACTGTTTTACTTATCTTCAAGTTGTAGAAATCATACAACATATTAACATTTTTCTAATAACAGAATGCTTTCTACAAACCCACTCATTGTAAATAGCCTAATTCTGTGCAAACAAATTCCTGTTACACCAACTTGATAGACCTTGAAAGGAAAAAAGGCCTATTGCATATGCCAAGCTAACATTAAAATGGCCATGAAGCAAAGATAATAAACCTCCACACTAACCTCCATCTTGAAGGCCGGCATTTTATGATTACTGGGTTTGCAGAAAAATGTACTTTTTTCATAAAATACTGAATTGCAATTTTGGAAAGAGGATCATAATGACAGTGAAAGAAGAGGGGAGAAGGCCAAGATGCAAGACATACAATTTCTCTCAAAGGGCAGTAGAGCAATACTGGATCACACCAAATCATAGGAGCTCCCAAACAGTAATAGATTTGCAATGGAAAGTAATCCAGAATAGTACAGTACATACTCCAAGCACATCAAGCATGAAAGCAACTTTGAGGAATGAGCTCACAAAGAGGACAAGCATGACCCACCAAAATACCCTCCAATCAGCTAAACTTGATCAATCATCATGATTGGGCTCAACATATAAAGTAGAGATTTTGCATAATATGACACAGTGGAGTTTTGCAATGATAACTACTCTAAGGATAACAATGAGCTCAAAGTTGTACTCAAAAGCCAGGGAAAAGGGAAGAGCATGCAAAGATTGGCTGGTGATAGAGTGCAACATGCTTTTCACTCTTGGAGATATAAAAATTTGAAGCACCATCAGTTGTAAATAGTACTTAAAAGTGCTCCTCCTCATAAATATATGAAGATTTTTAAAGCACTTATCTTGCATACCTTGTCAGTTTGATAATTACAAAATTTACAAATGTACCACTCAAACCAATCACCAGGGAGCAAGTAAGGGGGAAATCTATGGTGAAAGAAAATGTACATAAAAATGTAAACAAGAAAATATTGAGGAGCAAAGTCAACAGGTCTATACAGACTGGCGAAAGCACTTAGATTAAATTTCCTGCTGGTAGCTGATTTTGGAGCCCACAGTGTAGATTCTTCTTCTTCTTGTGAGCCACATCTAGAAATGTAACTGCCACCAATATAGGATATTGTAAGGTAATGGATGTTTGTGACAATACATAGGTGGTCCTGTAAAATTTTCTGCTACCAAAAATAGTTCTGCATACTTTATACTTAACCAATAAAATCCAATCCCTTGTTTCTTTTACAAAAACAAATAATTTTATTCACAAGTTCCTTGGCTACACCAAATGGTTTGGTTAGACCCATATTCTACCTGCTCAGTAAGTTAAACTTACTAGTACAATGTATGAATTTACACTTAACCCTTTGGCACAAAAAATATTTTTACCTTTTGCAAAGTAAATGTCATGATGCAACTAAGCGCAACATAATTTCTACAGAATATCCTTACTTCATACATCACAATATCATAAAAGCAGAATGTATCTACATATATAAGTATTCATGAAGTTCCTTTTACTATCCAGCACTCACTGAAAAAATGTTCCCTCTTCAAAAGTGACTATCAAATTTATTGTAAACAGGAAATGGCTCAATTTGGATTTGCATTCATACTTATCAAGCTCTACTAAAATAAAAAAAATTAAGGTAACGAACATTCTCCTGTTGTACAATTACCCTATAAAATATTGCATCACTTTACGAAATGTATCATTCGGATCGTTTTTCTTTTATTTTCCATACAATAATTTTGAGAAGTTTTTCTTATATGAAAATTGGAATCTATTAGCCCATGTAAATAATAAAAGTGCATGGAAAAACCTTGTTTCATGCAAGTTTTTAAACATTTTGTACAAATTATTATGAAATATTTCTTGATGTTTAGATAAAAGCAGGCCTACCAACCGTATTCAACCGATTATCATCTGTATAAGGATTGTTGATATTTAA
Organism: Macrobrachium nipponense; assembly: GCF_015104395.2. Lineage (NCBI taxonomy): Eukaryota > Metazoa > Arthropoda > Malacostraca > Decapoda > Palaemonidae > Macrobrachium > Macrobrachium nipponense. Next base: position 19,053,460 of record NC_061091.1, read on the forward strand.
TGCAAATAATACGTGTGAGGGGAGTTTGGCTTATCTAATGTTATCAGGTTATCATCTATTTAAAGATCTTTCTGATATAAGAAAAAAAAAACTTATTTTAAATTGGCATTTGAAATATAACAAAAATATTACGTACATAACTTCTTCTTTAAATTACTATAAAAATACATTTCGCTTGACCGAAGGATGATGAAATGCACTTGAAGTGTGCGGTTCGGTTGGCACGCCTGGAACATCGAATTTTGAGGAGACTGATGTTGATGCATGATAACTTATTAATCTTAAATATGGTAATTTGTTTTCTTTTAATATCATAAAAAATACATGAAATTGACAATATTTTTTATATATTTGACAGAGAATTCAGACATACCAGAGAAAGAAGATGGAAGTATTGTTTTTAATACATAAATGAATAGTTTATTACTTGTCACATAGGCTTAGAATGATTGAAACTAGTAACGACATCTGTGTGAACAGATTTACCGGTGCTTTGGGAGCTTGTTGCACTAAATTACATTCTAAAGCATTTACTGAACTTTTATTAATTGAAGTATTTTTTTACTAAAATGATATTGTCATGTTACAATAAAGTTTTATACATACTTACCTGACAGATATATACTTAGCTATAGACTCCGTCGTCTCCGACAGAATTTCAAATTTCGCGGCACACGCTACAGGTAGGTCAGGTGATCTACCGCCCTGCCCTGGGTGGCAGGACTAGGAACCATTCCCGTTTTCTAATCAGAATTCTTCTCTTCCACCTGTCTCCTGCGGGGAGGCTGGGTGGGCCATTAATCGTATATATCTGTCAGGTAAGTATGTATAAAACTTTATTGTAACATGACAATATCATTTTTATACATTCAACTTCCCTGCCAGATATATACTTAGCTGATTAGCACCCATTGGTGGTGGGTAAGAGACAGCTAACTACTGAAATAGACAGGTAAACAACATATGTTGTAGGTATTAATAAACCTTGGTTCCTACCTTATTAGGCTGAAGACTTCGCGGCTACTGCCTTGGAGTCTGCTTAGCCTCAAGAGCCTCAGCGAGATATTGATCTATGGCTAAGAGTTCTTGTGGGTCTGCCAATGGGGTCTTATCCACTTACTCGGCAGAGCCTAAAGGCCTTTGTCATTGGGTGCTATTCCACTAACATGACAATACACCTTGTTCAAGGAGCACAACACCGATCCCGATCACCTGATCCTAACATCCATGTTAGTTCTAAGATTGCAAGGAGTTATCCCCGAACTCCTTACAAACAACCAAAAGCTCGAAACATAATTACACTTTCATTTTTACAAAATATAAAAAAAAAAAAATTTTTGTACTCCCCTACTAGCCATACATACCCTTGATCCCCTACCAGCAATGACACTATGCTCCCGTGCGACATCAGTGAGCTTGCTAATAGAAAACCAAGCACATATCTGACAAGTGGGTTTATGTACGATAAAAACACAATATTTAAGGATCAGTCTTTGCTCCAAGACCCAGTACTGTATCTGCTGATACAAATGGACCTAGAGAGAAGCACTTCTCATAGGTCACTCTCACATCCTTCAGATAATGAGATGCAAACACTGAATTGCACCTCCAATACGTAGTCTCCATGATATTTTTAAGAGACATATTCTTTTGGAACGCCAAGGATGTTGCTACTGCTCTCACCTCATGGGTCTTGACCTTTAGAAGACCGAAGGATTCCTCCGAGCAGTTCTTGTGAGCGTCCGTAATTACGCTTCTCACAAAGAAAAGCTAAGGCGTTCTTGGACATGAGTCTTTTGGGGTTCTTCACCGCACACCAAAGACCTTGTTGACAAGCTCCATCTGTCTCTTCCTCTCTAAATAAAATTTAAGAGCTCTCACTGGACAGAGAGACCTCTCTATCTCTCTGCCTACGAGGTTAGATAGACCTTTTACTTCAAAGCTTCTGGGCCAAGGTTTTGACGGGTTTTCGTTCTTCACCAGAAACATTGTCTGGAACGAGCAGATGGCAGCATCTCCTTTGAACCCCACTGTGGAATCTAGAGCGTGCAATTCGCTCGTCCTCTTGGCTGTAGCGAGAGACAACAGGAATAAGCATTTCCTAGTGACGTCGCGGAAGGAAGCCAGATGTAAAGGCTCGAATTTATCCGATGAAAGCAATTTCAGGACCACGTCCAGATTCCAACTAGGTGTTCTAGGAGTTGCTGCTTTTGAAGTTTCAAAGGATCTAATTAGATCGTGTAGATCTTTGTTGTCTGCAATATCTAGCCCTCGATTTCTAAATACTGAAGACAGCATGCTTCTGTATCCCTTTATTGTTGAGACAGATAGGTGTGATTCCTCTCTCAGAAAGAGGAGGAAATCGGCAATATTCACTATAGAGGTACTAGAGGAGGACAGCTTCTGACTCTTACACCACCTCCTAAAGACTTCCCACTTCGATTGGTATACTCTTCTCGTCGAAGCTCTGCGGGCTCTAGCGATAGAGCCCGCAGCCTTGCGAGAAAAGCCCCTCGCTCTGACAAGTCTTTCGATAGTCGAAAGGCAGTCAGAGCGAGACCTGGGAGGTTGTGATGAAACCTCTCGAAGTGGGGTTGTCTGAGTAGATCTGGTCTGTTTGGAAGAGATCTGGGGAAGTCCACTATCCACTCCAGTACCTCCGTGAACCATTCCTGGGCTGGCCAAAATGGGGCTATTAGTGTCAACTTCGTGTTCTTTGACGCTACGAACTTCCTGAGCACTTCCCCCAGGATCTTGAACGGGGGAAAGGCGTATGCGTCCACACCCGACCAATCCAGGAGAAACGCGTCTATTGCGAAGGCTCTCGGATCTTCTACTAGAGAGCAAAAGACCTCTATTCTTTTGGAGAGGAACGTCGCAAACAGGTCTATGTGAGGTCTCCCCCACAGGGACCAAAGACTTCGACACACTTCTTCGTGTAGAGTCCATTCTGTGGGAAGGACCTGATTCCTCCTGCTCAGTCTGTCCGCTCTCACATTCTTTATCCCTTGAACAAATCTTGTGAGGAGAGTTATGCCTCTTTCTTCTGTCCAGGTTAACAGGTGTCTTGTTAACTGAAAGAGGGAGAAAGAGTGCGTGCCTCCTTGCTTGCGTATGTAAGCCAGAGCCGTGGTGTTGTCCGAGTTTATCTGTATCACCCCGCCTCTGACTATCTCTTCGAAGAACTTTAAGGCTAGGTGTATGGCCACTAGTTCCTTGCAATTGATGTGCCAGGACACCTGTTCCTTTGTCCAGGTGCCTGACACCTCCCTTGCTCCTAGCGTCGCTCCCCATCCCGACTCCGAAGCGTCGAAATATAACACTTGGTCTGGGTTTTGCAGGGCAAGCGATACGCCTTCGTTCTTTTGAAGAGGAAGGATCCACCACTTCAAATGATCTTTTACCTCTTGTGGAAGCGGGAAGATGTCCGAGAGTTGTCCCGTCTTCCAACTCCACACCCCTTTCAGGAAAAACTGAAGAGGGCGAAGGTGAAGCCTCCCCAGAGAGAAGAACTTTTCTAGTGAGGACAGGTCCCTAAAAGGCTCAGATAATCCCTCGCTGAACTGTTCTTTCTCTCTAAGAAGCTCGAGATTTTCGACAAACCTCGAGTGATTCTTTCTCGCGAAGGAAATACTCGAAAACCCCGAGAATCCATCTGAATCCCCAGATAGACCAAGCTCTGGCTGGGGATCAGCTGCGACTTCTCGAGGTTCACGAGTAATCCCAGCGATTCTATCATGTTCCTTGTTAATGATAAGTCCTCCAAGCACTGAATCTCCGACTTGGCCCTGATCAGCCAGTCGTCCAAGTAGAGGGAGATGTTTATTCCCTCTAGGTGAAGCCATCTTGCCACATTCGCCATCAGGTTGGTGAATACTTGCGGAGCTGTAGACAGACGAAGCACAGAGCCCTGAATTGAAAAATCTTGTCTCCTATTACAAATCGAAGATATTTCTTTGACAAATGGTGAATGGGAACGTGGAAATACGCATCTTGCAAGTCCAGAGAGACCATCCAATCTCCTGGACGAAGAGCCGACATTACTGAAGCGGACGTTCCATGCGAAACTTCTTTTCTGAACAAAGCGATTCAGAGCGCTTACGTCCAGAACTGGTCTCCACCCCCCCGATGCCTTTGGTACTAGAAAAAGGCGATTGTAAAATCCCGGGGAGTGTGGATCCTGCACAAGTTCGATGGCCTCCTTTTCCCACATTTGTTCCACCATTTGAAGGAGAGTCTTTCTTATTACAGGGTCTCTGTACCTCGCTGACAGTTCCCGAGGCGTAGATGTTAGGGGAGGGCTGTCCTCGAAGGGGATTACATATCCTTTCTTTAGGACCGACACTGACCAAGGGTCGGCTCCCCTTTTTGCCCATACTCCTGCAAAGTTCAGGAGTCTGGCGCCCACTGGTGCTTGAAGGAGCAACAAGTCATTTGTTTTTCTTGAAAGGCCTAAAGGAAGACCTTCCTCTCTTGTCAGAGCTCTTCTTTCTGGCAGGGGGACGAGCCGCTGCACCTCCACGAAAGGGCTGCTGAGGAGGACGAGAGTCCTTCTTAATCGCCGACACTACAGGCGTCCTTTCTTGGATGTTTGTGTTAGTAGGTCCTGTGTCGCCTTCTCAGTTAGCGAGCGAGATATATCCTTCACTAACTGAGAAGGAAACAGATGATCCGACAGAGAGGGGCGAACAATAAAGCAGTCCTCTGGCTCGGAGAAACCCCTTTTGATAATAGGGATCCATATACTGATCTCTTCTTCAGGAGACCAGCACCAAAAGGGAAGCCACTTCTCCCGAACCGTCCTGTACTGCCTTGTCCATGCAAGACAGGACGCTATGGAGAATCTCTGGGTTTTTAAGAAACTCCGGATCTTTAGATTTGTTGGCCAGAACTCCAAGTGACCAATCCAGAAAGTTGAACACCTCTAAAGTGACAAAAAGTCCCTTTAGAAAGTGGTTCAACTCCGAAGTGCTCCACGTCGATCTGACCGATCCTAAGGAGTGACGTCTAGAGGCCTCCACTAAATTGGAAAAGTCCGCATCTGCCGAGGCAGGCAGAGAAAGACCCATAGTCTCTCCTGTCCCATACCAAATACCTCTCTTTCCATGTAGTTTGGAAGGAGGCATGCAGAATACCGTCTTTCCCAACTCTTTCTTCTTGTCCATCCAAGAATCTAAAGAATGGAGTGCCTTCTTCATAGATATTGCAGGCTTCATTTTCAGAAAGGCCGAAGATTTTGCCGTAGCCGAGCTCGAAAAGAGAGAACGAGGAGAAGGAGGAGCCGCCGGACTAAGAGAGTCTCCAAACTCTTGTAGCAGTAATGAGGCTAAGACCTTATAACTCGAGAGTCCCTCATTTGCAGGAGGTTCGTCATCAGACAAATCGTCTAAACCTCGATCAGACGAAGGAGAAAGCTCACGTTTGGAGGGAGAGTCCTTCCAAGACCTACGATCTGAAGGAGAGGAGCTCCTATTTGGAGAAGAGTCATAAATTCCAGGAACGAGTCTCCGACTCCTGCCTCCTGGCTCTTGACTCTTGCCTCCTGACTCCTGACTCCTGCCTCCTGACTCCGGACTCCTCCTCCGATCCGGACTCCTGACTCCGGACCTCCTGACTCCGCCTCCTGACTCCCTGCCCTGCTCCTGCTCCTGCTCCTGCCTCCGACTCCTGCTCTTGCTCGACTTGCACTCGACTCCTGGCTCTGCTCTTGACTCCTGCCTCCTGCCTGGATGCCTCGACTCCGACTCCTGCCTCCTGCCTCCTGGTTGACTCCTCACTCCTGCTCTTGCCTCGTGCTGGTGACTCCGCACTCCTGGCTCTTGGCTCCTGCCTCCTGGGTGACTCCTCACTCCTGGCCGGTGCCAGACATCTGATAGGTTCATCCAGGTTCGTACAGGAAACCTCACCTCGAGTAGGAGGATTGATCCTGGCGGCAGATACCTCCATACGTCTGGAGGATCTTTTGATCGGAAGGGAAGAGTCTTTCCTTCTAGGAGGCTCCTTTGACAGAACTCCTACAAAAGACGAAATCTGCTCTTGCATAGCCATCATGAACCTCTTCGTAACCTCCTCTTTATCCTCTTTGGGAGGAGGGGAAGGAGGAGGGGAGGAGTCCATAGCCTCCACCTCCTGCCTCCTTCTCACTCTGGTTGAAAGAATGGCTCTTCTTGCCTTCTTCACTCCCGAAGGAGACTCCTCAGGGAAGTTTTTCTGGGCTCGAATCAATTGTCGGAGCCTTCCAACTCCTCTTGAGTGGTCGAGATCGATCTGAATCCCTCCAATCACGTCTCGGAGATGAAGATCCCGACGACGAAAAACACTCACGCAGGACGCTTTTACAATAGCGATCCTTGGCAGTCTGGGGTGTCACAGAAACCGCCGAAGGGACACCTGATCGGTGGGGATTCTCCACAACCTCCTTTCGGTTTTCGACATTCCTTCTCCTCTGGGCATGTGAGCTTGGAAGAGGTCTAGACCTAGGAGCGTTGCTGAGCCGACCAGATGCCCCCTCCACTACACTGGGGACACTCATATCACTGTCCACTGAAAAATCACTAGCCTTACCTTGTATGGCAGCCATTTTGTTTTCCATCAACTTGAAGGCTGCTTTTAGATCCGCAAGTTCTTTCGCTGAATCTACAGGTTCTGCAATAGGAGAAGGGGCTGCAATGGAAGGAGAAGTAGCAATAATTACCCTTGGGGAAGATCCCAAGCTAGGAATTAGTTCAGATCTCGAACTACTTAAACTTCTATAAGAAGCCTTCCTCACTCTTTCTCTCTCTAACTTTTTCAAATAATTAGTTAGATTCTTCCATTCGTTCTCACTCAAATTCTCACATTCCTTGCAAGTATTAGTAAAAGAACATTCATACTCCCTGCAACCCTTGCATACAGTGTGAGGGTCTACCGAAGCTTTCGGCAACCTCACCTTACAGCCTACATTCACACAACGTCTCACAACCATTCCAGAGTCAGACATTTTTAAAGAAAAATCCAAAATCAAGTCCACAAAACAGTCCACAAAAGCGTATGCCAATCCAACAATCCAGATACGTCACCAAAAGTCGGTCAAGAAGATCAATTGCCGGTGAAAAAAGAAAAACCAATCGAGAGGAACCAACAACAATGTTGATGGCCCGGGCGACAGAAGAATTCTGATTAGAAAACGGGAATGGTTCCTAGTCCTGCCACCCAGGGCAGGGCGGTAGATCACCTGACCTACCGGTAGCGTGTGCCGCGAAATTTGAAATTCTGTCGGAGACGACGGAGTCTATAGCTAAGTATATATCTGGCAGGGAAGTTGAATGTATAAAATTAAATTTTTTAATGTTACGTTTCAACCTCTTGCTCACTATCAATATTATCTACCACCCATTACGAATATTAATAATAAATAGAAATAGATTTTTATTTTTCTGTTTTACCTCTTTATGGAGTGTGTAACCATTTTTCTCTCAAGGAGTTACTAATTCAGTCCTCAGCCATATGGTTTCAGAATTAGGCCATTCAATACTGAAATGATCAATTATATATTGGGCATAACAGCTGTAAAAAGAGCACATTATTGGTTATAAAAACCGAATACAACAGTAATAGTACTTATAAACAAAATAATGCTGCATATTATGATTTCTCTGCCTTTCACGGACCAGAGAAGGACCATTAGCCTAGACAAACGCTCATTTTACATTTTTTATATTTTGATTATGATAAACAAAATATAAAAAATTGTTTTGTTATTAATGAGGTATACGCAAAACAAATAGGCCTATAATTATGAGTGCTAAAATAAAACCTTCAGACCAAAAAAAGGGTTGGGCCGAGTTACAAGAAAAAATTAATACCACAATTATTAAAGAAGAAACACATGAAAGAATGATAGTAATTTCAATTTCATTTAAACAATGTTATTTAGCTCGCCTGCCATAATACACATTAGCAAGCGACTTGGTTTTTTGTTTTACAGTTAAGTTAGCCCGTCGTGTGCAGGAAAAGGACTTTGCTCTAGGGTAACCTGTAACCAATTAACAGAAACTTAGTCTACCACCATAGAACATCATGCACGGGCGCAGCTAAGCGAATAGTTGCTAGATACCGCTTGCTAAATACTTCCATATTTATATACACCTATTGTCCGAAACATTTAGGCAACTGTTGCAATATTTTGTAATGTAACTGTACATAGGGTGGAATATACCGCACTGTACCAAGCTGGAGTAAAGGGAGATCATCTCATTCACTTACCTACTGACTGATTTGTCTTGGTGCTAAAGGGAAAGTGAAGGGAGGGACATTACTAAACAGTCGGACAGCTGGACATCTTTCAATCTTTCAACAAAACCACTTTAAAGTTCATTTTGGGTAATATAGCAAAATGCAATGTAAAATTATTATTCCATCATATTGTAGTATGATCTGTCAGGTGTTTTTTTTTAAGAGAAAATTAAAAATACAATGCAAAATGCCTTCTCTTCATAAGACTAGGAATTTCTGGAAATGAAAGCTCTATATGATTCTCACTGCACAAAATTATTTTCTTATACTGTATGCAGTTTCTCAGACTGAACTTTCTCATTATGATACCAGGCAATCACAACCAATGAACTAAAGCAAGAAAAACCAGACAGGTATACCTTACCGTAAATTTACTGGTTCTTTACCGCTTCTAATTTCAATGACTACTGCTGTAGTCACAAGTCACTATTAAAACATCGACAGCACAGTTATTTATCTTTGGAGTTTAAATAAACACATAAAAACAATCAAATGCATACAAAAATATGCCTATGAGGGCAGGGGTAACAAATACAGTACCTAACAAACAGATCATTCTTGCACATCACCCAATCACAGAAAACAGAATAACAATGCAAATCCTTCTCCTAAAAAGACAATTATCAGACCCTTCTGTAATCAAACACAATTTGGAAACAAACCTTCAACATCCAACGACTGAGCTACTCTCACATTTCCCTGCGGCTTCACTCTTGGTACAGCTACAGAAGATGATAGCCTCATGTTTCTCATTCCTGCCTGAAAAAGAGTTCAAATCTTAATCACACTTGGTGCAAGCTTAAAATTTCATAAATAACGACACTGGCATTAGATCATTTATATCCGACAAATAAAACAATTACTATAGCAACTTAAATATATTTTATACAATAAAATAAAATTTTTGCAATTAGCACCTGGAGGAAAAAATTCTGTCATCTATTTTTTTCATCAGAAAAATATATGAATAAAAGCAATTCCTTTTTTATGAGTCATAAGTAGCTAATATGAGTGAAATGAAAGGAAAATTAGCATTAAAACATTTAAAACTTACTGTTATCCCCTGGGAAGGGTTTAAGCTCAGGGGCTGGGACGCTCGGCTCTGAATGTTAACAAGAGGTGGTAAGGCAGTATCAGGCTCATCCTGAGTAAGCGTATCACTTTCAGCCTCATCCAGGTCTTCATCAAATTTATCAACCTCCGAAAAGTCATGGTAATCCTTTTGTCCCATCAAACCCTTAGCACCTTCCATTTCCATATCCAAGGGATCTTCTTCACTTTGCAATTCAAATGATGTCTGGAAAGATGTTTCATTTTGCTTCTTTAATCCACTTGGCATAAAAGAAAATATCAAATGCATTCTGTACCATACGGTTCAATTGCCTCTGGAAAATTTCATATTGTTCCCTGAGTCTTTAAATATGTTCTTATTACATTACTCTCTTGCTCACCCAACAGTGGTGCGAATATGCATACAAAGCAGATATTATATGCTGAATATTTTAGCATACACTAGACTATCACAAAGTCTTTCCATGCTTAGTGTAAACAAATACTAAACACATAAAACCTAACGAATCCACTGAAGTAAGAACAATACAGTTTTGATGGGACCATAGAACCTATCTGTGAGATATGGAAGTTTTTACATATCTGTTGTAAGTTTCAAGACTTGAAATCAAAATATGTACTGTACCTAAATTAATGGTGACCGATGTTGCAAAAATGTGCCATCAGCACACTAATGTATTTACAATTTATTTTCATGAAGCAATCATATTTATGTATGCACTTAATATAAAAAACAATCATGTGTACATTATTTACTAAAACCATACAACTGTACATAGAGGTTACAACTACAATATTCTGGATCACTGTAGCAAAAGCAAATGTAAAAACTGTGGTTAGAAGTGATATGTGAAAAATTTAATTTTTATTTCTGTAGAAATATGAAGCTACATGTGCACCACGTGGATGCTATAGCAAGAAGGGCAAAGATTCAACAATATCTGCAAATAAATTAAGTAGCAGCAGTTACAAGTTGAAAAAGAAAATAAAAAGACATCTATAATCTACACTCCAGAAAAAAAACTTTATGTGCTAGAACATTCCTGGTAGTTGAACAAGCCTGTAACTTCTTGGAATCGTACAGCCCAATGTGCAAAGTCATTTTATGACTTGCTGCTTTAGTTAGGCAGATAAAGGAAGCCTGGATGAGTCAGAAAGAATAATGCTAACGATATTTAACTTGAAAGGAAGTTGAAAAGGGATGAATAAAAAATGTACAATAAACAACTTTGATGATACAAAAGAAAGCCCCTTCCATCTACTTTACAAATTCCTTGACTATCCCATTATCCAAGAACCAATAATACTTACAATTCATTAAGTCCCACAGCACCAAGATTTAAAGAACTTTCAGTCACATTCACTAAAGGTAGCTATAAAAATCAACAAATAACAATTCACTAAGCCCCACAGCACCATAATTTAAAGACTTTCAGTCCCATTCACTAAAGGTAGATATAAAAACCAGCAAATAACAATTGATGACAAGGATGTCGTTGCCAGACTGCAATAAGAACAACTGAATGCTACAGCAAAACAAGAGCAAGAGCTTTGGTGGGTAAAAAAGGGTGCAACCTTGGTGGGAAAACCACACTTGCCTACCTAACAACCACTAATTACTAATTAGCAATTCAGGGTTTAGTGTCTATTCCCTGACCACTGTATACTGTTGCAAAGTACAGTACACATAGTCTGTCCAGAATCCAGATTTGGAGATGTGTTGAAAGGTCCTACATAATTTTTATGAAATAATTACAAATAAATTGGAGGTAGAAATTAGCATTAAAACAAGTACCCACATAGAACATTATTAAAAAAATGGATTACAGTAATTTGACAAACATCATTAAAATAATAACCATGATTGTGCAACAAATTACAGGAATGATATTGAAAAATTATTGTTATTATAGTATAATGGTTTGAAATAAACAGCATAGTGATATAAATTAATTACTGAAGTAAATACTTGAAATTTTAAATTATAGTATCCTGTTTGCTGTAAACTGTTTCATGAACATAATCACTTTAAAGACATGTTAGAAGCAAAAATAGCATGTGCAATCATTAAAAATAACTTCTTTACTTCTCTATTTACAGTTGCTATGAAAAAATAACTGTATACAACAGTAAAAAGGCGTGTAGTACTTGAAAAGCTTCGAAAGCTACAAACTACCTGCTTAAACTAACTACCAGTGCTGTTCAAATAGTATGGAAGGAATTGGTGAAAATCTTACTACATACATAATTTCATTAATGTTATTAACTGTCCAAAGAACTATGGTCCACAGTATATGTGTATACACTAACTTACCAGAGCCTTCTGATCATCTTTCATTCTTACAAGTAGATTGATGTATCTAGACTTCATGTTTAACACAAAAATAGGCAAAAAAAAAAATATATGGGTTTGTGGTGAAAGAAATAGCATTTCGTACTTCTACTGCAATTTGTTTTATTAAAATTCTGTAAGGCATAATTATAGTATGATAAAACTTGTTATAAACTCAGCTTTCTCTTATCTAAGCTATATGAACTGAGGCTAACCTGCACTTCAAAAACAGTGAAATCCAGACACCCTGCACTACTGGACAGGACAAGAAACCTTATTTAAGTGCAGGCTATGCAGTGATCATGCAATGGGTCTATACTTCTTATGAATACTTTACTTAAAATCTACATAATCAAAAAGCATGTGCAATACAAAATATGTATCTGTTGATGCTCCTGGAACCACGATACTATTCAAAATTACTTTTGTTTGCTTTACATAACATTTGAATCTTATAAAAGCACTTCAAAGGTAAACTAACCTGTAAGTTAGAGAGAATTCTCATAATAGTCTGCCTCTCCCTTCTCACACGTATTTGTAGTGCACTGAGAGCTGCCTGCTGTTGCTCAGTATAGGAACGTATGTTGGCCTCCACTTGTGATTCAGCCTTTTTAAGGAACTTTGCAACCTGCAAATGTAAAAATAAAAAATTCAAGATAACTTGTATTTCATCAATACAAAATTAATACCAAGCCTATCTACTGTACCAAATTTTCTAAACAACCCAAAAAATAATAATAATGACCTGTTGCTGGATGGCACCAAGGGCTTCCTCAACCTGAGGCAAGCGTTTATCGTTAAAGTCAGTAGGCGATAGTGGCGGTAACGGGCGGTTATCTAAAGATGTCGGGAGGACCATGTTAAACACAGGTGAGTATCCCTCACATCTCTGAAGCATCTGAATTTTGTTAGCATCATTCTGAAAAGTTAAAAAACAATAAGAAAAATGCATTAAAAACCTGTAAATGTTTATGTTCTCTTTACCTGAGGTACATATGCATAATAGAGAAAAAGTTTTTGACAATTTTATTAAAGGTACAAATAATTTAATTCTACTGAAATATTGTCTATTTGGGTAGACAAACTAAGTTTCATATTTCTTGTTAAATTGGGAGAAGTGGTAGTTGCCTATAGGGTAAGACCTCCCAACTATGCTGTACTCAAAACCTTCACTTACTGACTTTAGCAGACATGAAAATACCAGTTACACTGGATGAGAAAAGAACCCACGAAGTAAAAATTAAAAGAAATGAAAATCACATTAAGCACAACAATTACAGTGATCAGGAAGGATGCAAAGCAGAAGGTACAGTTTGATAAAGAGGCCAACTATTTCCCACATGCACTGTGATGGGTAAAAGGATATACCTGACTATGCCCATTGAACTATGCAGTTTTTAAGTGATTAAATACAAGCAAAAATCTTGAAAGAATTAATTTTCCTATTATAAGGGAAAACATGATAACTGAAAAAATCAGTAGGGCAAAAATAAGTAAAATTAATGAGCTACTACATACACAATTTCTCAACTTTATGCCCATCCCAAAAAGTCAACAAAAATAATAGATTATGAACTTAAAACGATAACCCAAACTATCAATCAGAAATCTGTAATTCAACAGGTAGGATAAAAAGTAAAGAGCTACTAAATAAAATGGCAAGTAACGTAACTCATTCATAAATCATGGATCATTACTATTTCTATAATTCTTTTTCCTATTATCAAATACAGTGGTACCTCGACATAAGAAAGTCCCAGCTTACGAAAAATTCAAGTTACGAAAGCAAATACGAAGATTTTTTTGGCTCTACATATGAAAATAATTCAGGTTACAAAAGGTTGTTGCTGTAAAGTCCCAAGATTCGCCTGGACCACAGATAACAATTTTAAAACTCGCGCGCCGCCAACTGAGTAGACTCGCCACCATCCTCCCGCTCTCCCATTGGTTCCTGGTGCTAGTCACCGCCATAAGATCCTGCTCTCCTATTGGTCAGCATCTCTCCCATCATGCTCTACATAAAGGCGTCTTCGCCCACTGCTTCGCACCAGCGTTTGTGTATACACACGGAATTCATTCGTTCACATATACGATTTTGCTTATTAACGTAAATTCGTGTTAGTGATTTCATTGTACTACTTTATCATGTTGTGTGAGAACTTTAGTATACTACATAACTTAATTACGTACAGTATACGTAGTCATGGGTCCCAAGAAAGTTGCTGAAGTTCACGGAAAGAAGAGAATGCTTTCTATGGAGACAAAGATGGAGATAATTGAGAAGTATGAAGCTGGCATGCGATTGAATGTGATCACTAGGAATACGGCCAAAATCTGTCGACGATAGGCACCATCCTTAAGCAGAAGGAAGCCATCAAAGCAGCTACACCTTCCAAGGGCGTGACTATTTTGTCCAACAAGAGGAGCCACGTGCACGAAAAGATGGAGAGGCTGCTTCTTGTCTGGATAAAAGGCAAAGAAATAATTGGTGATACGATAACTGAGACGGCAATCTCCCACAAGGCCAGCGCTATTTTCGGCGATTTGATTGCCCAGGCCAAAGACGACGGAGGAGAAGGGACATCGACGCCAACCCCAGACTTCAAGGCTTCTCATGGGTGGTTCGAAAAATTCCGCAAACGGACTGGCATCCATTCAGTGGTGCGGCATAGGGAGGCGGCCAGCTCGGACACAAAAGCGGCCGAAGCCTTTATTAAGACGTTCGACGAGATGACGATCAACGAAGGCTACAGTTCTCAGCAAGTCTTCAACTGTGACGAGACTGGCCTTTTTTGGAATAAAAAATGCCTTGTCGGACGTACATCACGGAGGAAGAGAAGAAGCTACCCGGGTATAAGCCTATGAAAGACAGGCTTACGCTTGCACTTTATTCGAACGCCAGTGGGGATTGCAAGGTGAAGTCCCTACTTGTCTATCATTCGGAGACTCCTCGAGCCTTCAAGACCCACAAAGTGCTGAAGAAGAAGCTTCCAGTGATATGGAGGGCTAATGCAAAAGCCTGGGTAACAAGACTTTTGTTCACCGAGTGGGTAAATCTGTGTTTCGGCCCGACAGTGAAGAAATTCTTGGAAGAGAAGCGCCTCCCTCTGAAATGTCTGCTGTAGTTGGACAATGCCCCTGCTCACCCTCCTGGCCTCGAGGAAGATATCCTAGCGGAGTATTCTTTCATCAAGGTTCTTTATTTTCCGCCTAACACCACCCCTCTCCTCCAGCCCATGGACCAGCAAGTGAAATCGAACTTCAAGAAGCTGTATGCGAAATGACAATTTGTCCAAAATTGCATTTTTCCTAACTATACAAACCTGAGGTCCTTTTACACTAGGAAGGTACTAGCGGCAGCTGGATAGGTCGTAAGCTTTCGAACAAGGGGTTCGGTAGTTAACTGCTTGTCCGACAGGCGCGCATAGCGGCGCGGACTGGGAGGTTAAACAAATCACTTTTGCTTTTGGCCCAAGCAAAAACTGCAGAGTGAGGGGTGTGGCATGAGGTGGGATATGTGTAAAGGACCTCAGGTTTGTATAGTTAGGAAAAATGCAATTTTGGACAAATTGTCATTTGTTCCGACACGGCATACAAACCTTCGGTCCTTTTACAATAGGAAGACTCACTTCTTGGTGGGAGGAATCTGAGTCTTTTGTGAACAGACTGGTGTTTGCCCAACTTGGAATGCCTCCCTGGTCGTAAGAGAGGGAGGGATCCAAGCCTCTGTCCGATTGATCGGGGTGTGCACCGCAGGATCAATGGTCAGACCTCTGGACCAAGTACTAAGAAGAGAGGCAAGAGTATCTCTTCGCCCTTCCCCCTTACCAGCAAACAAGAACAAGTTCCTATTTGCAAGAGGCAACATAAAGTTATGGTTTGTCTCTTGTTGGCATCCCACTTCCCCCCCCTTGTAGGAGGAAGTGGTGGATATTCGCTCCCATCCCCTAGTGAAAGGGATAGGATGGGGCTCTGTCGAGTAGCTCACCGCATCTCGTCCTTATCCAGCAAGGTGATGACCCACAGGTAGAGAGGGAGAAAAAGATAGGAAGAGAAGCCAGTCACTCTCTCATTCACTTATCTATTCTTACAGTCACACCAGGACTCGATGCTGTTCAGCCTGCTAGGGTCTGGGTTAGCTACACAATGTTGAGCAGCCACCACGGGTCCCAAGGAAAACGATCCAAGGACCTGTGGGCAATATCCACAAGGTAGAAGGAGGTGCCAGTGGTCTGGTTGTACCAGACCCCTGCCTTCAGTACCTGCGCCACGGAGAAGTTCTTGTGTAACTCGAGGGAGTGTACTTCTAGTCATCTTGGTGCTGACGAAGAGTCTTCAACACTCAGCCTGGGATGTCGAGTTTCTTCAAGAAAGCGCGGTCGCGCTTTCACAGGACAAAGCAGCATCTCCTTCGCATCGAAGGCGGTGAAGTCCATTAGGGAGGGGATTGTGAAGGACTCTAACCGATCGTCAGGAACCGAAGGGTTCAGAGTCTTCGCTACGAATTCGGTACTGAAATCGAGCGTCACGAATCCCATCCCTTGGATGCTTGACTTCGCAGGAAAAGTCATGCAATTACCTCAGAGGAAAAGAAGGGAATGGTCGTATGACCTATCCCTCTTCTCGACTTCGGTGATGTCCTGTACCCATACTGGTCTATCCGTCTGCAGCGAAGTTGTCTTCTCGGTAGTGGATAGGACACCGACACTCAATGGTGGGTGTCGATGGTATGGGTACTGTGGACAAGCCGTTAGGACGAAGAAAAGACTGTTATGGAACAACCGAACTAGTCCACAGCGAAGTTCGTAACAGACTTGGGCGCTCTGACAGCTGCCGACTGACTGCGTTCGGTAGGAGGCAAGTTGTCCAAGCACACCGAGCAAGTCACGTGACCTTCGCCTTAAAAGGGTTATGCCAAGAGACTAAACAAACTAATTTGTTCGTCACCGATGCCAGAAGGCAAGGTGATGACTCTCTTAAGGCATGTGCCCAACAGGCGAAAGTCAATTGCCTCTAGAGACCGAGGTCCCTGATGGCAGATATCTCATAGTATAGTTGATTCTCGGCTAAGGAGAAACAACACTATGTGTCGTTGAAAGACGAAGGTGTACAGAAATGCAAACCTTCGTCTTCACAGCTGAACCGAGAGAAGGATTCTCAAGATTCTGAACCTGTGCTACAAAGACTGAGACGCTAACCGCTATTCATTGCTGTCCGGTGAGATCGTAGTTTGCAATAAAAGCGGAGCGCTTTTCAGTAATGAAGACAGGGAAATACTGCCTAGAAGAACTGCTTCTCATGGGCTGAACATTTGGGAAGTAGAGCTGTCAGGTCTGGAGAGTAGGCGATGTCTTCTGACATATCTGTTAATTCGGGGCGAGCAATGAATAATTGCACACCTACGAATACGAGATATTTTGAAGACAAACTCAGATGTCTGCAAAAATCATTCGCATTATCGCGGTGCGATGCAGACGGGTGACTAGTACAGACTTCCGTTACCGTGCGGTAAACAGAAAGATGAAAGAGTCCAAGAGATATCTCTGTTGAAAATTCTCGCAATGTCGAAGGCGATGAAATTCGAGCGTCACAGCAGTAGATGGTCCTTCATTATTGCGAGAATCCCCGTTAATCAGAGACCTAAGTCCATGATTGTTGGCAGAGATACGGTTCGGTAGTCAATCAAACCAGGGGAGAGAGAGAGTAACCGACCGTGCATCTCCGAGACCTAGCTGATACTGAGCCGCTATCAGGCAGTTCAATACGCAGTAGCTCTCGGTGACTCGTCATCCTGAGTTGCCAGGTAATCCATTATTCCACGAAGGAATGCGTTCGGCTAGAACCACGAGGCATTAAAAAAAAAAAAAAAAAAAAAAAAAAGGAATACGCCTCGAGCCAATTATATTTAAACCGAAACGGATTTTCGGTTAATACAAAAGCTGATTTGGTGTTGTCATGACAATACCAAGTATCTAAAATCGAACTGATAACTGCTGGGAGGTTGCAGGTAACCCCGAGTTGCAGTTCAATTAAGATACAATTCGTCGCGGTCACAAACCGTAGAGTTAACTACGGTATGTGCCTACCCCCCGGACAATTCAACAATGTTTAAAAGAATCATGTCGCCTGAGGGTAATATACGTAGTATATTTGTAGGTTCTGTACCACGACCTCCAATCCTAAATTCTTTTCCTCTCGAGGAATGAGAATAAGGATTGGAGATCGACCGCCTTCGTTTCTCTAGTCAAGAGAGTGAAGGAGAAGTCTTCCCAAAGGAAAGCTTCAATGGTGAACAGAATACCGAAGACGATAGTTCAAGTCAAACTGGGAAGTTCCTGTCCGTTCTTCTCTATTCCAGGTTAATCGCCTACTGTGAGATACTCTTCTTTCAGCAGCAGTCTTCCTTCCAAATGCTAGAAAATTACAGGAATTCGAGCATAAGCGAGGTTCCCGATTATCGTGTAACAATTATCGGGGATTCTCGCTCACTTTGGACCGTGGTCTCGCCTAAGTGTTTGGAGATCGTAAAAAACTCGAACACTGAGTGCGCTAGAAATTCCGTAGAATTCTAAGCACTCTGCGAAACCCCCCACCGAATTCGTCAAACGATATCGGCTGGTGATCCTCCCGATTCCCCCCTCCCGAGAACGAGAAAGGGGCAGGATCCCTCCTCAACGACCGGGGCTTACGTCAGGTAGGACCCGAAGGTCCCCCCGGTAGCGCAGCCCCTAACGTGGGATCTTTACAGAGAAATCTCTGTAGGATCCCTCCCCACCCCTTTCCCTCGTAGCCGTAAGGCGAGAGGGAATAGGGAGGAATTGGATACTGGCTCGCCTTCCCAGCGGAACTAGCAGTTGGAGAAGAAAGGAGCAGCCATCGCCTTACGGCGATGGCCTCTCAGAGCCTGGGAAAACGTATCGTCATGGAGAAAACGTTTTCCCGAGGAGGGTTACGAACTCATACTGTAGGTAAGGGTCTGCCGCCACTGTGAACGTCGTCTGGTGGGGCTGATCGACACCTGACAGGAGAGAGCCGATACCGTCCTCCGACTCATTCCAGTCCTCGTCGATCGAAACCTCAGGAGGACCGAAGGGTATTCAAATACGGTGTCCGAAGACACGTAGAAACGCCTCGTCGCAGTAGAGGAGGTGAAGTAGCTTGTTCGACCGGCCAGAACTGTGAGAGCCTTCTTGTCCGGAGACGAGAGGAACTACCTGGTTCAACACAGTCGGCAAGCTCCAATCGCGGCAGACCCACCGTCGATTTGGGTTCCCTCTTGGGCCCCAAAACGACTCTAGCCGAGACGTGGCTCTGCTGGTGGGAGCGGCGATCCTTCCCGAGGTCGTTGTGCTGACGAATCAGAGCCACCTCGGCAAAAGTTCATCTGGATCCTTCGAGGTCGTTGTGCTGACGAATCAGCGCCATAACCTCGGCAAAGTTCCTCTGGATCTCGGAAGTCACAGCATCTTGCAGAGTGGACCGTTAAGCCCTTCGAACAAGAGCATATTCCGAGAACCTTCCTCCTAAGAAGGGGGAACAGCGACAGCCCTCTCGGTCATCTCCATCCACTTTGCGCAATACGTCCTGGCCGGTTCCAAGAACCGTGCCTGCACGTAGGGCATCGTGGTGGGATCATGAGGGGCGCCACCCCTCACGATCACTCCTCAATACCTCGCTCCTCCCGGTGTAACCCGAGGAGGTTTGAAGGTACGGGAGAGGCAGACCTGACGCTCCCTCCTCGCTCGCTGGCAGAACCAGCAGGCTTGGAGGCTGCAGGCGATCGTCAACCCTCGGTGGCGATCGAGCTGCAGGCCTGGTCGAACCGTCTCGCTGTGGAGAACGGCTGGACTGAGCACAGCGGCCCCCGATCTCGAGTGTCAGAAGAGCTGGTGCTGGTTGCCGTACCCGATCGCTCTCTGTGAGAGCGACGGTCAGGCGACCTGCAGGCTCCACTGTCACAGTGAGACCGGTGCTTGTCCTCACGGCACGTCACGTCGCTGGTTCCAGCCGTGGCTGGCACCAGCGAACGGGAGGACCTCTTCCCAGCCTCAGCCCGTGGCCGGTCGTGGACCGTCACGTCCCCGGGTAGCCAGCTGGTCGCCGCGAGAGCGAGAGCTGGTCTGGTGAGAGTCGCGTGAGCGCTGTCACCAGCCTTCCGCCCCGTGCCGTGAACCTGACGCTGAGCGGACTCAGAGGTCTGGTTCCTGGCTGCACTGGTCGCTGGTAGGCGACCGTACAATCGGTACCTCCCGCGAACGAGAGGCCGAGACGGACCGTCGTCGGACCCTGGATGCAGTGGCAGAACCACTGACACCAGGCGAGGAAGTACCGGGTGTTAGCCGTACCCCTCTGGTCCCCGTAAGTCTTTCTTCCTTGCGGAAGAAGAGACGGGTCCCCGCTCCCGAAGAAGAGCAGGAGACAGCGGAAGGAATCCGTCCCGTCCCACCGAGGTGAGACGAGTCCCTGAGAAGCTCCCGAGGGAGACTTCTTAGGATGGAGGAGGCAAACCTTTCTTCTTCCCTCGGCTGTGAAGCCTTAGAAGTCCAAGGGGAAGAGGCGGCAGCCGACACGATGAAGAAGATTGAATACGACGACGACGACACCGACATCTTCCTTCCTTCTTCTCGGCTCAGCTTCCTCAGGCGGACAGACGTAAGATCTGCGTATCCAGCAGGGCGGAGCCGGGGCTGCTGTAGCCGAAGCCACAGGGCCCCGGACGCACCTGTACAGACAGACCAAAGTCTGGGGTAGTACCACCACGAACAGGGACGACGTCAGCAGGTATGGGCATCTCAGGAACAGCAGGCACAGCCAGCACAGCATCAGTAGGGACAGCCAGCGCAGCAACGGCAGGGACAGCCAGCGCAGCAACTGCAGGGACAGCCAGCGCAGCAACTGCATGGACAGTCAGCCCAGAATCGGCAGGCTACGGCAGGGCCCCCAAGCACCGGAAACACAGGAAGCTGGAAGCAGCAGCCAGCAACATCCTGGTACCGGCGGCAGGTCCAGGGGCGAGCTCTATGGCAGCGGAAGTGTGGTCGGCGGCAGCGAGGCAAACAACCACGACGGCGGCGGCACGCCCCCTCTCGGTAACGGCGAACGGCAACTTCACAGCGGCTGTAGGCAAGACTGTTACCACGTGAGGCGAGTACACCAGGTGAGGAGGGACGTCGTCACCTGGAGCGTGGTCACCACTCCATGGGTGACCGCAGTAGGCCCAGACATAGAACCGCAGCCCCTGGACACTAGCACGCCCTGCAAATGGAAGGACGCCATACCTCACCAAGGTCCACCCTCGTGGCAGTAGCACCTGCGGAAATAACAGTAGTAGCGATTAGTGGGGGGGAAGTCCCCTCGCGCAGGGGGGTTGAAGCCCTCTCCGAACGAGTGGAGACCCCGAATACAATTGTACATCGGGCACGAGCGCCCTCCCCGCGCTCGACGGGTCGGGCGAGGAGAAGAACGCAGATAACCTCCCCCCCCCAAGGGGAAGGGCCATCTGTGGGAGCTGAGCGGGGGGGGGGGGGGGGGGGGGGGGAGGGGGGGTGGGGGGGGGGGGGGGGGGGGGGGGGGGGGGGGGGGTCTCGTTTCCTACCCCCGCACAGCACCCATGTACCCAACAATAATAATAAGCCCGAGAGCAATCGTGCCCTCGGGCCCGAATGCAAGGGCATAAGGATCAATTCCCTGACTGAGCGGAACTTGAACCAAATAATATTGATGCAATCAATAACTAAAGGAATAAAATGAAAAAGAATCTTGCATTACGATTCACTTCACAATGAATAAGGGCTCGGATCGAGCGCATTTGCGCCCTCGGTACCGAGCGCAAGGGTAAAAGGATCCATTCCCGATTATGAATGGAAACCTTGATCCATAATGAATTGATGCAATCAAAATAATATATAAAATGAAAAAGAATATGCGCTTGCGATTTCACTTCATACAAATAAAAAGGGGAAGGATCAATCCCGGGAAATAGCGGAAACATTGATCCAAGTAAAACAATGCAATCTCAATAAAATATGAAAATGAAAA
Organism: Macrobrachium nipponense; assembly: GCF_015104395.2. NCBI lineage: Eukaryota > Metazoa > Arthropoda > Malacostraca > Decapoda > Palaemonidae > Macrobrachium > Macrobrachium nipponense. The sequence goes on from NC_061091.1 coordinate 19,075,175, forward strand.
AGAGCTGCATTTGCGATTTCACTTCATTCAAATAAAAAGGGGAAAGGATCAATTTCCGGGTAAGCTCGGAACTGATCCAAAATGAGTATTGCTACAATCAAATAATATATATTGAAAATTGAAAAAGAATACTGTACTTGCGATTCCACTTCCATACAGAATAAGTTTTCGTGCCGAGCGCATTCGCTCGGCAACGAGCATACAGGTCAAAAAAAAATATAAATGAAAAGAGCACTTACTTACGATTTTCATCTACACATTTCCCAACCAAAATATACGGCTCGGAGCGAGCGCTCTCCCGCCCATCGGCACCGAGCATACACAATACGAGGATCATTTTCTGGGAAAATGAATTCCCGCACTTACGCCCTCAGTCCCGGCACTCGGGTAATCGGAGGGCGTGGTGAAACCAAGATCCTTTAATTCACAATTGAATTCTATGGAAATAAATATGAAATGATTGTACTTACAATTCAGTTTCACTAGATAAATAGAAAAAGAAAAAAACACACCTATTCGAAACAGCAACGACGATGAAGCGGGCAGAGAGCGATGATACACGTCCACACGCCAGCAGGCCGAAAAAGCAAAGTGATTTGTTTACCTCCCAGTCGCGCGCGCGCGCCTGTCGGACAAGCAGTTAACTACCAAGACCCCTTGTTCGAAAGCTTACGACCTATCCAGCTGCCGCTAGTACCTTCCTAGTGTAAAAGGACCGAAGGTTTGTATGCCGTGTCGGAACAAACATCTTTTCAAGAGATGTTTCGACATCACCGATACCACAAACCTCACCTTGCGTGAATTTTGGAAGGAGCATTTCAATATCGTAATATGCATCCAACTCATCGATCAAGCTTGGCAGGAGGTTTCAAGGCGAACCTTGAATTCTTCGTGTAGGAAACTCTGGCCTGATGCCATATCCGCCCGAGACTTCGAGGGATTCAACGTGGGCGAAGCTGGTACAGATTCAGAAACAGTTGACGATCCTGAAACTGTTTCGCAACCAGATCTTGATGAGTCCATGGGGCTGGTCGTTGATGAGGACGACATCAATGACCTTCTCGAGGAGCACCAAGAGGAGCTCACGACGGATGACCTGCAGGAGTTGGAGGGGGGGGCCATGCAAACATAACGTCGTTCAGAAGAGTTCTCTAGCAGTGCAAGGAGGGGACGACGACCGACCCCTATGGCAACGGCAGAAATTAAGGATGCTCTAGCTGCTTTTCATAAGGTGCAATCATTTGTAGAAAAGAGATACCCCAAAAAGGCTTATACAGGTCGTATGCTTGCGCAGTTCGATGATGTTTGCCTGCGTCGTTTCAGGAACATTGTCAAAAGCAGGCAGAAGCAATCTTCCTTGGATAGTTATTTCTTAAAGAGGCTCTTAGTAAGAGTAAGCAAACAGGAAGATCCAAGTGATACTACGAAAAAACAGAAAGTTGAAAATGGTTAAGAAATTGAAAAAAAAAAAAAAAAAAAAAAAAAAAAAAAAACGTAAAGTATAAAAAGTAAAAAGACAAAATGTAAAAATCACTAAAAGAAAAAAAAAAAGGAAAAAATTAATTTTAAATGTTTTGTAAAGTTAAGTATTGAGGTTTTGTGTCATTTGTTAATGTGTTTCATAAAGTTTAGTCTTAATGTTTCCTGACATTTTTTAATGTGTATCGTAAAGTTAAGTGTACGTACAAGTTTTCTGCCGTTTATCCTCCTCCTCTGTTGCCACTTTCGGAGATAGCCTCACTCGAAAGGTAAGACTCCACATTTTACTACATACGTACGTATGTACGTACAGTATTTCTTGTATACCATGTACACTAATACACTTTATTTACAGGTACTATGTAGTACATATTAGTAGTACATATTAAGTTAAGTATTGAATGGTCCAAATTGTTGTATTTCATTGTTTATTGGTCAATTTAGCTTTATTATAAAATTTACTGGGGTGTTTTTGTAGGACTTGGAACGAATTAGGCAATTTACATGTAAAATGCGGTTCAAGAAATGAAAAGCTCAGGTTATGAAGGCCACCTCAGAACGGATTAATTTCATATCCTGAGGTACCACTGTACAGTACGCTAGTCAAGTCAAGAATGTCAGCATCCAAACTTCATCATTTTTAAAGAGGGCCAAAAACTGGAGCAGAAAATTACTCATGAAATTGAATGTCTAAAAACTAGAGCGCAAAATTACTCATGGAATTTACTGTTATGTGGGCAGAGATCATCCAAACCATAACCATTGTTGGAAAAGTAGAATTATACAGGCTCAAGGAGCCCAATAAGGAATTTTGCCATATTTTCAGAAACTATCATTTGCCTTGTTTTAAAAAGAAATTTTATGATCCCAATATCAGGCTAAGTTTCATACAGGTCACACGCAACCTCTCATTTTTATCATCAATTACACTTGATTTTAAAATTGGATCTGCGTACAGTAATCACTTACAGGTTGAAGTTTCCCTTCAACCAACTGAAGACACCTTAGATTATATAACTTTCAGCTAACTAACAATAAAGTAAAATTACAGTATGCTAGATTCTCACAACACTTCTAATACTTACAATCAAAAGAGAGCTAACAGCAACCGTTCCATTTGTAGAATGAATGGCATGTGTCAAGAGATGACAGTTGAGGCACTCATGGATTGTCCATTCACTGACAAAGTAGCTTCGTACCAAAAACTTTTGTCCTTCTGTTATACCTCCTAAATTTAGGGTGGCAACACAAGCACCCTGTAACACACATTAAATGTCTTAATCAAAATGCTAAATGAATAATCTTCATTTATGAAACATTTCTAGGTCCAGTAAAATATAAGCATAATTAGCTCAATACAGTATACCTTAACCATGAAAAGATAGTCATCTATTGATACAATAAATATCTAATGATACAATATTGTAGTATTTTAATATGAACATATAATACATTGTGAACATAAAAATGTTATTGTTTTGCTTTAAATGGAAAGGTTAGGAATTACATCACCAAAAGTAAAGAACAAATATAACCTTGGAGAAGAAAGGATGTTGACTTTCTTCCGGCTTAAGATTAGGCACGCCGGGGGCTAAGGCTTCGGGTGTCTCTCGCACATGCAAGCGGATATTTAGGCAGCTGCAGACCAATTGTACCATTCTCACCCCTGGAAAAAATGAACAGCCTTTAAAAAAGGAAAGATATCCATACTATAAAGAACAAGTTGACTAAGAATGTCATGGAATAATGATTACGTACTACCATTAGAG
>NC_061091.1:19083422-19118422 GCF_015104395.2 Macrobrachium nipponense
CTATTTGCGTTGCTTACTAAGAATTTAGTTATTTTTTGGGGGTTGACTGTAATTAACCCCCAGGGTCTAGTTCTAAACACGGTGAAATATACGATGCCCCAATCCCTAGTGGCTTTCGTATTCGCAGAAACGTTTCCTGCAGTCTGTGCGGAGTTATCCTAGATAGATTGCCTAGAATTACCAAAACCACAAAACGGCAACGCTGGATGTGAGGTTAATAATAATTGACTGACAATAATCAGCACCAAGCTCTTCATCAGCAACACTAAAAGTATGGGGGTAGGAAAATCTATTTCCCTACGTAGGTTAGTCCGTGCAGAGCTGTTGCTTAGAAATAGGGGGAAACACTGCAGTGGAGCCATCATCATCGCGTGGCTCAGCCTTATTCACTCTATATTTAATTGGTGAAACAAGATTACAATTACATCTTTAAGCATACCATTCAAAAGATTGAAGTTTTGTCAACATAATGAGATATGAAAGCGCCATATGAACTAAAATAAGCACGAGGTCTTCGTAAAATATGTTTTCAAGGCAGTTTTGAAATCCAATATGGTGGCTACCGTGTGACATGCCGTTCGTAACCACAGCCAAGCCATCATCTTTCCCAGCCTTCCCAGCACTCATTTGAACAATGTTAGCGTATATATGTAACGTTTATTGATCTTACTCAAGATTGCAGTTGTAATCAGCACAATAAAACAACATTTTCTTGCCTATATTAGTGAAAGTATGAAACTTCTTATTCCCGGGGTCATGGTTTGAACTGAAATTCATTTTGACCTTGTAATTGGCAGTTTTATCCTTACTACCATCACAACTGAAACTCCACAGTGATTATTGGATTGTAAATTAAACACATTTCTGTCTTAATTCACTCCAAATTTCACTTGAACTATGTTGCGGTACCTGGTTCCTAAGCGCTCACTCCACAAAAACAGTTACGGGCAGCACACAAGTACACGGTTTACAAGGTGCAAAGCTTTATTCCCTTAATTGTTTACTTTACTCATTATTTAGTTCTACTTTTTACTTTGTTACTTCAAAATGTTTATTTTATTCATGTCTATTATCCCTTTTTTGCAACCAAATTACCCCCGAAAAATTACAGATAATTCTGAAGTACATACGAGCAGACGACACAAAATGACTCATCGTTGCCAATCTAGTGGAGCTTCAGACATACGCCGATGCATTTACAAACTGTTTTCATAAATTCTAGTTGTCATAGTAATGCAATGATGATAAAATTGCTCTATGTATATATACCACAAATAGATACGGTAATTTCATTTATTCCCCGGTTTTGTGTAAGATTTATACCCAGTTTGTAGGGTAAACACATACCAATTGGCAACACTGATAAACAATTGAAGAGCGCGAACAATGCCATTGGTACCGTTCACAGGAGTCTAGTTACTTTTTCAACAACGAATATTTTCAAATTAATAATCCTGAATATGTAAAAATATTTATGCAATTCATGACCTTATACTGCCGTTCAACTATTTATTTAAATAATTATCTAGTGCATGCTTCTTCTTCTACCAAAAATCGTAGTTTCCTTAAAAAAAGTAGTGGATGGAATTCGTTTACGATTTTTGTGTAGAAAGTACCCCAGCGTCTATGGGTATAAGTGGTGTATAGATTTAGCACATGGAATGGGAAGTTTATTGACACAAGCAACTCCGCAAACATCGAGATGGCGTCAATCTTATGAATATTCCGAGTTGTAGCTGAGTAAAAATTTCAAAAGCGTCATGGAGGTAGTGTGCACTGCGTATGGCCAGACTTTCCATTACCCTCTGTTTAATCTTAAAATATGGCCTTAATTTCTAACTTTGGAGAAAATATACTTAGCCTACTTCGAGAGGTCTTGAGCTCCTCCTCTCACCACAAAAAACTCATGGCTGATGACCATCTCCGGTGTCAAGACGTGTTAAAGTACTTTTTCGGAGGGTGGCCTCAAACGCGCTAGTCAGTGGCTTGGCTAGTCTAGTCGGTTGTTTACCCTAGGGGTAATAAAAATAACGGTAAATTCTTGACTAGCATCCAAAATAGTAGGTAGGTACTAGAGAACAACTTAATTTCCAAGGTAATACCCCATTTAGCAATATTCCATTATCTTACTGTTTAAAGGAAGGGCCTCGACGTGTAGGATATCCAAAGTAGGATCTCCCAGGCCCTTAGCCTACTTTATACCTAGGTAGGCTAATATAGCTACCTACCTTAGTACCTAGTAGGTAGATACCTAGCTAGGTAGCAGTAGTACAGTTAGTCTATCACATGACAACAGCCAAATAATTGGCTTGAAGAGTCCTACAAGAACCCGCTTTCGAAGATACCCCCAAGGCTCCAAAGGAAGTATCTTCTCGTAGGATATCCTAAGCTTACCTCACGACAGTAGCCTAAAAATTCGCTTGGAGTTACACAAATAAGCTTTTCACGATACACTTAGGCCTATACATAATTTTAAAACGACAATTGCTCGTCGCTGAAAATAATTTACCGAATCTATAAGGATAAAGTAATTGAATATCATTTTAATACACCTTGCCTCACCATTAACTCCTTCGATGTCCTCCGAACTCCTTCTCACTGATCTCAGTATGGCAACACTTCCAAGAGCGAATTATATTAGCCATATAATCTTATTTTGTCAGCAATTTGAGTATTGCGCAGTTTTCTCCGGTCTCTAATAACCCTTATTTTACCACTTATTCCTTAAATTAGCTTCTTTTAACAACGATAAGTCAATTCTCGCTGTTAAAATACGTATAAAAATGTTAAAAAACTACGTTTTTGGGGTTGAAATTGGTGTTATTAACGTGTATTTAATGTCTCCAATATCAGTGTTGCGCAGTTTTCCCCACGATGTAGTAACCCTTATTTTACAACTTATTCGTTGAATTAACATAACCTAACAGCAAGAAACCGATTATCGTTGTTAAAGTAAGTGTATAAGTGTTAAAATATACCTTTTCGGGGTTGAATTCTGTGTTTTAACGCGTATTTAGTCTCCAATTTGAGTGTTGCGCAGTTTACCCCCACGATCTAACAACCCATATTTTACCACTTTACTGGTTAAATTGGCTTCATTTAACCGCGAGAAATCGATTCTTACGGTTAAAATAAGTATGTAAATGTTATAAAATATGCCTTTTGGGCTAACGTTATAGTTATTAACGACTATCTACAGTCACCAGTCAGGGACTGAAATTACTGAAAGATCTCCATAAGAGTGCTGGTGTTAATAGAACGCGACGTTTTAAATGGCTACTGTACTGAACAGCAAAACAGATCCTTCTTGGTATTATCTCTTTTTGTTGCTTTTTATTGCACATGTGTTATGTAATGCAACACAGTCTTTTACCTATATTGGTTTTATTTTATTATAATTTGATGAAATTTTACCTTTATACTCCTTATATCCCCAGGAACTTCAATTTGATTATATCATTTTGCAACACCTGTGGTAAATATTATTGTCTAAATTATTAACATGTGCCAGTCTATGCAAAAACACATTTATATGTGATATTCGTTATAAGGTTACTTTTTATACAGTAAACTATAGGTTCCGTCAGTAGAAGATTTTGTAATGTATACTTTGAAGAAACAATATAATAAATTTTATGTATCTCTCGTCTAGTAGAATATTAATGTTATTTTTATTTATGTTTTTCAGGGTCTTTCGGTACTTTTCTCACCGGGACGTCTACGCTCGAAGGTTATACTAGTATATCATGTTGATTATGTTTATAATATTAAAATGACTATGTATAAGCAGAGTTCACATGTTATATGTAAAAATGTTTAAAATTTCAGCTATTTTATACAAATACAAGAACTGTAGTAAAAAAAAAAAACTTAGTTTCAAGTAATAGTTACAGCAAAGGTATGATAATTTGGAGTCCTACATAGGAATTAGTTTAGAGCTATATCATTCGCTGTAACAACATAATTATATTTTGGATATTTGTCAACCATTATAGGATGTTTTAGCGAAGGGGAATGGGCTTTTTTTCTCTCTCCTGGGTTCGCCATCTACGCATTATGTAAATTATGACTTTACCTTGGGCGACAAACGGGCATCTCGTGACCTCCAGCAAAATTCTGATTTTTTTCCCCTTGTCCGTCTGCTCTATTTAACATTAACCAGCCAGAACTTCTATTTCATTTAAGCTCATTATGTAGCTTTAGTATTGAAATATAAATCGTCCAATTCTCCCTTATTTCATATATATACACACACAAATGAATACACTGTATATGGTAACATTCAGTTGCACACACATAAACATAAGTAGTCGGAGCGACTCGCACTTTCTAGAATCTCGTCCAGACAGTCTTGTTACTTATTCAGGCCATCATTTCATATATCCATTTTACTTATCCTCCTAAGATACCAGGATTATATAGTGCATTTTTTTCTCTTTTTTCACGATTTATTATCTCTCGTTTAATTGTTTATGTAAAAATATTGATCAAACTATTTACCTGACAGATGAAATTCGTTTAACTGTAATCTGCACCCGCACTGTGCCTCAATAAAGAATAGCTGACCACAGGAGTCTGGTTACACGTGCACTGCAAATTCTTGCCCTTTCAGCGGTCTTTTCCTCTTCCATTTCCTCGGTGACTCAACTTTTCTCTAATTTCATCATCATCAATAATTAATATCGCGTCCCATCCCAAGCAAATATATACACCTGTCAGCCAAAGCAATCATTCTACCTTTCAAACTGAAGATACTTTTTCAGATATTCTTGTGCAAAACATTCCACTCACGCACAATTTTTTTTTTTTTTTTTTTTTTTTTTTTTTTTTACTAAAGCGTGTGCGATGTCGATGGACTTTTCATCTAGTGCAAATTGCTTACAGGAAAGAACATACCGTAAAATGTAGTACAGAGAAGGATGAAAACTGAATAGTTTTGTCTCTCCGGCAGACACTCGAGCTTCATATTAGCTGTATCCCACCCGCCGGACCCCGTACCACCCCCCCCCCCAAAAAAAAAAAATAGTAACAATAAAGTATGGGGACTGGCTACATATACAGTAATTGCCAATTCTTTATAAATTCATCTCAGCGAGCGAATATGATTTCGTCATATTTTACGTTTCCAACAGTCATCCTAGCGAGGGGTAGTACGCAATGTCTTCCAGTAATATGATATCATTCTGTTTTCCTTAGCTCATCTTATATGAAAATCTTGATAATAACATATGCATTTGTGTGTGTGTGCCTAAATATATAGAGATGGCTTTCAAGCAAAGCACAAATAGAGTTCTGTCAAACTTTCTAGGGCTGGGTTTATTAACTTAATCGTTTTGGGGCTTGCATTTCCTATACTACAGTTCGTTTTCAGCGAAAATTACGGTATTTGTACTTTTTATGGTTATTTTTTTGTTATATAGCTTATATTTCCATACAGCATTCGTTGCTACTTTATCACAAAGTTGGAGTTACATACAACATTCCCCAAGGCTAGATCTGTGAAGATGAAACATTTACACTTCTGATATGCTTAAGCTTTAGTAAACTCTTGGAGATATAGAATTAAACTTTAGTCAACTCTTGGAGACATAGAATTAAAAAAAAACTACGCCAGAAACTTCATAATGATGATTTTGTAGCGTGTGACGTTTATTGGTTGAAGTCATTATGATATCAAACAACTTATAAGAAACCTTAAGTATACCTTTTAAATAAACCGGATGAACTTTAAGCCACTTTATAGAAAATGTTACCCAACAAGTTTTTTTGGGGGTAACGTTTGAAGCCACAATACATTCGTAAAGTACTAAGTTACCAATGTAACAAGAAATTCAAAACTAATGGTACACATTACTGCCTTAATTTGTTCCCTATCATCCGATGAATATGCAGTCTGATTTAGCGCGCATGTCAAACCATTACAATCTGCTTACGTTTGTATTTCTGTATCTTTTGATTTATCTGTATTTGATATTTATATTTTGTATTTTTGTCTTTATGGTTTTCTTGTATTGAACGAAGACTTGTTTTACATATTAAAGAAGGGCCTTCAGTGCTTGTTCAATATGAATAGCTTATTTGCATCAAAATTATTCGAAGGTTCGTGAAAGGCTTTTCACTAACAATAAAAAAAAAACCCTTTCCATTAGATTTTGTTGGTGGCGAAACTCACATTTATGAAAATTTCTAGTAATGACATTAATAATAAAAGAACATTCTGAAGCAATTCTGAGATTTCACATTCGTGTTATTTAATGTTTTCTCCATAGGAAAATTTCAGGTGATAGTAATAATTTTTATAATTATAATTATGATAATAATTATAGCCATAATCATTTCACTGAAGAATAAAACAAATATGAGATTGATAAACGTCAATAGCAATTATGATGGGATTTTTAGTGTCCAGGTTTTATGAATATAATAATAATAATAATAATAATAATAATAATAATAATAATAATAATAATAATAAGCATGGCATGGATAGACTATAAGAAAGCCTTCGACATGATACCACACACATGGCTAATAGAATGCCTGAAAATATATGGGGCAGAGGAAAACACCATCAGCTTCCTCAAAAATACAATGCGTAACTGGAATACAATACTAACAAGCTCTGGAATAAGACTAGCAGAGGTTAATATCAGGAAAGGGATCTTCCAGGGAGACTCACTGTCCCCACTACTCTTCGTAGTAGGCATGATTCCCATGACAAAAGTACTACAGAAGATGGATGCCGGGTACCAACTCAAGAAAAGAGGCAACAGAATTAACCATCTGATGTTCATGGACGACATCAAGCTGTATGGTAAGAGCATCAAGGAAATAGATACCCTAATCCAGACTGTAAGGATTGTCTCTGGGGACATCAGGATGGAGTTTGGAATAGAAAAATGCGCCTTAGTCAACATACAAAAGGGCAAAGTAACAAGAACTGAAGGGATAAAGCTACCAGATGGGAGCAACATCAAACACATAGATGAGACTGGATACAAATACCTGGGAATAATGGAAGGAGGGGATATAAAACACCAAGAGATGAAGGACACGATCAGGAAAGAATATATGCAGAGACTCAAGGCGATACTCAAGTCAAAACTCAACGCCGGAAATATGATAAAAGCCATAAACACATGGGCAGTGCCAGTAATCAGATACAGCGCAGGAATAGTGGAATGGACGAAGGCAGAACTCCGCAGCATAGATCAGAAAACCAGGAAACATACGACAATGCACAAAGCACTACACCCAAGAGCAAATACGGACAGACTATACATAACACGAAAGGAAGGAGGGAGAGGACTACTAAGCATAGAGGACTGCGTCAACATCGAGAACAGAGCACTGAAAACCAGTGAAGACGAGTGGCTAAAGAGTGCATGGGAAGAAGGACTAATAAAAATAGACGAAGACCCAGAAATATACAGAGACAGGAGAATGACAGACAGAACAGAGGACTGGCACAACAAACCAATGCACGGACAATACATGAGACAGACTAAAGAACTAGCCAGCGGTGACACGTGGCAATGGCTACAGAAGGGAGAGCTAAAGAAGGAAACTGAAGGAATGATAACAGCGGCACAAGATCAGGCCCTAAGAACCAGATATGTTCAAAGAACTATAGACGGAAATAACATCTCTCCCATATGTAGGAAGTGCAATACGAAAAATGAAACCATAAACCACATAGCAAGCGAATGTCCGGCACTTGCACAGAACCAGTACAAAAAGAGCCATGATTCAGTGGCAAAAGCCCTCCACTGGAGCCTGTGCAAGAAACATCAGCTACCTTGCAGTAATAAGTGGTACGAACACCAACCTGAAGGAGTGATAGAAAACGATCAGGCAAAGATCCTCTGGGACTAAGGTATCAGAACAGATAGGGTGATACGTGCAAATAGACCAGACGTGACGCTGATTGACAAAATCAAGAAGAAAGTATCACTCATTGATGTCGCAATACCATGGGACACCAGAGTTGAAGAGAAAGAGAGAGAAAAAATGGATAAGTATCAAGATCTGAAATTAGAAATAAGAAGGATATGGGATATGCCAGTATGCCAGTGGAAATCGTACCCATAATCATAGGAGCACCAGGAACAATCCCAAGATCCTTGAAAAGGAATCTAGAAAAACTAGAGGCTGAAGTAGCTCCAGGACTCATGCAGAAGAGTGTGATCCTAGAAACGGCACACATAGTAAGAAAAGTGATGGACTCCAAAGGAGGCAGGATGCAACCCGGAACCCCACACTATAAATACCACCCAGTCGAATTGGAGGACTGTGATAGAGCAAAAAAAAATAATAAATAATAATAATAATAATAATAATAATAATAATAATAATAATAATAATAATAATAATAATAATAATAATAATAATAATTTTTGAAATAAAGTTTGGGATTTTAACTTTTCACTCTTGTCAGTGAACCACACCAGGAGCAAAGGTGGTGTTTGGGACTCTCCATTTACCTCTACAGTTATATCATAACATATCTAATTTCGAAGTTCTGTCCAAGTCAGCCAGTATGAACAATAACAGCATAGCTGCGCACATTGATGACGATATCAATTAACTTGGGGAAAACCACAAGATGTCTCCAAAACCCGTGGCAAAGAAATCCACAATGATATATTGACGTTCACGCTTGTACAAACCTTCAGGTCATCATAAGCTGAAGAGACAGTTTGTCAGAGAGTGTGAAGGCCACTGACGACTTACAACAGAGTGTAGTATACATTTCATGTTTATTTACCTACTAATAGACAATGTTTTGGAATAACTGAAACACAGACTTTTGGAGGTGTCGCGGTGGAGGCACCTGGTGACGGGACGGGCGGGTGGCAGAATGTTTAGCACCAACAGGAAAAAAAAAAAAAAAAAAACTAGCTCTGATTTTCCTTACGAATTCTGCAGAACTAATGTAGAAAAAAAAAACTAAACTCACAATTTATATACCACGCTACATTTCATTAAAAAAAAAAGACCATTCTCTCCATAACAGCATTAGCCTAATCTCACACATCAACTACCAGACATAGGCCTAATGTTTATAGACATGTTCTGCCCCATATTGCCCAATATTTATAGACCTACTATGCTCAGTACGTTGTGCGTTGAAATACATATGAAAAAGTGCATAAAGTGAGAAACGCCACTATGAATCTCTCTCACCCGTCAAAAGAAATGAGAGTCATTGGAGGCGAAATTACCCTCTCTTATTATTTTGTCGCGTCATTCCTTCAGTTTACGTCGTTGTGTATCCTTGCAGAAGAACGAAGACCCGCGCTGCTCTTTTCGCCTTTTGGGAATATTTAATCAACTGCGCTCCATATAATCTGGAGAGATAACCAGACCAGAACCAGGTGGGTTCGTTGTTTAATTGGTTAATTTGTTTTTGAATTGAGAATTGGCCATTTCTCTCCAGATTGATACCGCCCAGTTATTTGGGTCATTTCGCCGCTGTGGCGAGTTATGGCCGCTAGTTTAGGAAGATATGTTTAACTGTCAATGATTGAATAATGATTCGGTTCGTGAGTTTATTGCCATACTATCTGACCATTTTTTTTTTGTCAGTAAATGTTTATACTGAGGTGTTAATGAAATGACATAGAATTCGCTAGCCATATTTACTAGGCTTATTTACCGGAATATTCGGTCCATGGCGATACCAGTGGATACGCCCAAGTGATAAAACGCACTTGATATTTTCAAATTAATGGTCTATTTATGAAGCTCTTATTTGAGATGTATTTATATATAGAATATCAATACATTACTTGTAGTTTAGGTAAGTGCAAACTTTTATCTTTTGTAGGTATCAGGGCGTGGCAATGCTCGGCGAACGGCGTCCATATGAATTTGTATTCTAGACACTCGGGCGGAACTAACATAAGTTTTCCTGATTTGTGACGGGAAATAAGGTATCCGTAGGGCTATATTTGCCTGAAATAATGGGTGGAGTTACTAGCCTATGAACACGTTCGTGTATATTTAGATATAGATTGATTTATAGAGCGTACTAGGCCTATCAAACCTACGAAAAGATTGTTAACATTTTCCTTGACTTATAATCTTCCTCTTCCAAGATGTTACGAGGTCGGAATATTTATGTCAACTATTATTCAGTTTTACTTCTGTCTATGTATTATATATATATAATATATGTATATATATATATAGATATATATATATTATATATACTTTATATATATATACATATAACATACATACATACATAACATAGATATATATATATATATATATACTACATACATACATACATAGATATATATATATATACATACATACATACATACATACTAATTTGTAGCCAAATACATGAACCATAGATTTTTACAACTGTTCATCTTTTGTTTTAGGCCTGCCGAACTATCATTGTTGGTGCACATAACTGGCTTTTGTATTCCCGCTGTCATCACTGTATTAAATGATTTTGGGGAACCCCAACAGAAAATCTCGATACTATGGGTAACCAAAAGTAGTAAATTGGTCTAACTGAAATGGTCTGAACTGCATCACCCCTAAATGAAACACTTATGAATATAGGATTTTATGAAAGCTTTTAAATGACATCGTACTACACTTTCCCCTACTGCATATTATTTGAAATACTTTAACGATTGTTTTTGTAATTTTGTACAAGCACGGAGAACATGAAGAACGAGAATGTCACACAGGTGACAGAGATGCATCGTCACCTTACCTCCCCTGTCCTAATTTATGGTCCCGTTAAGCATCCCAACCTTACCGTCCAAAATCTAACCTAGTGGGCAGGGTCCTACTTTGTCTGGGGAGCACTTAGCTGGTCATGTATCGCCTCAACCTGACCTGACCTAGTTATGGAAATGATAGACCTGAAACATGGGATTTCATCCCAAATTAAGTTCACATACTGGGTCTTAATTGGGGAACCATCTTTAAACTCTCTAGCATTGTATACAAGTGCATATACAGTACCTTAACCTTACCTATACTGTTTTTTTTTTTTTTTTTTCATCTGTCCATCCGCTTGTGGTGGTCGCGCATGGTAACACTGCGTCCCGGGCTTTAAATAGTCACGCTATGTCTAAGTTTTAGGTAAATAAAAGGATATCTGGGTGTATATTTGCAACTGAAAAGTGTTTTAATAATTTACTATATGCGAATTACACCGTTAACATTCGAAATAGGACGTTATTTAAAGCCCGGGACGCAGTGTTACCATTCGCAAACACCACAGGCGGATGGACAGATGAAAAAAAAAAAAAAAGAGTATAGTTACACCGCTAGAATTTACACATTAATTCGTGTCCCATATTGGCAATTGTCTAATTTAGCCAACGTCTTCATTCGTGGAAGAGCGGCGTTAATAGTTAATTATAAGATATTTGTGATCTGCATTGTCAGTGCTAAGACACAAGGCAGCCATTGGTTAAATGAAGGACAGTAGTTTTGAAGTCGAAGTTTTTAAACATCCTATTACTTTAGCGTAGGAATTTGTTTTTTTCTTTCTCTCTCTCAAAAACAGCAAGAAATTATTATATACATAAGAGGTCGTATTTAACTCTTATATTAAAGGCACTTTAGATCTACAAAAAAAAGTCTACCTTACAAACGACGACAATGTTGTTAGATGATGCTAGGCCTAATATTTTTGCTGGTCAACACAGGAAATGTTATTAACTTGTCCCACATATTCTTTGAGAGAAAAAATTACCATTGGCTAACAATATCTGAAATTACAGTCTTTAAGGCCTAAGGGTAAAATTCTGAAGGGGTTACATGATTTAGTAGTTATAGTATGAATGTGGAAGTACCATCATCGCCTTTGCCTTGGATCCAGCCTTTGATATATATATATATATATATATATATATATATATATATATATATATACACACACACACACACACGAGTATATACACCTTATTGTCGGTTTTAAAAAATAATTTTATTTCATACCGTGGAAGAATTCTCATGCGACAAGAAAAACAGGCAGTTAGAAACTAGAAACTAAAATTAGACGAAAACCTGAAAGGCCCAACAAATGAAATCCTGCGCTTTCTGTGGCACACTATTCACGGTGACAATTAGAGCAAACAGTCGTGCTTTTCCGAATGAGAAAGAAAACCAACTGCAGAGATGATCTAGCACTAGACGCAATTCGATCGGAAAATTCTCTCTCTCTCTCTCTCTCTCTCTCTCTCTCTCTCTCTCTCTCTCACACACACACACACACACACACAGAAATTTAATACGTAGCCTTTGATGCTTAAAAGTTGAATAAATAAATCGAGTTTACCGTTGATTTTGTTTGTGAGAGAGAGTGGGGGATGGGGGCAGTGAGAGAGAGAGAGACACAGTGTGATAAAGAAATGGGTAGTAAAAGAGAGGGAGTAGTGAGAGAGATTGAGAGGAGTAGTTATAGAGAGAGACTGAGATAAAGGGGTAGTTATAGAGAGAGACTGATAGCGTCAGTGAGAGAGAGAGAGAGAGAGAGAGAGAGAGAGAGAGCTCAAGAAGGTTGTAGGTCGCAGCGATTAAAAATTGTTTGAGTAAGAGTGGTGTGTGTGTGTGTGTGTGTGTGTGTGTGTGTGTGTGTGTGTGTGTGTGTGTGTGTGTGCGTGCGTGTGTGTGTGTGTAAACAGACTCATCAGCAGCCTCTCGGGTAGGCGTGTGGGTGGTCGGGAGAAAAGGCGGGAAAGAAACAAACATCAACAGCAGCTGCATGATGAAGGCGTGACCCCCAATCATCACTATAAACACGGCTTTATGTGAGTCAGAGCATGAACGCGCGCGCACTCTCTCTCTCTCTCTCTCTCTCTCTCTCTCTCTCTCTCTCTCTCTCTCTCTCTCCTTATATATATAAAGGTATTTACAGAGTTGTTTAATGGAGAAGTGTATAATGGATATTTTGATATTTTATCCTCCCTCTCCAAAATTTAATGTATATTATTTATATATATTATATATATATATACTATATATATATATATATATATATATATATCTATTATATATTTATATATACATTATAATAATAATTATTATATATATATTATATTAATTATGAGTATTAATATTCGCTAGCTCACTAAAAAATATATTTATTTATTACGGCATTTTTAATTAGGCAAGAAGTGTGGCCCGCTTAATTCAAATATTCACCTAGTATGATTATGAATGCTCTCATAGATATAGGGTTTAAGGGCTGTATTCTGCGTTAGGTAAAGTTCACATCCATATTCTACATTTGAGGAAACACTTGATCGGTACTCTACATACATAAGCCTATGTATTTTACGGTTGTATGCCTGTAAGCCTAGGAAAATGTATAGAAAGAGACAATTGGTCTGTATTCTACATTTGGGTATGTGTGGGGTTTGTATTCTATATCTAATGGATCGAGTCAGTATTCTGCATAATAAACCCACGAATTCTAAATTTATAAGCCCATCCGCCAAAGGAAGGTGTAGAAACAGACACTTGGTCTGTATTCTACATTTGGGAAAGTGTGGGGATTGTATTCTACATCTGAAAAAGGGTCGAGACAGCATTCTACCTACATAAGCCTATGCATGCTACGTTTATAACTGTAGGTATAGGCCTAGGAAAGTATATAGAAAGAGACGTAGTTTGTATTCTACATTTCGGAAAGTGTGAGATGCGTATTCTAGTACATTTTAGAATGCATCTGGCCAGTGTTCTATGTACACAAGCCTATGTATTCTAAATTTATAAGCCTACAAGCCTAGGAAGAGAGAAAGAGAGAGAGAGAACGCTCCCTCTCGTCACTTGAAAATTACAGTGTTGAAATGTTGATATATTTTGTCAAGGCTGCGGCAGCTAAATAACCCAGCGAAAACATTGCAAGGAAAACAAAGATTAATGGGTGTTAAGATGCTAGGGTTGTTTTCCAAAGCACTTTCTTTGCTTCTCGGTTTTGTTTGTTCTCTAAACAAAGACGACATTTAGCGAATATATACCAATACGCTCGACAATAGTTAGCTCAGGATCATAGGAAATTTGATACTTGGTCTTGAATGTTTAAACGTTGAATAAATAAATCAATGTATCGTTGGTCCTATTTGAGAGAGAGAGAGAGAGAGATTTAAACAACGCCAGTGGAAGATATCATGGTTTAATGTTACCAACAGAAGACAGTTATGGAAATAACGCTATCTAGTAATAGGGAAAAAACTGTCTTTATTTGAATAAATGTGGGAGATTTTCAATTCTTTGACAGTAGAGGCGAGCCGTTCCCTCCCCTTAGCCCCGTAATATGAGAATCACTACCGTTTTTAGTTAATTAAGACCACGAATATTCTCCCCGTTTGTTAAATCCAAAAACTAATTAAAACAATTTGTAGACACTCAAGATTTCTGTACAAAACAGATAATTCAAGCAGGTTCTGCCTCACGGCGTCTTGAGAGAGAGAGAGAGAGAGAGAGAGAGAGAGAGAGAGAGAGAGAGAGAGAGAGAGAGAGAGAATATCCTCAGGACTTTATTTTAAGGTTATCTCTGGGGTTACATCAACGGCCCTCTTCAACGAGTTGGTTGTTGCTAAGCCACAAGACTCAGGCATCCAACGGCCGGTTTATTATGGCCTGGCGTTCCAGAATTCTCTTAACTTCCGGTGCAAATAGTTTCAAGGACAAGATTGCGTTCAGCCAATTAATTAAAAGTTTTATTCACATAATTCCTCCCAGGAGAACTAGTTAGCAAATGCTCCTTACGAAGGTGGAGGAAATGGAAAGGCTGATTAGACTCGTAGTTGTAAAACGTAAAAACAAGTCTGAGACTTAATGAGATTGAATTGGTAACTACAGAGTCTACACTTCTAGATAAAGTTCGCTAGGCTAACCACAGGTTGAAAAAGGTAGAGTTAGCGCAAGGGGAGTCGGCATAAGACAAGATGTCTGCAAATAAGGCAGACACTAGTTACTCCGTACACTTATAGGTCAATGTTGTTGTTCGTGTAGCGTAAATATTAAGTTTGCATAGGATTCTCTTCGTCATTATGCAGTGGGAATAACGGAAGAAAGGAAATTTACAATAAACAGTCCCATTCTGTAGCAGACTGTGTAAGGAACAGAAGTTCGTGAAAGCAGCATATTCTAATACGTGCAGAAATTCATGAAATCCGGTTTTAGACAAAATATGAAAATAGATTATAGGAAAATCTGTGCCATTGAAGACTAGATCTTTTCAAGCAGGACAAGAGCAAAGAACCGTTAAGAAATCGGATCAAATGCCAGTGCATTTTAACTCGAGAGCAATAATTAGGCGTGAACAGAAAATAAATGTTTAAAAGGAAGCATATTGAATTTCGACCACTACAGTTGCACAAGAAAGACTGCATGGGGCCCTCAGTCGAGGAATTTCATACCGATTTTTATCGTATGTTAATGAATAATTGTCCTAAACTTAAGGAACTAATGGATATCACGTTCAGCGAATATAACTGAATATAATGTTACAAAGCGCATTAACAACTGAGAGAAAGTTGGTAGCTTAGTCCTCCCGTAAGATGGCGAGATCTCTATTCATGCTTTTAGAATATGATAATCACTGACGATTTTGATCGCATTAAAGAACAATAAGACTGATGATATTCAGTGTAACGAACGAGAGAGAGAGAGCAGTAGGTTTGAGGTTAATGAGCGAGGGGTTTTGTCAAGTACAGTGCGACTACTGATACCAAACCAGCATTTGGTTTGATGATCGTGGTTTGGTTATCAATGTTTATGATCTGATGATGGTTGAAATAAGAACCTGATACTAACATAATGTTGGTTTGTGTGTCTGTGGTGTAGGATTACTAATGTGTTACTTGTGTATATTATATCAATATCTCTTTTTATATCTATATCTATATCTATAAAGCCTTGTGCTTTAGCATTCTATACTCTATTTACGAATTTAAGTAGATTTATAGATTACCTTATCATTTCTACCATTTGGATGGTTCTACCAGGTGTTTTTACTTGAGCTTTTCAGTGAGTTTAACGAAGATAGACTTCTAGTCTTTTGCCTTATAACAGTCCGGGGAGAGACCAGCCACAATCGAGTTACTGCAATTGCGTAATTCATTGCAGAAGTCAATAGGAGTTTAATGAATTTTAATAGTGTTCAAAATTCGTGTCAACTTATCGGAAACCGTACGGTCTTTAAACTACCCAATTCATGTTATTGTAGAGAGTTATATAGGCCTATCCTATGCTAATTCAGCTCCTCTTTTTACCTAGTTATTTATAATGACTAGGCCTAATTACTAGATATAGGTCTAAGGCAAATTACTCATAACTCAGTGTAAAGAAGGGAGGGCACTCCCTTACCTACAATTAGACTAATAGTCTAGGTGTGGTGGTTAAGGTGACCCTTGCACTGGGTCAGTTCCGGCTGGTCATTACGAAGGGGAGAAAGAGATTATAAGGCAGTGGTTAGGTCATTCTCTCCCATTCCATATTTTCCTTTGAATTGCCTAAAAACTACGCGGGTTGAAACGGCGTTTCAGAAATATATAATCAAAGTAAAGAGTAATTAAAAAGGAAGTTTTTTTGAGCAAGTTAAATAAAAGTTTTGTGTTAGGCCGATAAAATGAATTGCTAAGGAAGGACAGATTTACAATGTATGAAGTCTGTTTTTTTTTCTTTCTTTCTTTTACTATTATTATTCTGCCCGAAGAGATTCCTTGGACTGCAGTTGACTCCATGAATCTATAATTTAGGGAGTCCCCTTTCAAGAAAAGAAGTTTCTAGTGCACATGTTTGCATGTGTGTGTTTGTGTGCACTCGGGTTTGTGTCCACAAATAGTCTCATTTGCTCCTCTCCAGAGGAGGTTAGAAAATTCTCTCTGCTCTCTCTCTCTAAATTCCTCTCTCTCCTCTCTCTCTCGCTCTCTCTCTCTTCCACAGGCACTCCAAACCACCCACACCCACCCACCCAAACACACACACACACACACACCCACACACACACACACACACACACACCAGACCCATATTGCTATGCTAGATTTCAAACTGAAGACCGTTGAAAGCCCGCTCTCATATTCGCCATCTTTCAGATCACCAAAAAAGCCCCTTTCTCGCGTCAGTTTTGACTCCTAACACTTTATCTATTTAATTTTCTGTTCTACGGCGATACTTTCTCTTTTGTTAATGGTATTTGGACCGTTCTTTGTGCTCATGAACGGCTGAAAAGCAGACATCCACACAGCTGTTAAAAGAGAGTTCGCCGGTAAAATTTCACACAGTCCGGACTCAGCTTGTAGCCGCAAGAGAAAGTTTTCTTGGACAAATCCACACCTAAGATTCTGGGATACCAAGGAGAGGAGAAAGTACGAGAGAGAGAGAGAGAGAGAGAGAGAGAGAGAGAGAGAGAGAGAGAGAGAGAGAGAGAGAACGATTGGAATATTACCAGAATGGCAATAGAATTATTCAGTAAAAAAATTATATTTGTGTAGGGAACGAGAGAGAGAGAGAGAGAGAGAGAGAGAGAAGGAGAGAGAGAGAGAGAGAGAGAGAGAGAGAGAGAGAGAGAGAACAATTGGAATATTATCAGAATGACAATAGAATTATTCAGTAAAAAAATTAATTAGTGTAGGAAACGAGAGAGAGAGAGAGAGAGAGAGAGAGAGAACGATTGGAATATTTACTACAATGTCAATCGAATTATTCAGTAAAAACCTTTATATTTATTTAGGAAGAGAGAGAGAGAGAGAGAGAGAGAGAGAGAGAGAGAGAGAGAGAGAGAGAGGGTAAGTAAATGACATCTATTGAAATTTGATATTTTAAATAATTGTGCTCTTGTAGTCCTAACCTGTTTTGGTTAAGACTTTCATCAAATTCTATACTCAAAGGGTCATTTTAATTTTTTTTTTTTTTTGCATTGTAATGCAAGAAAAAAAGTAATTTAATTTTTTTAGACTTATGTATAGATTCTTAAGTTATTGTGTCTTTAAGTATTAGTACAATTATACGAGATCTGTTTGCTGTGGATGTTAAATATAGGTAGAGGTACATGTAATTATGAAAAAAAAGTCTTATACGTTATATATATATATATAAATATATATATATATATATATATATATATATATATGTGAAAATTAATATTTTTACAGACGTGTAATGCCGGAAATATTATCAAACAAATGAGTATGTGTATATATGTATACACATGTTTATAATCCCCTACACAGTATACTTGACGGGATGGTATCATAAAAAAAAACTGCTTAAAGAAGTAAGATATATATATATATATATATATATAATATTATAGGAATATATATATATATATATATATATATATATCTATATATATATATCATATATATATATATGTATATATTATATATATATATACACACACATTTATGTATGTGAAAATTAATATTTTTACAGATGTGTAATGCCGGAAATATGATCAAACAAATGAGTATATGCATATATGTATACACATGTTTACAATCCCCTACACAGTATACGTGACGGGATGGTATCATAAAAAAAAATGCTTACAAAGGAGACACAAACACAAACAAAAGAAAAAAATTTCAAATAATGAATCCAACCACAAGAAGTTCTCACTTTTGTACTCCTCCCAAACTACGTTGATGTTGGAGTCAGCTATTTGAAAGCTTCTTCAAAAATCACTGGAGATAATTCACGTTCGTTTGTTTGGAGAAAGTTTTAAGCTTCTTTTTTCATACAAGTTTCTATTGTAGAGCTGATAGGAGAGCATTGGTAGGTGTTCTTTGTGCGTGCTTGTATGTATGTATACCAACGTATGTATTTATACTAGTGACTATATGTTTAGGTAATATTATGTTTCATTTTATATGTTAGTTACATTGTTATTTTTCATTTATTTAGTTAAGATATTGTGATATTTGAACGTCGAGTTCAGTTTCAGAGTTAGAGTGAATTGGATATTAAGGACATTTGTAACTTAATGCATATATATATATATATATATATATATATATATATATATATATATATATATATATATATATATATATATATCTATATATATATATATATATATATATATATATATATATATATATATATATATATATATATATATATATATATATATATATATTAAAATTTCACAGACGAATTCAAAATTTCAAACCTTCTTTTCTGATCCATGTTAACTCTAGTTCTCCTGATTTTTTTTTCTTTTCTAGCTGATAGGTAAGACCTCCAGATTCACAATAAGCAAAGTGATTGTTATAGGCGACTTGCCTTCGAGAGTGCTTGGCCCAGCACTGCTGCGAAGGAAGAATTCCTTGATCTCATCGTGGTTTGCGTCTTAGAAGCCTCTCAGAGAATGAGTGATTGCTGAAGTCCTTTTTAATGAGTCCTGTATTAAATATTTGATTTTGAATATATATATATATATATATATATATATTTATATATATATATAGATAGTATATATATAACAATCATATATGCGTGGTATATATACATATTTGTGTGTATATATATATATATATATATATATATATATATATATATATATATATATATATATATGTGTGTGTGTATATGTGTGTGTATACATATTTATATATTGTATATCTGTATATATATATATATATATATATATATATATATATATATATATATATATATATGTATGCATATATATATATATGTAATAGTGTGGCACAGTGTCGTCATTACAAAAGGCAATAACTTAATAATACTTAAGAAAAAGGCACGAAACAGATAATAAGAGAAGAAAAAGATTTTCACAAGGAAAAGGGAATAAGATAATGACTTTTCTTTGCGAAGGGATTTTGTTACTCAAAACATTAGGCTTTTAGCCATTAGACATCTGGTTTTCATCTCCCCCAAAAAGCCTCTGTCCGTACCAGCGATTAGTGACCAACAAGAGATTATGGGCGACGAGCGATATCTACCAGGCATATTCGAGAAATTGGAAACTACTCTCATTAGCGCCTATGACTAATCGGCGTTCCCTTCGTGAACAGGTCAGAGAGAGCCATCTGGCATACGTTAAAAAGGAATTCTATGACCCGTTGTTCAAAGGAGGGGAGTGCCGAACTCTTAAGCGCTCCACCCTCTCGAGATAGACCTAAGGACTTCGACGAATCAAAAGCCATGAGTGTTGGTCATAAGACAGCCCAAAAGAAGTATCAACGAATGACCTATGAGGTTACCAAGGGATACGCCCCTAAGAAGCCAGGACATGAAGAAGGAGGCGTATACAAATTCAGAGCCTACGAATCATTGTAAAAGACATGACAGGAAGGCGGTCTTGTATAATGTCTGTAGCCACTAAGACACAAAAAGTCTTTCAGAAAATGCCACACCCAGTCGGAATCCAAAAATTCAAAGGCGGTGCTAAGGAGATTCCATCCTAACAAAAAGGCCAGACAGAGAGAGAGGAGAGAGCAGAGAAAAAAGGGGAACAGAGAAGTCGAGAGAAGATAACGACAAAGAGGGGAACGAGGAGAACCAGTGGCGCAGCAACAGGCAGAGAAGAGAGAGAAAGACAGAAGAATCCCCAGAAGAAGAACAGGTGCAAAAGTGTGGTGTGCGAATCAATCAAAGACAGTGAAAGTGACAATCAATATTCAGTGAAATTCCCTCGTGCCTATAGACTCGTAATTGCAACAAGTGCCAATTAAGTTTTATCAGTCCAAGAGCCCAGTAACTCAGAAGGTGGAAAAACTTTTATAGAACCCGATCAAAGAATAAAGAATTAAGCTCCCATTAATTTTCAATTCTCATCTAAAATTAGAACCCTTTTTTAGCTAATTCAGCAAGGTAAGAATATTTATATAAGTCAAATTCTCCAAAGTATAGCCTCCAGTGTCGGCACACGTTACCTTAGATCTGTGCGAAGAAAGTAAGTACAGCACAGATTAATTGGTGGCAGAGCGATGGGATACGATGACATAAAGATTGATATAGTGACAAGATTAATTGATGTCGAGCGGTAAGGATAGGAAGAGACAAAAGAGACAGCAAAGAAATGGTGATTAGCGACGTGATACGAAGACACGAATGACAGTTAAAAACAGCGGCAGCGAAACAGAATCAAAAGTTTAGTGTCGGCATAAAAGATTTCAATCCATTCACGCCACTCGAAAAAGAAAGTTCTCCCCAAAGACAGTTACCAGTGCTTCCCCAAATACAAAGACAGTTACCGAGTCGTAACAATAAAAGCGCTCCAAAAAAAAGCCACCCACACTCCACGAAGAAAAACTCCACTCCGAAGAACAAGAACAGTCGTTCCACTAGAAGAACAAGATGCCGAACGCGTAAAGAATATATCAAGAGGAAAAAAGCACAATTCAGAAAACGCCCAATTCAACGCGCTTCCTTTCCCATCCCGAAGAGAAGAAGAGAGAGAGAGAGAGGTCCCCTTTCCCGAAGAGAAGAAGAGAGAGAGAGAGAGAGAGAGAGAGAGGGGGAACCAACACATCATTCAACGCGCTGGTAGGCGAACGCAGCTGTCAGACGTAAACCCGGATGCCGAAGACGACGAAAGAAGAAAAGTCCAAAATAATATCCCCACACTTACATAACATTAAACTCCATTAAAAGTAAATTACGCGATTAACATTTCAGTTAGACAATTTCTGGTATTTCAAGATTAAAAGATTTTCTCTCTGAACTTTTTTTTGGCAACGAAACTACGATATTTCTTCATTTTACTAATTCTAACTAATCAGCTACTAAGACCTTTTCCCGAACATTTGTATTTACTTACCAATAACTATAAATTTTAATTTGAATTTTGATTGTGTCATTTTATGTTATTTTTTGTGATTTTGGTTGTTTTTTTGTGATTTCTTATACTTTGATTTTTTTTGTTTTAGTATTTGCTTTTTACTTGTTACGTCGAATGAATGTTAACTATTTTTTACTTTGTTTTAACCAGGGTAACTCACGAGAGGTCTCTCGTTAGCGTACAGTTTACGGTCAGTTCAGTATCGTTTTACCAGTACTGTTAAGAGGGTTTTTGTTGTTGTTTAAGAATCGCTTACCGGTAACGTAAGACTTTGAGAATATTTCAGGGGAAAATTCCTTTATTTTTTTTTGGTGATCGAATACTTTAGTAAAAACAGTTTATTGTTATTATCATTTTCTTTTGGGATATTACGGTCATAACTTTGATACTTTTAATGATACTCAGTACTTAAGAAAATTTCCATTAACGAGTCGATGGTCAAAGGGAGACCGACTCCTTATCAGAACGTAAGAACGCCTGTGCTCACGAGAAGTCAAACAAGGAAAATAAACATGCCGGAAAGTACACAGTCCGCGAATTCGAACGCAGCAGTAATGGGAACACATAAGGGGCATGTGATTAATCACATAGCTAAATTTTGCGGGAAGAAAGAATGGTCAGTTAGCTTGTAACTTAGAGAACTGGATAGAGCAGGTGGAGACACGCCTAGATAGCATAACGGGGACAGATAGAGAAAAGCTTATTGAAGCCAAGAGTTATCTTGATTTGGAAGCCGGAGGAGACTTAGAGCGATACGTCCACTCCGAGACTTACCGAGATCTTAAGAATTGGGAAGAACTGAAACGGTATTTTAGGAAGGTCTATTCCACAGTTGGTGAAAGAGATCCAGTCACTAGTTTGGCAAGGATAGTGCGTCAATTTAAATTAGACGAAAGACGTTATCAAGAGTTTAGCTCTCAGTTGTATAACAATATGAATGAATGGGGTAACTTCATGGAATCCACAGGTTGGATAGAGGTAGAAGGAGGCAAGCAAAAAATGCTAATGAGTCATGTTAAAAAAATATTTAGACTAGCAATAATGATTGGAAGCCTGCCAACGGAAGTTATTGCAAGGATGACTCGTAAGTGGGAGACATCCGATGATGTAGCAGAGATTGAAGAGGAGGAAACAAAAATCCTAGGTAGAAGACCTGAAGGGAATCCTATATACAGACCTTTAGTCGCTATAGGACAAAAAGAAAGGGGTCAAAATAGATCTAGGACACCATCTAGAAATCAGAATAAGATGCCAGGTAAATCTTCTCAAGGAGGATTTTCGACAGTCACGTGTTATAACTGTCAGAAGAGAGGACATTATGCCAGTGATTGCCGAGGGATGGCCTTCTGTCCTTTCCATAAGAAAACAGGACATAGTGCTCGAGAATGCAGAAATAAATTTGTTTCAGCTCCTAGAGGTAGATCTCAGTCGAGAGGCAGAGGTAGAAACAATAGTCAATCTCCCCCAGTTAGAGGAAATAGGGATTCCGTCCCAAATAGATATGCTAATCAAACAGCAAGCATAGGTTATCAATCAATTCAGCCAATGTCAGACGACGCAATGGGAAATTTTCTGCTTACTGGTACAATGAATCTTCCTCTATAACAGAGAGAACGTCCGGAATGACAAAGCTAAGCCCAGCTACACAGGTCAGCAAAGTTGATGTAGGGAATGAATATAATTATAGACCATTATTTCCCGCACATGTCGGTCTAGAGAAACCTATTATTACATTCTTTGATACAGGTAGTCCTAAGAATATAATGTCAGAAAAGGTGTATCGGTTGTATTTTTCTCACTTAAGATTGAACACAGCGGTAGATTGTAGAATCACAGACGTCCAGGGTAATGATATCCACGTAATTGGACAGTTAGATTTTCCATTTAGGCTAGGAAGAATTGCTCTAAGAGAAAAGGTTCTGGTAGCCAGAGATATACAATTAGCTTTTGCTCATTTGCTGATAGGTTATCCAACTATGGCTAGACAAGGGATAAGCATTGATGCCCCTAGAGAACAACTAGTGATTGAAAACGGTCGTGAGATTTCTAGAATACCAATATGCAAGTCAATTAAAAGAACTCAGACTCAACAGAATCCCACACTGAAAGGTATCTTAAAGAAGGATAAGACAGAGGGAAGATATCCAGAATGCATCACGAGTTCACAACAGATCATTAACCTTTTAGAATCAAATCAATGCACTTATTTAAAGCTAGAGAGGGAATTAAGACTTAAACCAGGAGAAAGTACGTGGGTAGAATGTACAGTAAACCCAATTTTTGAAGGGAAGGAAATTCTCACACTTACTGAAAAGTCGCAAGTAAACGGAATACATTATTCTTCTAGTTTACATGAAGTCAGACAGAGCAAAATAGCGTTACAGATTACCAATAACAGAGGAGGAAAGGTAAGTTTAACACCAGGTACAGAGATAGGCCTAGCAGAAGTATACGCCATACCTATCCGAGTTGTAGAACGGGAAACAGTAGCAGCAATTAGTAAAGGAAATGAAAATTACGCTCAGGACATAAAACTGAGAAGAGCTAAGATAGGATCTCATTTAAAGGACATTAAGGAAAACCATGTTAGAGAAGAATTCATAGACATATTTTGCGAATATCAGGATATAGTCGCTCTTGACGGCGACACCTTGGGAAATACACGCGAAATAACGCACAAGATAGACATTCCATCAAACACAAAGCCAATCTACATACCAGCCTACAGAGTAGCACATTCCCAGAAGGAGATCATTGAAAGAGAAGTACAAAGAATGAATAGGCAAGGAATAATAGAACCATCTAAATCCCCATGGTCTTTTCCACTTTTGCTAGTTCCTAAAAGGGACAAAACTTACAGAATAGTTGTGGATTTCAGAAAATTGAACCAAATTACTGAAAATGATCCTTATCCAATGCCGTCAATGCGAGATCTTATCGCCACTATAGGGTCCAAGAGATACTTCACCACTATAGATTTATTGCAGGGATTCTTGCAAATCCCTCTAGACGAAGAAAGTAAACCTTGACTGCTTTTTTCCACTAGTAACGGCAGATACCAGTATGTAAGAATGCCCTTTGGTCTAAAGTCAAGCCCGGTAACTTTTGTAAGATTAATGGATAAAATTTTGGGCGATTTACTAGGCAAGGACGTACACTGTTACATAGATGATTTGGTAATAGCAACAGACACTATAGAGGAACACATAGACTTAGTCAGAGAAGTCCTAAAGAGATTAAGAAAAGCCAACCTGAAGCTTAAACTGAAGAAATGTAACTTCCTTAAAAGGAAAATAGACTACCTTGGTCATACACTAAGTGAAAAGGGCGTAGAAGTAAACGACTTAAAGATAAAGTCAATCAAGGAATATCCTACACCTCAGTGCAAGAAGGACGTAAAGTCATTCTTAGGTTTAGCAGGATTTTACCGCAAGTTCATAGGGAGCTTTGCAGTCATATCCGCACCACTAACTGAACTTTTAAAGGAACACGTATCATTTGTATGGACAGACAACCAGCAAGAAGCATTCGATGAATTGAAAGAAAGATTAACACATCCCCAGTACTTAGCTTCCCAGACTTTGGCAAAGAATTCTTTTTAGCCACGGGACGCAAGCCACATTGGTATAGGAGCATGTTTAATGCAAAGACAAGATAACAAGTATAATGCCATAGCTTATTACAGTAGGAAATTAAAGCCCTCAGAAGTGAACTACTCAGTAACAGACCTCGAGTCTCTAGCTATAATAGACGCTTTAAAGCATTTCAGAGATAATTTTTGGTTACAAGATAACCGTCTTCACGGATCATTCAGAACCCTAATTTTTCTGGACGAAGAGCCCGTTGGTTCATGACAGCCCAAGATTATGATATAGAGGTGAGATATGTCCCTGGGAAGACGAATAAGGTAGCAGATGCATTATCAAGATATGTGTCACAAGGTGATAGTATAAATATGATAATTCAAGAAGAAGAAAAGAATGAAACAATGTGCAATGACGTAAATGTACTCACCATGCACTATACAGAGGAGCTTTCCCGGCAAAATTTCATAAAAGAACAAGAAAGAGATGAAGATATAAGGGAACTGTTCAAATACGTTAGAAACGAAAGAAAACACAGCCAACAAGAATTAACCGAACTAGGTGGAGGAAGTGGATGTCCCACAGATGCATTAACGGACATAGATGGCGTATTAATTTGGATGTGTCACGAATATGACCCATTTGGTCAATTTCTCTAGGTGTACTGCACAAAAGGTTAGTACCTAAGAGTCTAAGAAACAAGGTCATTGAGCTAATGCACGACGATGACATGAGAGCTCACCCAGGAAGGGATGAGACAATTAGACTAATCCAGAGAACTTTCCATTGGAAGGGAATTCACAAGGATGTTAGTAATTATGTGAAGAGCTGCAATACATGCAACAGCTACAAGGGAAGAACAGACAAGGAAGTACCACTAGGGAAATATCCTATCCCACAGACTCCTTTCGAAAGAGTATCTATTGATCTTATCACTAATCTTCATACCACGAGTAAAGGGAATAAGAATATACTAGTATGTATCGACGCGCTCACGAGATATACAGAGTTGGTACCACTAACTAGTAAAAGTGCCAAGGAATGTGCAACCGCTCTCTTTGATAAGATATTTTGCAGATATTCTGCCCCACAGCTCATTATTTCTGATAATGGGACCGAGTTCAACAACTCGTTAGTTCAAGAAATTTGTAACGCCTTTAAGGTAGAAAAGGTAGCGATACAGCCGTATCACCCAGCTAGTAATGGCTTAGTAGAAAGGAATAACAGGAAGGTTTTAGACGTATTACGTCACACAGTAGGACAGGATCCTGACTGGGACGTCAATTTACCTTTAGTCCAATTATCATTAAATGCAAGACATCATACGAGTACTCGAGCAACTCCCATAAAAGCTTTGATGGGATATGAACCCAGATTACCTTATGCATGGCTGAATCAGCCAATACAGCCTAATTACTCTGAAGATATCATGAAGATAAGAATCGGAAACTTTAAAGTAATACACAAGCAATTGCACAAGAATCTAGAAGAAGCCCAGCAGAATATGATAGAGAAGCATCAAGAAGGATTAAGGCCTGTAGACTACAAGAAAGGGGGATGAAGTCTATATTAAGAAGGAAGTAAGAAGTGGTATTAATTATAAGTTAGCCACAAAATTACCCAGGAACCTATAACAAGGTCGTAGACGTACAAGAAACTAAGATAAAGGTTAAGAAAATGAATAACCAAATGCCTTCCACATACGCTGAATCATTAGAAGAAGAATTTTGGATAAACAAGGACAAGAGTCAAGAGAACCAAAGAAGTTGAAGAATCCGAAATGACAGAGACGTCAGAAGAAATTCCAGAAGAAGGAATTAGATATAACCTAAGAAATAGAAGAGTCACTTTTCAGTGAAACAGAAGAACAAACCCATTAATTCATCCATTATTCCCATGTATTTATTTGATTTCTTTATTGCTAAGTTTACCTTCATCGGTCGACTTAGGAATAATCTTTTATTGTTACAATTCTTACTTTAATTAGTCGGTTTGTAGCAAGAATTTTTGAGTTACGTGCACTAACTTCAAATTTATTTTGACTTGAAGGGAAATATTTGGGTATGTAAGAAACGGTTCAAAGCGCAGTATAAGAATTTCAAGACGTATATTAAGCTTAATCGTTCCATGAGAACATTCTTAGAAGTAAAAGAATAAATAAGACGGGTTAAGATAGACATTAAGAGATTTTTAAGATAAGAGAATTCGTTTTAGAAATGATCAAGATTTGGAAGGGGTAATTAATATACTTACTTTGTTCAAATCCATTAGATGTTGATTGATGATAACTTACTAATAAGATATTAATCGATGAAGACTCACTAACAAGAAGTTAATTGATGAAGACTCATTAACAAGATAGTAGTTGTTGAAACTTACTAACAAGATATTGATTGGTGAAAGCTTACTAATTGTTGTCACAGTAGAAGAAACCTACAAGTATTAACCACTAACCGGTTCCTTTAACCGAGTTGCCAATTTTGTTTTAGTATCAAGCAGTAAGGTTATAGTTTAATGTACAAGGTTACTCAGAAATTACCAGTAAGAATGCCCAATGAAATTTTGCATAAACACAATACACAATCTCAGTAGGAAGTCAAGGACACCCTCGTTATTGCATACAAATACACAAGGATATTTTCTCCCAGGACTTAGTCTCCAAACAACAGGTCGCAGCAAACAAGAAGCCATCAAGTGTCGTCAACGAAGAACGAAATTTATTTTCCATAAAAGAAAGACGATATCCACCTAGATAATAGGACTGAGGACTGAACCAATCATATACTGTAAACTTGGATAGTTACCATTATTTTTTTGCTTCTACCATGCATTTATATAACTTTTGTGACTTAAGGGCTTATGTATGTTTAACTTTCAGTTTTCTTGTTTTTTGGTGATTTATTTTGTTTGCATTCAGTTTCATGTTTCTTAATGTGATTTACTCATATTTGAATTCAGTTTGATGATTCTTTTAATATTACTTAATCAAGTACTTGTTCATATTCATATTCAGTTTTTATGTTTCTCTGAATGTTACTTACTCAAGAATTTACTCATGTTTACATTCAATTTGATTGTTGCCCTTAACGTTACTTAATCAAGGATTTGCTCATGTTTACATTCACTTTTGATGTTTTTGAGTTAAAGTTTCAATATGATTTCCAAGAAGCATAAGTTAGGAGTCCTCTTGTAGGTATAATATTTGCTTCAGCTTAGTTAACGCTGTCGGAGTCAGCGAGGTAGCGGGCCGAGACTGTAATAGTGTGGCACAGTGTCGTCATTACAAAAGGCAATAACTTAATAATACTTAAGAAAAAGGCACGAAACGGATAATAAGAGAAGAAAAAGATTTTCACAAGGAAAAGGGAATAAGATAATGACTTTTCTTTGCGAAGGGATTTTGTTACTCAAAACATTAGGCTTTAGCCATTAGACATCTGTTTTCATCTCCCCCAAAAAGCCTCTGTCGATACCAGCGATTAGTGACCAACAAGAGATTATGGGCGACGAGCGATATCTACCAGGCATATTCGAGAAATTGGAAAACTACTCTCATTAGCGCCTATGACTAATCGGCGTTCCCTTCGTGAACAGGTCAGAGAGAGCCATCTGGCATACGTTAAAAAGGAATTCTATGACCCGTTGTTCAAAGGAGGGGAGTGCCGAACTCTTAAGCGCTCCACCCTCTCGAGATAGACCTAAGGACTTCGACGAATCAAAAGCCATGAGTGTTGGTCATAAGACAGCCCAAAAGAAGTATCAACGAATGACCTATGAGGTTACCAAGGGATACGCCCCTAAGAAGCCAGGACATGAAGAAGGAGGCGTATACAAATTCAGAGCCTACGAATCATTGTAAAAGACATGACAGGAAGGCGGTCTTGTATAATGTCTGTAGCCACTAAGACACAAAAAGTCTTTCAGAAAATGCCACACCCAGTCGGAATCCAAAAATTCAAAGGCGGTGCTAAGGAGATTCCATCCTAACAAAAAGGCCAGACAGAGAGAGAGGAGAGAGCAGAGAAAAAAGGGGAACAGAGAAGTCGAGAGAAGATAACGACAAAGAGGGGAACGAGGAGAACCAGTGGCGCAGCAACAGGCAGAGAAGAGAGAAAGAAAGACAGAAGAATCCCCAGAAGAAGAACAGGTGCAAAAGTGTGGTGTGCGAATCAATCAAAGACAGTGAAAGTGACAATCAATATTCAGTGAAAATTCCCTCGTGCCTATAGACTCGTAATTGCAACAAGTGCCAATTAAGTTTTATCAGTCCAAGAGCCCAGTAACTCAGAAGGTGGAAAAAGTGAATGTAAACCCTTTTTTAGCTAATTCAGCAAGGTAAGAAAATTTATATAAGTCAAATTCCCCAAAGTATAGCCTCCAGTGTCGGCACACGTTTACTTAGATCTGTGCGAAAAGAAAGAAAGTAAGTACCAGCATATAATATATATATATATATATATATAATATATATATATATGTATGTATATATATATATGTATATATATATACACACACGCAACGTAGTATCATTTCCATAAATACTACTTTAGTAGATTCACATCAGCCGTGCATCTGATGTCTATGCCAGTCCCTTACGACGCTCCTGATTGGCTGTTGATAAGCCAGTCACGGCTGAGTGGCTGGAAACCCTCAGTCTCTCTCGAGAATTCACATAGGCAGGATGTATGTTCCGCGTCTCCTGAGGGATACGTTTTTCAAAAGTATCCTTCAGGAGAGGTGGAACATACGTCCTGCTTATGTGAACTCTCTCGAGGGACTGAGAGTTTACAGCCCTGTGACTGGCTTATCAACAGGAGCGTCGTAAGGGACGGCCTAGACATCATATGCACGGTTGATGTGAATCTGCTATAGAAACTTCATAAAAAATCCTCGATCTTATATAGAATAAAAAATAAAATAAAATAAATGCAACCGCAGCATAAACCTAGTAGGACCATCAATAAAATTCGCTATTCTATTCTTCTCTAACAGATGATCTAGGGAGTCTTCCATTATCATATTACGGACATATCGGGACTTCATATTTTAAAATCGGCATTTTTATGACTTATTCAGTCACGCGACCTGGATCACGGGATGTTGAATTTGTAAGAGAGGGAGAGAGAGAGAGAGGTCTATCTGCATCAGAGCTATTAAATCACTTGATCTGAACGACACCATAACCTTTTTGTTAATATAGATTCTCTTTCTATATTCTTTCGTAAAAATTAGATATTTTTAGGGTACCGTTAACTGTTCAAACAATCAATTTCCCTAAGCCACTAATTGCATATAGCACGCAAAACTCTCTCTCTCTCTCTCTCTCTCTCTCTCTCTCTCTCTCTCTCTCTCTCTCTCTCTCTCTCTCTCTCTCTCTCTCTCTCTTGCTTTTCATTTTAATCTTTCGAGAGTCATCCAATCCATCTGCTAACCTTGGTTCCACGAATATTCTTTAGTGCTTAAATCTATTAAATAAAGCAAATGCTTTTAAAAATCTTTCTGTCCCTAAACACAACCAAAGAAGTTTAAAGTCTGATAATTATAACAGATTTCTTGCTTTTTCTTATCTTAACCGGATATGAGTCTATAGAACGGGCTGTCTCGTACCGCTTTAGATAACTGGATTGTCTATGTTTCGTGTTTATTCCCACGGCCACGAAATGCTAATATATTAATGTTGATGGATATCCTGTTAATCTCTTCGAGGGGTCATGAGATAAAGACTACTAAAGCAGTCTTGCAAATACTCTGTTTCACCATTTCATTATATTTTGTATTTAATCACATTGTATGTCTTATAACGATTTTTAGCCAATAACCTCATTTTCTTCAGCCTAGACATCTAAGACGGCTTCAGTCCACTTAAATGCCGAGTTTTATAGCATTTCGAGTTTTCTAAGCGATATGCTGAGGTCTTGAAGAATTTCTAGGTTTCTAGGTGATGACACTCCAACAACAGAGCATTGCCCTAAGCAACATTATTTTTGTTTCCTTACAATAAGACTAAAATGAAATGAATTTCATCTGGTTCGAAAGTTCCAGCAATTGAACCAGTAGAGGTCATAGTTGATATACTGGCCTTGGTTGATATATAGGTCTAATCTGTATGTTGGCGATAGAAACGAATCTAGTCACGATGTCCAGTTCATCCTTATCAAACAACACTTGTTGTTTTCAGAGAATGAATAACAACTTTTCAGTTCAGCTGGTTCGATAGCTTCGAGCAATCGAACCAGCACGATTCCGAGTTATGTATCATGGTGGCGATAAAGACGACTCATGTCAGCTTAGTTTTACGAAGTTTAGTTCTTCCTTAGATATTATTTGTCCCGCCCTTTGGATCTTCAGTATTGTTGGCCAGAAATACACAACTTATCAGATCATCTTGTTCAAAAGCTTCGAGCAATCGAACCAGTAGAATTCCGAGTTGTAACATAGGTGGCGATAAAGATGAATCATGTCGCCTTAGTTTCGCGAAGATCAGTTCATCCTTAAATGGATTTGTTGCTAATTTCTTCGTGAGATCTTGGTCCCGTCTTCCCAGGGGTTGCTTGTTTACTTAGACACAGATAAATTACTAGTTTACGTCTTCGTGAATTTTGATTTTAGGAAATAGTCTCAGGGCAGCGACAGCTAGAGAGGATCGTGTAGGTCTGTATCAAAATTTGTAACAGTCTATGATGGATCCTAAAATAACATTCCTAAGATTGAAGTATTTTGGTTTAGATAAGAAAAGAAGTGCTGAGTTTGAAATACTGGTAGTCTGCTTTATGTCAGTTCAAAAGTAGATGTTTAAAAATACTGTCTGAAATAGTCTCTGATATATGATTGTTACTTTTGAAGGGTCAAAGTTTGTAATCTGTCATAGCAGCGTATAAAGCTGGAGTTTGAAGATTCCGAGTTTGAGAACAGTGTGGCACACCAGTGAGAAAATAGCAAGACTTTTAGCAGACTGACTCTCTATATCTTTGGAATGACTATACTAAATTAACTTGAGTACTATAGTTAAGTGTTTTTAAACTAAACCAAACGGATGATCCATTAAATGAAAGCCGACAGAAATGCCCTTGGAAACAAACACGGCAGTGCTGTGAAAATTAAAGTTAAAACTTGGTTGATAGCTTGTAGGCCTAAAGTATTAAATGTCCATACAATAATTTACCGTAACACAATACAAAAGTTAAGTGATAATAGTGATTCTGATAAAGAACCTGGTTGCTACCTGCAGTAGAATGTTTTTGTTGTCCATTTCCAGTCCTGTTTTCTCAACTATCATAAAATCATTCCTGACCCATAACCAGGCGCATAAACTGATAAACATATGGCATCGAAATGGCATTGGCGTGATTGGAAAATACACCATAGCGTGAGCCACCCTTGGCACGACACTGACCTATTTCGTTAGTCTATAGGTCTAGTGGGAACTTCTTCGTAGCAGGTATTTGGCCTTAATTTCATCTCGCGGTATTCATCTTTGTTTATTTCTTTACGTCTCAACGTTGTTTTTATCAATTTCTGATGTCATGTTTATGGAAAAAAAAGTCGGGACATATTCAAAAGGCAATTGTTTCTTCCAGGTGTTCTGAGGTAAAACTGTAACCTTCCCAAGAGAAACCTGTATTCAGGTCATTTGATGCGACTCGTACAATTTTCCCGGTTTCCCTTCTTTCTTTTTTATGATTGGAGAGATTGGCTGTTTATATAAGACAAACGTTGCTGCAGATAGCGTGCAAATGGCTATATCATGCAAATGAAACAGAGCAAGGAATGACACTTGAAACTATCGGAATTTCAAACTAGGAAAAGTGATAGAAAGAGCAGAAATGCTCAAGACCTCTCCCCCCACCAAAAAAAAAAAAAAAAAAAAAAAAAAAAAAAAAAAAAAAAAAAAAAAAAAAAACAAAAAAAAAAAAAAAAAAAAAAAAAAAAAAAAACGGTCAATGATCTCAGTTAATGTAAGACATGTCAGAGATTTTACGATAAACTAACTGACGAAGAGTTGAGGCTGTGTCTCCAGGAGAGAGAGAGAGAGAGAGAGAGAGAGAGAGAGAGAGAGAGAGAGAGAGCGTGTGTCCTCAAGATAGTGAGAATAACTGAGTGCTTGGACTTTTTTTTTTTTTTTCAGCCTTGATGAGGCGTGTCGTTTTTCGCTAAAGACTATGCAGAAATAATGATCAACTTCTAATTCTAAATATAGATCTCTAATGGGTGCAGTTTTGCCAATAAACCCACCAAAACACCAAAGAGAGACTCGAGATAAACATTGAAGACAGCTGATGTGTCACATGACGCCGGGCGAGCGAGAGAAACCATGAGGACATCTTGTGAAATAGGAGATGCTCGCACATGTTCCAATATTATCCATTCTTGAAGCGTTTGTCGCAAAGGTTTGCCTGTAAACTTACATGGAGTTTGAGAGAAAGAGAGAGAGAGAGAGATAATTTAGTTTAGTGTGAGAAAGAGAGGAGGAAAAGGAAAGGTACGAACCTGGAGAAGAGGAGGGTAAAGGGAGGTGAGTACGTCAGAATACGTGAGGGAAAGTTCCATTCCACACACACACACACACACACACAGAGAGAGAGAGAGAGAGAGAGAGAATGCTAGCTGCGATGAGCTTTCTGTAGGTCATGCAAGGACAATGTAAGTCTCTCTCTCTCTCTCTCTCTCTCTCTCAGTGGATACTTGCATATGATGCTTGTTTTACTTTTTGTATCCCTCTGCTAGTCTCGTGGCTTTTGACACAGCAATGTTGTTTGAGAATTTAAGTTAGTCTATCTCCCATGTTGCGTAGTAGTACCATCCAAAGTAGGCCTGCTTTTAGGTCTATAGTTCTATTGACATTTGGGATGTTCATCTTGAAGAAATTTAAAATAAAGGTCTATGGTTCTGTAGCCACTGGTTCATATGGCTGTAGGAATAGCAATTTTAATTAAAAATCGGCAAAAACGATGTAAAAATGAGCGCACTGAGAAGTTAAGGTCACGTTCAAACATATCAGCCAAATGTAAATATGGACTGCCGTTATGCTCCAAATCATGAGTTCACAATTGATTTGCTGTAAATTCTTCTAAATATAATAGAATCGCTCAGTTTTAAGACATGCGATATTATATTTATAAGCCTGCTTATATGTGTTAATATATCAAGCGCGCACGTTTTAAATACTTAGACCGATAGAATTTCTTGTGTTCAAACAAATAAGCAGGCACCGAAAACAAACAGATATAGCTCCATTAAAGACAAATGTTTGTGTGGAGAGAGAGAGAGAGAGATTTATCTAGGGTATCGTGTTTCAGACAGAACACGTAAGGAATGTGCCTCATGTGTTTGCAAGTGTCACTTGGTGTTTACACAGTGACACAACAGCGCGAGCTGCAAACATGAACCGTATATTGAGCAGCCTGATCTTGTGTTTGACTCATCATCCCTGGTTCGCTAAATCTTTCATTGCTGGTCCTTATTTTATTTCTTTCATCCCCTGAAGCTGACCTTATAATGCTCTCTACATGCTGCATTAGACTGTTCTGATCATAGTCTCTCGACTCTTAGACTACTGTATACCTTCCACCACATAGGACTAGATGTGCATTTCATGCTGCAAGTCTTGCGTTTTC
>NC_061091.1:19120922-19128422 GCF_015104395.2 Macrobrachium nipponense
AGACCGAGAGAGGGAGACAACACTCACACACACACACACACACACACACACACACACACACACAGGGGAGAGAGATCGCGCGGACTGCACAGCACAGCACAGCAAGTACAGCACATCACAAAACAGGAAGACAATTCGGCTAATGAAAATTGAATTCCATCGACAGGACCATAAATTTAGACCGAGAGAGAGGGAGACAACACACACACACACACACACACACACACACACACACACACACACACACACACAGAGAGAGAGAGAGAGAGAGAGAGAGAGAGAGAATGTGCTTGACCAAGGGTAGGTCACGAAAGGTCTTTGACCTAGAGTGCGCAGACAATAGCTGATATTGTTCATGAAGATTATTAAGAAGTTGATAGAGCGAATAGTGTCGTAGTAATGGAAATATGAAAATAGTCTACTTCATTTTAGGCCTATGTCGAAAACTGTGAGGCGACATAAACATTATGGACGATGGCATTCCTTTTACATTAACAAGGAAGTGATTTAGAGAAGAAGAAAAGGAAGCCATGCTGATCCATATGAAATAGAAAATAAGTATAAATGCTGTTCCCTAAATTAACTGTTCTTTTAAAAATTTAAATCACTTTGGTGGACTGAAGTTTGTCGTGTAGTAACCTTTCTAGAAACAGAGTCGGTTGGCAGGTGTAAATCTAGTAGTAGTCTTGACAACAGAAACGTTATATTTACGTCAGATTCGTGGGAAAAGCATGAGTATGTTACTGCCAGATTCTTGAAAAAAAAGGGGAAAAAATCAGCCTACTTATGGCTAAAAGTTACTGCCCTTTGTTGACTCGAGCGAAAGTGTCATGGCGTGGGCGTACCACAAGTCCGTTATTTTAAGGCAGTGGCTCCATCCGATTATAGCCTGCAACAGTGATTTCCAGGAGCGGTGATTAATTAAACTCAGGTGATGGATGAAAGGGGAGACTCCACGACATGTTAGTTTTGGTTCTTGGATTTCTTAGGTCGATCTCCTAAATGCGAAAGATTCTCTAAAACTGTGATTTCTGACGAAACTACGGAGAGTTGATTAGAAAAGCGCCCTCGCTACGAGAGAGAGAGAGAGAGAGAGAGAGAGAGAGAGAGAGAGAGAGAGAGAGAGAGAGAGAAATATTCTGACTGTAACAGAGACGAAGACCAAGACAGTTTCTATAATATTTGTTTTATGAGAGAGAGAGAGAGAGAGAGAGAGCGCGCAGATGTACTCATAATATGGAAAGGGGGGAGGGAGGGAAAGGGCGAGAGACTTGTGTTGCCTACTGAGGAGGGCTGGGATGGGGAACATGAGGAGGGGCCTGACGTAGACGCCATAGGAGGGGAGAGAAGGTAGGTAGGTAGAGTCGACGACGAATGAGCCTGTTCGCCTATCAGTGTACAGACAGAGTGGTGGCCGCCACTTTTCTACTTGTTCAGTTGGTTCGTCGACGCCTTGGAACGGACTCGTAATCTCGTCGCCCTCTCTCTCTCCTTCCGCGCGCGCGTTTTCTTAAAGTGACAACAACGGCATCATCATCTCGGAGATCCAGACGCGACGCCAGAGCAAGTCAAGAGATATATCGTAAAGTGATTCGGTCTAAAAGGATCTCCAGGAAAGAATAAGAGATTTCGTTGATATCGTCTACCGGCGTTGCTTCCAAAAGGACTTGGACCTTAGCTTAGCGTGTCCTTCCGTCAGATCGATTGTCCACTTTTTTTTCGTCTCGAGTGGGAACTATTGTAGTTTGCTTAGTTGTTTTTGTTATTTGTCTACACCGCAGAGATGACAGCCGACGTGCAGGTGCAGGAAGAAGTGGTGCGAAAGGTAAGATTCAAGTTCGAAAGTTTGTTATTTTATTTTATTTAACTTTTAAAAAAACGCGACCGTCAATTTTAGGGCAACTTTACTTTATCAACGTCGTGAAAGCCACGAGATTCTGTTAATATTACGTTAGAAAAATTATTTACGTTTTTCGTAAGGCCAGTTTAAAGCTTTTACGAGGTCCCTTATTCAAGCCACCGATGGTATTTAGTATGCCTAGCACTTAGCCTATTTGGCAGATATGCTAAATTACGCTTATGATTTCCTCGAGCACTTAGTCACCTTCCACCCCCGTGAATCCGCTGGGCTTACCAAGTTGATGTGCGTGTGGAGTTAAATGTGTAATGTAAAATTGTGATTCATGGGGAATTTGAATCTCGTATAGATTATTAGCGTTCAATTGCACTCGAGATTAGTGTCGTTACTTGCAACGTCTATGTATCTCGTGACATAAAGGAGGTTGACGTGAGCAATTACATAATAGTAAAAGTTCAATATACTAGAATTATGCTGCCATTTTTATCAATGTTGGTGATTAGGGGTGATTTCTGCTAATAAAATACATTGTCTAACGTTAGTGGTAAAGAAAATGCGAGTTTTTTTCATGATTCCAAAACTGAACGGTGATTCGAACAATTCATTGTAATTTGTAAAGGCTTTGAACCATTAACAATTATTTGTTGTCAGACACGATTTTTTTCTTACTGAGCTAATCCACAGGAGTAATGGTTTCATCATTTTACCGTGTGGCCTACATTTTATTAACAAAGATTTCGTATTTCTCCGTTTCATATGTACCAAATCGCTTGTCTTAAAAATATTTCAAATCGTGATGTTAAAATTGAATTTTAGTTAAGAAAACACTTCAGGATGCTTTGATTTACAGTAACGGTACCTACTATTCAGAAGCACATTTCATATTTTCAAATCTTGAAATAGCTATAAGCTCTCGTGAAAATAAACTTTCTAATGGAAGAAAGTGACTTCGGTCATAGTTATACTACACACACAAATGTTAGCTCGAAGGAAAGATGAATAATGTATTTCAAACCAGCGCCGGATCAAAGAAGGAAGGAACACCATAATTTAGTACTGAGTCATTCCATGAGATGAATGGAAGACAGAGGATAGGAAGAGGGGCGGGGGAGA
Source organism: Macrobrachium nipponense (assembly GCF_015104395.2). Classification (NCBI taxonomy): domain Eukaryota; kingdom Metazoa; phylum Arthropoda; class Malacostraca; order Decapoda; family Palaemonidae; genus Macrobrachium; species Macrobrachium nipponense. The sequence continues at coordinate 19,123,894 of NC_061091.1, forward strand.
GGGGAGGAGAAGAGAGGTTTAGGGGACCACGGGGGAAAGTTAGTCATCACTATCGATTTGGGCGAATGTGGAGGAATTCTGAAGCTAACGCCTTTTACCCCGCAGAAGAAGAAAATGAATTTACCGTCCAGGCAGTACCTTACATTAGGTAAAATCACTGTAATCACTAGGCTTTTATACGAAATGGGTGTGTGTAATTTTCAGTAGCCTCTATATATTTACTGTTCCCTTCAGCGCGAGTGAGTAGCTTTCTCGGATTGAATAATGCATGAAGTGGAGGGAGTGGTACTAGTACTGGTACTGGATACAAGAACTCGCAGCCCTCGATGACTCATTGGGATAGTATCCAGAGAGAGAGAGAGAGAGAGAGGTTTTTGAATAGAAAGCCGTGGCGCAGGCATGGATGGCTTTCATTGCCCGAAGGTGGTAGCTCGATGTTTCCAGCATGATTACGCTGATTTTTGCCGATCTTGTTCGTTTGAACTTTGCAGTTAATATTGGGACCAATTGCTTGAAAGATTCCCTTTCTATTTTTAAACATTTCGTTTCGCGATTTGCGTTCATCTTCAAGAGCCCTTAGGCTGATATTCGTTTTTTTTCGTATTTTTGTTCTATCCGTGTATATATATATATATAATATATATATATTATATATATATATATATATATATATATATATATATATATATATATATATATATATATATATATATATATATATATATATATATTATATATATATATATATCATTCAGCGTTCATGAGTGTTCGGAAATCACCTCGGTTGGTCATGGCTATATTGTTATCCGAAGCATGAAACATAATTCTCTCATAAAAGGTTTGTCTGTGTGTGCATGTGTGTGTTCGATTGTGTATTCCCAAGGGTCACCTTCATTGATGTAGGGGGAATGGTAGGGGTGGATTTTAACCGGAGCGAATCCAAAACAAAGAATGTAATGTATCTTTTTGTATTTGTTTGTTTCCTGTACATTTTCCGGTGAGTAGTGTTACACAGCATAGCTATTGGTCTGCGGTGCCCATTACGGCAAAAGTTAGATGTCTCGAAATATCTTCAATGTTTCTTACTTACAATATGCATAATTTTTTACATATAGAATTTGTAAGAAGTAATTCTAACCTTCCGAAGGGGTTCATAACCTCCTGTTGTTGTTTTTTTAAAATTGATTTTATTGAAATTAACTGGCACTATTAGTCTCATGGTACTAATGCTTAACTTTGAGAAACTATAACGGGTTTTGCAAGATATTACGAAGTGGAGAGTTGGATTTTAATGAAATTTAATTTTCATCTTTGATGTTCATTATATTTAAACTTCCCCATAGTTGGCTTTGTTCTTAGTTGGGAATTGTTTGCCTTACCTGTGTATGCCGGAGTTCACCGACTCAGATAAGCAATGTGAGCAAGTCAACACCTGCGCAAAGGTGTCAAGTTCATTTGTTAGTCTCTCTCTCTCTCTCTCTCTCTCTCTCTCTCTCTCTCTCTCTCTCTCTCTCTCTCTTATATTCGCCCTCCTTAATTTCGAAGGAATTATGTGACTTCATATTTTTCGGGTATATATGAGTCAAGTCGCACTCCCATGAATGATGGACAGCTCTTTCGAACCCTTGTGTAGGAAAAGGGTTGTGGCCGGCTTAGGTAGGTTAAACATTTCTGTTAAATTGGCCGTATCCGGCTTTACCTTCAGGAAATGAAGTTTAGTACCAAATCGCAGTAAAAAATGTCATAAAAATCAGTAATATTCTGTTCCCGTCTGCTGATAACGAATTGACAGAAGTTCGTTGGCGGAGTAGGGCGTTGGTATCAGATTTTGGTTTTGCTTGGAAGTTGTTTGAATGTTGCATTTCTTGTGGGCTTTGGCAGTTTAACAACATTTAAAATAGTTAAACATTTCTGTTAAATTGGCCGTATCCGGCTTTACCTTCAGGAAATGAAGTTTAGTACCAAATCGCAGTAAAAAATGTCATAAAAATCAGTAATATTCTGTTCCCGTCTGCTGATAACGAATTGACAGAAGTTCGTTGGCGGAGTAGGGCGTTGGTATCAGATTTTGGTTTTGCTTGGAAGTTGTTTGAATGTTGCATTTCTTGTGGGCTTTGGCAGTTTAACAACATTTAAAAATAGTTTTAATGTGGAGAACGTTCTTTTTATGCAACTGTCCTCCAATAAGCTGAATAGTGACGCAATAATCAACGTGGTGGATTTCAGGCCGGATGGCACAGGTGTGCAAAGATCACCTGGTCTTGTTGGTACAACCTGTTGAATAGAGGCGATTGGTACGTGCCTTACGTTGATTTGGAGAGTCGGCGTTAGTATGCGAAGACGAAACCCACTTTAGGAATTTAAAACAGCACGAAAAGTGAATGTTCCGAAGCAAGGAAAAAGAAAGCAGTTGGCATTTCAGCACGAAATGAGCTGCATGTGATGTTGGAAGTGGAGGTTAGGTCTAGTTTGGGAAGTGGAGGTTAGGTCTAGTTTGGACGATGTGGCAATGACCAGACCATCTCAAACCACTGTTGATATTAGCATAAATACTAATAATACTGATATTATTATTGTTATCAATGTAAATAGGACATATTCAGCAAGTCTTTTCTTTCGGTAATTGGGAAAATTTTTAAAAACAAGCCTGTGTCACAAACCTATATCCTGGTACACTGATCAATCATCTGCTGGGTAATTATCAGTTCTTGGGCTCCTTTGAGGTGATTCTGTGAATGCCTCTCTCTCTCTCTCTCTCTCTCTCTCTCTCTCTCTCTCTCTCTCTCTGTGTGTGTGTGTGTGTGTGTGTTACAATAGCAACATTTTCTTCAGCAACCAGCCAGAACCGATTGGTATACCAAGAGTTATTTGTCAGTTGTTTATAAAGATAGGCGATAGTGTAGTTATGTAAGGCCTTTAGCCTACCATTAAAAAAAAATGCATTGCCAATCCGTATCCGGTACAGGAAGGCTTAGAAGAAAATTGTCAAGGTCTAGTTTTTATTTACAATTCACTGAACTCACGTAAGACTTTTGTGTTGGTAAGACGACGGTGGTTTTAAAGGTTGACCTTTGCAGTTTTTCTTTTCTTTTGTAAGTTTTTTTTTTTTTTATACTTTACTTTTTTTTTTTTAGCTCGTTGACTGTTAGTGACCAGAACTATTGCGGTTATGTAACATAGATCTATAAGTTTTTTTTCGAATAATAAGAAATAAGTGTTACGTAATTATACATTAAATTAAATATTCCCCCTGTCAAATGAGTTTTTCTCAATTTTATTAATATTGAAGTTTGAAACGTTTTTCTGAATTTTCTCGCTTAGGCCTATGCTACTCTATTGTCGACAAGCCAAGCCAGATTACGTGTTTGTTCAGAAAAAGAAGATTCTTTTCTCATTATTTGATTGACATGCATAATCTCTCTCCTAAGTTAGCCATGAAATTTCTGTCAATCAATTTGTTAAACAAGGCATGATCCGACCTCCAGCTTACTTGGGGGGGTGCATGCTAAAGTCTGTGGTCAAATAGCGTGTTGTTTGACCAACGAAAATTAAAATAGATACGCTATATTTTATTAGAAATAATTGTTCTGTAATGTTTAGCATGCAGATTATTTTTTTACGTTTTCATTCCAATAAATCATAAACATCCTAAGCTAAAGTTTCTGTATCTTTAACTCAATGCGAAACACCTCTTTCAGACATTTTTAGGCTCTTCCATAGACCTTTCCTAACCCCCCAACAACAACAATAATAACAACAACGTAGTTTGTAGGCTTACTCCCTGAGTAAGTAAGAGTGTTTTAAATATGTATCCACAATCTTAACTCCAGTCAGCTTCTAGACTCTATATAGGTCATGTTTTTTTTTCTTTCGATTTGCAGGATTAAAACTGCTGACAACGTCAGCCAGTTCGTCGGCAAGTTTACCATCATCTCTTATCATTATAATCATCATTATCACTGGCTGCTTTCTAATTACTAATTGGTTTATCCAATTCGATTGGCTCCTTGTTTATTATAGGCCTATGTATTCATTCGAGCAAACCAGAATGGATCCTGGAGCAAACCTAAGTAATATAGGCCTATATCGACTAACAATCAGGTACCCAATACACTCCTTAGACCAACAGAGACATAGGAGATTCATAAATTGGAAACTGACCCAAGTGGGATTGATCTCGTGGTCTTTAGTTAGTAAATACTATGCCAACATGACTATTTCAAATGGAAAAAGAGTGATCTATTTCAGTAAAGAGGGGCAAATCAAACCATTACTTTCCACTCATCCTTTTGAAACAGGCAATAAACATGATCTTGAATTACTCTCGAGAGTTTAAAATGGCTAGGAATCCAATACAAGCTACGTCAACAAAATCGTTTACGCGTATGATACGTGATATTGGGGATAAGGTTTAGATGTGTATATGTGTATATTTGTTCAGGTATTTCCTGGGTAAGCTGTTAAGAGTGAGTAGAAGAGGTTGGGGAGAGAGGAGTGTGTTTATATATATATATATATATATATATATA
>NC_061091.1:19130922-19173422 GCF_015104395.2 Macrobrachium nipponense
GCGTTTAACAGACGTGATGTATTAAAACTGCGCTAGAAAAGATGGTCTAGAGAGAGAGAGAGAGAGAATCTGATTAGACCTAGATCATAATTGCTTATTCATGTAGGTCGCCACCGTTTGGCGAATAACAGGACGTGTTACATTTAAACTTCATGAGAAAAGATGGTATACTGAGAGAGAGAGAGAGAGAGAGAGAGAGAGAGAGAGAGTGAGTCTGATTAGACCTAGACCATGTTACTTATTTTTACGTAGCTTGCCACTCTTTAGTGAATAATAGGAGACCTTGTTGAATTAGAATCACGCGAGAAAAGATGGTCTACTGAGAGAGAGAGAGAGAGAGAGAGAGAGAGAGAGAGAGAGAGAGAGAGAGAGAGGAACAACACCCGACGGATGTGGTTTGAAAAATGGATTATTGGAGGTAGAAAAATTCAATAAAAAAGGAACGAATATTATTGTAGGGCGGGAACCCAGTCAAATTAATTACGGTCTAATAGTTTTTTTTTTTTTTTTTTACTTGAAGTTTTTATTTGGTTTTCATTTCATTTCATTTAGGCGAAATTACGTGTCACGAGTCACATTGAACTTTCATAATTACACATTTCGTACTCGGTACCACCTGAGGTTTAGAACAAAAGCTATACTGGTCAGAAGCGTTTGGCTAAATTTTTAAATATTTCTCTATAGAATCTGGTGTACTAAATATAATGATTTACATATTATTTGCGGTCTTGATTCCCTCTGCCGAGAAGAAATCCATAATATATGCTTAGTGTCTCATACTTATTGGAACAAAACTGTAGACTCAAGAGAAACTTAAACAAATTTATACGCTGAACTGAATTAGATTGATCTCTCATGAATTAGATGAGATATTCATCAAGTTCTGTCTGACATGTTATTTCAAAGCTCTGATGAATTTTTACCTTTCTTAGTGGAAAATCTTTCATAAACGAATATTGCTTTATACTGACTCGGTTCTTGGAAGATATATGCAACAAGCATTGTCGTGCTTGTAAACATAATTACTATATATATTTATATATATTATATATATATATATATATATATATATATATATATATATATATATATATATATTGATAAGAAACTAAGAAATCAGTTCTAAAATTCTTTATTTATCGAAGCAAAGAAAACAATATCTATTACTATCTACAGCTTGGAGAGTCAAGTCATCACTCAGACCCCTGTGAATAAGGAACTAGAATCCATAGACCAAACACGCACGTGGTCTAAGCTAGACCTATAATTTCCCCTCAGCAGTACTTCTTCAGAGGAATGGACTTACACGCCACTGTAAAAAAAATAAAGAAACACGCAGGTGTATTCGGAGAAAAGAAAGAGTAAAACACGACAGTTCTTAATGCAATACGTACGATCAAGCCCCAACTGAGGCGAAAAGTATGTCACTGACCCGGAGTTTCTCTTCTCTTGAGATTGATCCGAAGAGCTAGACTCATGTTTTGTTGACCGTTGCTTCGTTTTTATTGGGTTTCTTTTTCTTCCTGGCTAGCGGAAGGGGCTAGATAGTTTTGTTTTAATGTAAATCACGTCAAAAACGAGCGTATGATATTGTAATCCTGGTTTGAACCTCGGAAACAGTTGTGTAAAACGCAAGATGATGATGATTCTTCATGAGATTGATCCACGCAACTAGACTTATGTTTTGTTAACCGTTCCCTCGTTACTGTAACTTTTCTGTTTCTTCCAGGCTCATGAAAATAGCTGGATAGTTATGTTTAATATTAAATCTCGTTAAAAAGAAACTTATGACAACATTGTTGGATTAGTCTGAACCTCGGCAACGTTCTTGTAGAAAGAGAGAGAAAGAGGGAGAGGGTCCTCGGAAAGGGGAGAATGGGCTAAAGTCTGTGGTCCCTTAATCAGGAAATGGGGCATGAGAGTTGCTATTAGCGTGACTACTTTTGGACACCGGCAGACCCGAGTTGATTGTCGGGGGTTGGTAAGTTGGACGATTCAAAGGGGGGAGGGGGGGGGGTATATTTGGTTGGTTTAGTACGAGTTTAGGAAATAATGGTGAATACTTTTTTATAGGTCTAGTGTAGGAGATTTCTACTTAGATCCGAGTTCCCGTTAATAGGTAGAGAATGTCTTTGAATAGTTATGTTTGACATGAGCCCACTTGTTTTATAATTAAAAATTTATTTTTATATAAATTCATGTGTTATTCCTCATTTGGCAATTATTTTAAAAGCACTAACTTTTAAAAATAATTGTTTGTATGTTTTCCATCGAAATTGTCATTTTTTTTATTGCTTTCAAGTTCTCCAATGACAAGACTAATGTCCCTCTGAAAGATGTTTGAAAATTGCAATGGAAGGATGGGAGTCGTGCATATACGCCCAAGGGCGCGCTCGCACTCACGCACGCACAAAACACTTCTTTTGAAGTAAATAATTTCTTAATTGAAATGATGGCGATGCAAGACTAGCCAGCCCTTGCATGCCCATTGTCAGGGAAGGGGGCGGGGCTTAGATGAAAGAGTGTGTGACTGGTGAATATATATCTTTGTCCTGTTTATTTTTTCATTTTAACGAGGTGAATTCCATAACGTTTAAAAGCACGACTGTAGTATTTATATGATCTTGTGGTTTAGAGAATTTGTTTTAATGTATATTTATGCAATGAAGCAAAATGGAATGTAACGGGAGTAAATAAATTCTCAGAAAAGTCAATGAATTTTTCCATTATATAATTGGGTTGATGTGATCTTATGACTAGCCGGTAATGATAACTTTTTCAAATTGGATTTTGTTTATATATATAATATATATATATATATATATATATATATATATATATTATATATATATATATATATAATATATATATATATATATATATATATATATATATATATATATATACATATGTCGTAGCAGCTCGCTGTGAACTCTATATTGGGTTTTTAAACATAATTTTAAAAGTAAATAGTGAAATTAGTTTTAAACATAATTTTTAAAGTAAATAGAGAAATTAGATGTTTGTCTTATTACTTTAAAATGGAACGGAAACATTTTGTCTTACAGGGAAGGTAATTATGCCATATTAAAAGTATGATTTGCAGTGCCAATGTTAATTGGAATTTTGCATTGAAGTATACTTACTTCATGACGAAAATGCTAACAATAAAATATTTTTTCTTATTTTACGTTCAGACTCAACAGCCATTTTAGTGCAAAAGCACCAGGCATAATTATCCAACCATAATGAACCGAGTGTCCTTAGACATTAAGGTAATGCCACTTTTTAATTCGACTTGTTAATACCACCTTTTAAGTCTCCGTTAAATTCAGAGGTTCGCGTGAGATACATTGCTTCGATCCCTTACTGCAAACCCTTTCATTCCTTTTATTGTGCCTCCGTTCATATTCTTTCTTCAATCTTACTTTCCTCGACCCTCTCCCAACAGTTGTTTCACAGTGCAACTGCGAGGTTTTCTAATGTTATACCTTTAAAACCTTTGTACCCCAAATTTCTCTTTCACGGCAGAAGGACGACGTTTTCTATACCTTTATAACCTTTGTACCCTCAATTTCGCTTTCACGGCAGAATGACTTCATAGGTCCCAGCGCTTGGCCTTTTGCTTAAATTTTGCATTCCATTCCTTACTCTTAGTTGCAGACTTCTGAATATTGTTGAGTTTGATAACACCTAGACCGCGCCCACTTAGGCAGCAACCAAATGTCATGACAACGGATTTGTAAGAATGATGTCATCTTGATACCGAAAGTCACTGACCTGACCAGTAATGTGTCATGATTTGGTAAGTGAGACTGGAGTCGCTTCGATGACGCCATTTAATACTGATATCGATCGGTCAATCAATACTGGTTCTCATTGGAAGTAAGGAACGAAGGTTTGATTTGGTTTTATATATAGTGTATTTCTTTTCATGTTTGTTTTGAAGTTACTTACGGCGGCTGAAGTAAGTCCACCTCGGCCACTGCACTGAAAAGTTTCGTAGACATTTTTGGTGTCTAGTGATTCTGGGAGTACAAGGGAAGGAGAATTCCGCATTGGGGAAGCTAGATTTGTATTACTATCTAATCTAATTGGTTGGCTCTGCAATTCACAACTTTAATCATTCTGGAAGTACAGAGAAAGGAGAGACTTGTGTATTATGGAAGCTAGAGGTATATGGCTCTCTAATCAAAGTTGTTTATTCTGGAGATCACAATTTTCATGAAGTATTGGCGGGTGCTGGAAAGTTATAGAGTCTTGACGTGTACCTGTGTAGGCGACTGGCTCCCAGAAAATCTTTCGGGAGTAATGTCCAAAGAAATACAGGTAAAACCAAGCTAGTAGACTGAAGATGGACTTGCAGCAAATAGAAATTGGAAGATAGGCGAGGATAATTGGGTTAAGTTTGTATAAACATCAAAGAGTATTCTTTATAGTATAAGAATGGAAAGTCCAAGATAATAAGAGATTAGATAGATTCCGTTTTCGAATTTTTGGACATGGAATGAAATACAAAATTTAGGCCAAAAGCCAAGACCTGGGTCTTATGAGGTCATATAGCACTGGAAGAGAAATTGAGAGCAAAATGATTTCAAAGTTGCAATAGGAGGAAATCTCGCAGTTGCACGATGAAAAAAATATTAGGGGTGGAGGCGGTGTTTGGGCGGGTTGAGGACTGCAAGATGGAAAAAAGGGTATATGAACGGAGGTACAGTAAAAGGAAAATACTCTGAAATTATTGTGTAGTTGTATGAGAGAGATAGGAAGGATTTTTATCCAAAACTGAATTAATGGCACCATACAAGATTAAGTAATAGGAAAGTCGAGCCTATTCAAGATACATTGATAGGCTTAGGAAATGACCACCTTATAGTTAGCTTCAGGAGCATCAGGTAATAAGGGTAGATTCCAGTGTAGGCCTATCTTTTTCGCTCAGCGTAGACCTTACCTAGATATTTTAAAAAACACTAGACAACCAGAGAATGTTTTTGTTTCTCATATTTGTATTTCCATATTTCTTATACATCCCTTTGTCTTCGAAGGCGGGTTGCTACCGTCAGTGCACCTCACGCAGTAGACTGTAGGCATTACTTAGGGTTCTTTACAGCGTCTCCTCGGCCCTTACCTGCAGCCCCCTTCATTCCTTTTACTGTCCCTCTGTTCATATTCTCTTTCTTCCATTTTACCTTTTACCCCCTCTTCACTTTTGTCTCCTAGTGCAACCGCGAGGTTTTCCTCTTGCTATATCTTTCAAACCTTTTTACTCAGCGCTGAATGACCTCAAAGGTCCCAGCGCTTACTTGGCCTTTGTCCTAAGTTTTATATTCCGATTCCATTTAAGTATATCTTAGTTTAACCAGACCACTGAGCTGATTAACAGCTCTCCTGGGGCTGGCCCGAAGGATTAGATATTTTTACGTGGCTAGGAACCAATTGGTTACTTAGCAGCGGGACCTACAGCTTATTGTGAGATCCGAACCACATCGAGAAATGAATTTCTATCGCCAGATATAAATTCCTTTGATTCCTTGTTGGCAGAGCAGGGAATCGAACCCGGACCCTGGGATCGGTAGTCGAGCGCGTAACCGACTCATCCAACGAGGAACTTCCAGTCCAAGTACATGCCTGTCTTCTGTGTGTATGAAGTAATTATGAATATTATTAGAAATCGGTTCCTCTCTGTCATTGGGTTAAATTTATCTCTGTCGTTGGGTCAAATTTATCTCTCTGTCGTTGGGTCAAATTTCTCTCTCTGTCGTTGGGTCAAATTTATCTCTGTCGTTAGGTCAAATTGACCTATATGTCATTGGGTCCAATTTATCTCTCTGTCATTAGGTCAAATTTATCTCTGTCGTTAGGTCAAATTTACCTATCTGTCATTGGGTCAAATTTATCGGCAGGTCAACTCTGGCAAGGGAAGGTCAGAGACATGGAAGAGTTTCTTTTGATGCCTCCCGAGGAAGTTCCTTAAGGCTTCGCGGAATAATTCTGCTTTATGATGGCGATTATCATCAGATTAACCGTAATTACTTTTGCAACTGTCATGCAACGTGATCGTCTCTCTCTCTCTCTCTCTCTCTCTCTCTCTCTCTCTCTCTCTCTCTCTCTCTCTCTCCGTTTACATTTATGTGGCATAACTGTTTGTATTATGTTTGGTATAATATCTCCTAAAGGACATAAACTCTCTCTCTCTCTCTCTCTCTCTCTCTCTCTCTCTCTCTCTCTCTCTCTCTCTCCTCTCTCTCTCTCTCTCTCTCTAAGACGGGTAATTTTTGGTTTCGTCTACCTGGTAATTTTGCTTAAATCTAAGATTTTATTTTGATGATCTTTATCGTTTAATGAGGTTTGTGTGTGTGTGTGTGTGTTTGGCGGGGGCCGGGCGGGGAGAAGGATATTGTTGGTACGCTTTTACGGTAATGGAATATTATTTTAAAAACAGGTCTGTGAGTGGATGAGGGCAAAGATTCCTTTTCACTTCTTAAAGGTATCCTAAAGGTATTCTTTCTTTGGTATGTATAAGATACCAGGCTAATCAGTTCTCTCTCTCTCTCTCTCTCTCTCTCTCTATCAATTTATATATATATATATATATATATATATATATATATATATATATATATATATATATATGCATAATTATGTTATGAATGTATACTATATATAATACACATTTTTTATGGCTTTATTAGACAAAGAGAAAAAATTGTTGATAAATGTATCCACAGCTGAGTGAACCGAGTATGCCCTTGTCCTAGATTTGAACCAACAATGCCCTAGGTCGCGGGATTGGGGAGGCAGTACTTTGTCAGAGAACTCATCCCCTCCCCTAGTAATTTATACGATTCTATGATCTTTGTATAGGCTGGGGGCCACCAGACTATATATGAGATTAAAAGTGATTTTGTTTGTTTGCATGTGGGATGCGTAATTGTTTTTGAGTATGCTTTTCTGTGCATGCATGTAGATGATGCATTTCGTGCATTCGTCTCCGTGCGTGTGTGCAGTTGCATGCATGCATTAGTATCCGTGCATATATGCAGGCGCTTGCATGCATTATTTTCCGTGCATACATCCAGTCGTATGTATTTTCACGCATCTTTGCATGCATTTCAATTGCTTTTCAGTGAGGACAGTAATGCATTCATCTTCATGCATGTATAACAGACAGACGCCTGCATTCTCAGGCATCTTTTGATTGCATTTCTGTGTGGAAAGTAATGCATTCGTTTCCGTGCATGTATCCAGGCGAATAAATGCACTCTCACGCATCTTTTGCTTGCATTTCAATTGCATATCAGTGAGGAAGAGGTAACAACTTCTCAACAAAGACAAAAAGGACAAAAAAAAATCCCAGAATGAATGACACTGTAGAAGGGTGTGTGGGACCAATCTCTCTCTCTCTCTCTCTCTCTCTCTCTCTCTCTCTCTCTCTCTCTCTCTCTCTCTCTCTCTCTCTCTCTCTCTGCATTGAGGTCATGCCCTTAGGATCAGTAATCGGCGAATTGCACGCCATTTGTCGTGGGAAACGGATGGGCGATGGAGTGGCGGGGGTGGGGGGGGGGGTGATAATGGAAGGGGGGGGGGGGGGTTGGGGGGGGAAAGCAGAGGGAGGTAGTGGAAGGGTGGAATGGTCATCATATTCCATACAGTGGATGGATAGGGGTCAGGATCGACCGTTTTATGGCTGGCTGATGCCTCTTCCCGTAATAAAAAGGATACGTTAGCCTTTATGTATTTTTTTTTATATTGCCTTTTATTTGTTCCGTGACTTTGGCTTTTGGGAAAAAAAAAATGCTCCTTTTGCTTTTTTTTTTGCTTTTGTATTGTTTTTATATTGCCTTTCACTTGTTCTGTGACTTTTAATAATTCTTTTATTTTTTTTCATAAAAAAAATATCACAAAGTTATTTTTGCATAAAACAAATCTTTTTGTTGCTTTTCATTTATTCGATGAGTTTTTATGTTTAAAAAATATATTAATTTCAGTTATTCTTTTACATAAAACAAATCTTTTTGTTTTTTTATTTATTCTATGACATTTCATATTTAAAAGAAATTATTACTTTCAGTTATGACTCAGGTGCCTTAACAGGCAATCATTTGATATTGATATTGCCATCAGTGCAGCTCACGTGGTGCACTGCAGGCATAACTAAAGGGCGTTGGCAGTTTCTCTTCGACCCTTAGCTATAGTAGATTCACATCAACCGTACATTTGATGTCTAGGCCAGTCCTTACGACACTCCTGATTGGCTGTTGATAAGCCAATCATAGGGCTCCCGGCTGGAAACTCAGTTCTCGAGAGAGTTCACATAGGCAGGACCGTATGTTCCACCTCTTGAGGGATACGTCTTTCAAAAGTATCCCTCAGGGGAGGTGGAACATCCGTTCTGCCTATGTGAACTCTCGAGAGAGACTGAGAGTTTCCAGCCGTGTGATTAGCTTATCAACAGCCAATCAGGAGCGTCGTAAGGGACGGACCTAGCCATCAAATGCACGGTTGATGTGAATCTACCATAGCTGCAACCATTATTTAGCCTTTTGCTTTACTTCCGTTTTCCCTTCCTTTCTTCAGTCTTGCTGCCCACCCTTTATTATTTTTGGGATCTAAATTTTGCTGTCCAACCCTCCGACTCTCTCTTGTGCCCCAGTGATTGGCTTGACAGCCTAAATTTCATAAAATGAACCAGTCAAACTCGTAGCGCTTGGTTACAAACGATGCGCCTCAGTGGCGTGATCGGTATGGTCTTGGCCTGCTACCTCAGTGGCCGCGAGTTCGATTCTCGGGCATTCCATTGAGTAGTTAGAGATGTGTATTTCTGGTTCCCGTTGGTCCCGTTGTTGAATAACCACTGGTTCCATGCAACGTAAAAACACCATCCAAACAAACAAACAAACTCAGTCAGTCAAGAGTATACTTGTAAGATACGGGTACACACAAGTACGTATAGTATATTAGGTAAAGATTATCAGAGATGCGTTGCATTCCTTAAGTTAGCCCCCTTGACACAAGTATATTAACTGCACATAAGGGTACAACCACTTGTGCAATAATCTGCTGAAGTCTGCTGTCATGACCTTGGTTTTTGCGACGCCAGATTATGATTCCAGATGACGTATTGATCTGGGTCTTTTCTTCTGATATACTTCTGAATTTCCTTCCTCCTTCCGTTTTTATCGAATCATATAAGTTCCTCTCTTTGTTGTCTTGTACCCCTTTGCGCATTGCTTATGAAAGGGGAATAATATGTGTCAGAAAAGTTACTAAAATTTACTGCTGTTTAAAGTAAATTAACCTTTTCCTTTTTTTTTGTCCAGAATTAGTTTTCTTTCCTGCTATTAAGGAAAAAATGATAACTTCTTCTTCTTCTTCTTCTTCTTCTTCTTCTTCTTCTTCAGACAATGAACCCTATTCGTACGAAACAAGCCCACCATCGAGGCCATTGACTTGAAAGTGAAGCCTCCAAAGAATATTATGATGTTCCTTTAAAAACGACCGAAGGCATTACGAAATACAGGAAGAAGTGATCAGTCATTAGAGAAAAGATAAATTAATAAATACCCTTAATCCAGATATAATTACTCCTATCACACATCTATAATAAACAGTTAAGCAAGAAAATTACGAAACAATTTATTTTCTCCCTTATCATTCGAATATCATCTAAAGGGTGCTTGGAGATCACATTAGGGAAAATGTTTACCCCCTTGTCTGGAGCCGTGACGTCATCAGAAACTCGACATTCATTTGTTTTGCCATGAGAGTTTACTAGACCATAACGCCCTCGACCGGCCTACACCTGCTGTTACTGTTTTTGTCGGTGATTAACTGTATTTCAGATTGGAGTTGACGGAAGCGTGTATTTCTCTCTCTCTCTCTCTCTCTCTCTCTCTCTCTCTCTCGTCTCCTCTCTCATCTCTCTCTCTCTCTCTCTCTCTCTCTCAGTTTATCAGATTCAGTCGTCGTTATGCCAACGTGGGATTTTGTTCGTAAGAGCAGAGTTAATTAGGTGATATATGTAATATTTCTAATCGTATTTAATATATATATATATATATATTATATATATATACACATATATACAGAGATTTGATAAGAACGTACCATTGCATATTTTTATCTCGGATATCTGAACTAACGAGAGACTAAAAATCCACCCCTTTACCATATGAGATAAAATGGCATCTTCCGAGTTCTCTCTCTCTCTCTCTCTCTCTCTCTCTCTCTCTCTCTCTCTCTCTCTCTCTCTCTCTCTCTCTCAGATCATCTTACCACCAGCTTTCCCACTCGCTAATAAACGATTGTACCCTTCTGGGCCCAGGCTAAGACTAGTACTACCGTAACATACTAGCAAGTTCTAATGCAGAATCCCTGATAAATTACAGAATTACAGTCATCACTATTATAATCAACAATGACAACGATATAAAAACAACAGCAGCAGCTGCAGCAGGATGCAGGAAACGTAAATACAGCTTGATATTTAACAAAGAAAGAAAGAAAAGTAGAGAGGCAATATTTTCCCACAAGCGCCGATGTGATGGCGACATTGCGTGGGGACCGAGCATTGTGTCTTCTTCCCTCCAGTTGCAAGATCTCCGCCGGTTTATGTTATTATTCTCAGACTTTCTTTATGTGTTTAACAATAAACATTCTGCGTAGAACGTTGTGTCTAGATCTAGACCGTGTCTTGTTTAACACGGTCTCGAGTCAAGACTCTTGACCGCATTTTGCTTATAGGTTGAGACCGTGTTTTGTTATAGGTCTAGACCATGTTTTTTGCATAGGTCTAAACTCTATTGTTTATATATGTCTAAACCGTGGTTTGTATTTAAGTCTAGACTATGATATGTTTGTAGTTCTAGACCGTGGTTTGTTATATAGGTCTAGATCGTGGTTTGCTTATAGGTTTAAGCTGTGGTTGATATATAGGTCTAGACGGGGTTTGTTTATAGGCCTAGACTGTGGTTAGGATATAAGTAGACGGTGGTTGGGATATAAATCTAGACCTTGGTTGGGATATAAGTGAAGACCGTCGATTATTTGTTAGTTTAGAACGTTGTTTGCATATAGTAAGCCTAAACCGTAGTTTGTATATAGATATAGCAAAGGAAGAGTCAGGTTACTTAGTGAAATGCGCCTAACAGATATAAATGTTAAGATAATTTGGATACTTGTATTAGTATAATTGACTTTTCTTATCTCCTGGTGTCTTGAGTACAAAGTAGAATAGAATATGTTGTCTTCACTCAGAGTCAACTTATTAAAGCGATTGACGTAACGCGTCCTGTACAATATTCCTTTTGAATATGAAATAGCTTCAGATCTCGGTGACAAATATTTGGTTTGGCGGATAATATTAAATTATCTGAAAGTTCAGAGTAGATGCTTCTAGCAAGTGATGTACCAAATCTCTCTCTCTCTCTCTCTCTCTCTCTCTCTCTCTCTCTCTCTCTCTCTCTCTCTCTCTCTCTCAACAGTCGCAAGTTCATTGCAGTGCTGGTCTGCAGTAACACGCTGGACTACTTTTGTCTTCTTTGTTAATCAGAGAATTTCTTTGAATCAGTATTTTCACAGTTAATATCAAAGTCATTATTTGTCGATTGTATTTACCTAACAACCTATTCCGGAATGGACAGTTTTAATTTTTCCAGTGGGTCACAAAATATATAGTATTGTCTTAAGTAATTCAAAGAAACTTTGGTGGGATTTGATTTTCTTGTGCTAATAAAGATTTCCCATTGTTCTTTGTTAGGAAGAGTGTTTTTACGAATTACTTTCGCAAGTTGAATTGGTTTGACATTTGATTTTGTGTCGAGGCGGATTTCGATATGTTTCCATGAATTTAGAATTTATGAAGTCGGAATCTTCTGAAAGGCTTCTGAAAAATTCGACTTCATTTATTGTATGTGATACGAAGCTAGGTGCAGATCTAGCTAATAGAAAACGAATGTCAACCGGTAATTAATCGGACTTGTTCATTTTGTCCGATTTTGCGGTCATTTTTTATTTTTAAGGTCAATTTCTGTGATATATCGTAGCGTGATTCTTTTTTTCTAGTTTTTTATGCGTTATTATTATTTTGAGGATTTCCTAGCTGTCATTGTTTGCATCGCAATATGTTTAGCAACGATTTTCTTTGTCGCTGAAATTATTAGACGCTTACAAACTTTTAATTCCTACGATTACTGATGAATTTGCCGGTTGAGGTCATCCCTCCCAGCAAATTAAAGCCAATTTTCTAATATTTCCCCGGTTGGCGGACCCAACCAAAGCAAGAACACAATATAGCACATGACATTATTATATTCCCATCTCGTCTGAGACTGAACTTTTCCTAGTGTTTGTTTCTCAGAATTTATCGATCAGAAGGTCAAGTGTTTCTTGGCGAATTTAACTCTAGATAATCACCACTGGTATTCATATATTATTTTGACTATAATCCCCCCCCTCACCCATAATCGCTCGCCAACAGAGCTCGCCCTCTTTTATTCTAAATTTCACGGTGTAGAAAGGTTTATTTCAACTTTCACCCACTGGAATGTATGATGAGCAAAAGAATTCTTTATTTGAGGTCACAAATAATTGTTGACAACAAAATAAGAAAACGGCATTTTATGATCTAGCCAGCCGACAGAGTTATGAGATGATTCTGTTTTCAACCAACATTGCATGGGATTATTATTATTATTAATTTTTTTCTATAAGAATCATCCTATTAGACTGGGTGGTTCTTATAGCGAGGGGTTCCGGGTTGCATCCTGCCTCCGTAGGAGTCCATCACATTATTATTATTATGATTGTTATTATTCAGAAGATGAACTCATATGGAACAAGCCCACCACAGGGGCCACTGACTTGAAATTCAAGCCTCTAAAGAATATTATGGTGCTCATTTGAAAGAAGCAACAGAAGGCAGTGAGAAATATAGAAAGAATAGACTAGTAACAAAATAAATTAACGACTTAATAAATAGATGAAAATGTAAGTTAATCATGAACATATAAGGAGAAGTGTATTTCTTGTATTTTAATAATCTGCTTACATTTTATCTACATTAATTCGTTTGATTTTTTTCTTTATTAAGTGATCTGTTCTTTCTTTATTTCTCATTACCTTCATACAAACCGGGCCCGATTGTCAAAACAGCCAATCACATCACAAGGGAAAGCCAAAAGAAAGCCGCGTTTGGTGAGCGCGTGATTTTAGCGTGGACCAATTAGCGCTGAATTCGGGTCAACCCCCCCCCCGTCACACACACACACACACACACACAAACACAAAACACACAACCCATCTCGCGTGACGCAGACCTCATTTTCGGGTTTTGTTCATCGCCCACCGAGACAGGTCCGGCAGACGGGGGATTAATGATGAAATCACCCCAGTCGACCCAGGATTTACAGGTTGTAAAAAGATATATAATACAGGTTACTTGAGGACTAATTTCTCTTCGTTTACTGAATGCCTGAGGTCTTCTGGGTAATATTCATTACAAACGTCAAGATAAGGTTTAAAACAATAGAAATGTAGTCGAGTTCTTACCCTCTCTATTAATAGAAAAATCCATTTACAGTTGTGACATATAAGGCTTTATCTTTGAAACAAAACTGACTGATAAATAATGAGGTTACTGGTAGACTACCATGGCCGCGAGTTCGATTCTCGGGTATTCCATTGAGGGGTCAGAGATGTGTATTTCTGGTGATAGAAGTTCATTCTCGACGTGATTCGGAAGTCACGTAAAGCCGTTTGTTGGTCCCGTTGCTGAATAACCACTGGTTCCATGCAACTAAAAAACGCCATATAAATGCAAATTGGTCGACTACCAATAAAAAATACAGGTAGGCTACCATTCAAAGAAAATTCAAAATTGAAACTATTAATGCTAAGACGAAGACTGGTCAAACGTTTTGTTGTAAGGACAAGCCAGTCAGTAGTGAGCGGGGCCTGCCTGCGAGGAGCCTGTGTCACGTCAGTGTCTGGGTCCTGGCGCATCGTGATGCGTCCTTGACCGGGTTTAAACATCCGGCTAGGAAAGCATCATGATGGGAAGTCATAAGCCTTCATTAGGGAAGATGTGACAATCATAGGCTGGCCGATGCTTTAAGATGGGACTATATGTATATATAGGCAGTGTTTTTCTTTTTTGTGAAGTGACTCTCTATGAGGCGTCAGCGCTGGATTGGTTCTACTTTAGCCTGGTCTATTTGTTTTTTGCTGAAATCTGTGATTTATAGTAGAGTTTTTCCGCACCCAGATCTTAACCAGTGAGGCTAGAGGGCTGCAAATTGGTATATTGATCATCCATCCTTCAATCATCAAGCATACCAAATTACAGCCCTCTAGCTTCAGTAGTTTTGATTTTATTTAAGGTTACAGTTAGCCATGAATGTGTGCCTGCCACCGCTGTAGCCAACAACACAGGCCACCACTGAAATTTTCATGGGCTGTGGATTAGAGTTTCATATCGTGGCTGAGAGTTTCTTACTACATTATACGCTGTGCGGAAAACTCGATTGCGCGGAGGAAGTTCGGCGCATTTTTTACTTAATTGTAAAGTGCAAGGTGTAGAAGTTTGCGTAGGCTAAAGCTTAAAATATCTTGATTGTCTCTTGTGTTTGTTTGTGTGTGTGTGTGTGTGTAATTCAGTGACGGAAGTTCAACCTATACACATTATTATTTTTCAAGATTTATCAAATTTGTTTCTAATTTTTTTTATTCATAATTTTTGTTCTGTCGTCCATACAATCTCTTACAAATATGTGTATGTTTCTGAAAGAGAGAGAGAGAGAGAGAGAGAGAGAGAGAGAGAGAGAGAGAGAGATATATATATATATATTATTTAACTAAGTTTATACACCATCTCACGGAAGGCAGTAAAGGTAATTTTCGTGTCTGAGAGAGAGAGAGAGAGAGAGGAGAGAGAGAGAGAGAGAGAGAGAGATCCATAATCGCTGTACCTGACGTAACACCATCTCACGGATGACACCCAACCCATCTCTGATCCCCCACAAACACTGGAATGAACGCAAGTCACGACAATTATTAACCGATCAGGAATTGACGCTCCGTCGTTTCTTGGCGCGTGCGCCTTGGGAGGGTGTATCTGGACCGTGGGAGGGAGCACGGTCCAGATCTGGACCGTGGGAGGGAGGGAGGGAGGGAGTCTATCCCCGTCTTCAACGGAGGCGAGACTCAAGTCGTCAGTCTCCGAGATCTGTTGCTGTGGGTATCTTTAAATTTACCGGGGACCTGGAATTCATGCTAGCAGGATTTTGCTAGGTATGTCTATATTTTTTAATTCTCTTTGAATTGAGGTTAATTTCTTGATTGCTTATTGGATTTTTTAATGTCAAGTTTCGGTTAGTTGATGTTGGAGTAAGTATATCTTAGTTTTACCAGACCACTGAGCTGATTAACAGCTCTCCTAGGGCTGGCCCTAAGGATTAGATATTTTTACGTAGCCAGGAACCAACTGGTTACCTAGCAACGGTGATGTTTTAAGAGAATTTTTCGTCTTAAATTGAAGTTACCTTTAAGTTTTTTTTTTTTACTGTTAATTGGAGTTTTTAAAGTTAATTTTCGGTTGATTGATGCTCGTTATGTTAGGAATAAGTTGGAAAATGGCATACGATTTTTTTAATGAATTTTTATAAATAGTGATGACAATGCGCATCGCAAATTTTATGTTTCTGATTTAAAACCTAAATTTACTTTGCTTTAAAGCTTAAGAATACTTTGCTTTAAAGCCTAATATTACTTTACTGTGTAACCTGTGATTACTTTGCTTTAAAACCTAAGATTACTTTGCTTTTAAACCTAAGATTTCTTTTGTTAAAAATTAACATTTTTGTGTTGAAAACCTGTTTACTTTTGTTGAAAACCTAAGGTTACTTTCGTTAAAAGCCTAAGGTTACTTTTATTGGAAATCTTAGATTTTTGTTGTTAAAACGTAAGACGACTTTTGTTGCAAACATAAGATTACTTTGCTTTAAAACCTACGATTTTTTTTTAACTTTTGTGTTGAGAGCCGGAGATTACTTTTGTTGAAAACCTAAGGTTACTTTTGTTAAAAATCTTATATTTTTCGGTTAAAACCCCAGGATTACTCTCGTTAAAAACTAAAATGACCTATGTTTAAAACTTAATTATTTTCCAGTTGTACACAAATAAAAAGACTCCTACCTTAAGCCTAATTTAAACTTTTAGACTATTAGGGATGTTTGAGAATAATCGGTAATTATAAAAAAGACAAACTGAATTAGACGCATGAAAATGAGACCCGAAATTGGTGTAATTATTCGCGAACTCCATTTCTTCTATTTTACTCCCCCTCCTAATTCCTCAGGCTTTCCCCCCATTCTTCTTTTCTTCATCTCATATCTTTATTTCCTTTCGCAGGCATTTGCTTTCTCTATTCTTTCATCTCTTTGATCTAAGAATTGCGTGACGGATGTACGTACGTATGTATGTGGCTTCATAAGGCAGTGTTTTGCGTTCATTTTAACGGATTTTGTTTTGGTATAGAAAATGGGTTTGATCAAAATGACCGAAGGGGAAACTGTGGAAATATTCAAATGTTCCGTTTTGAATTTCGAATGAAGCGAGATTAAACTTGCGGGTTAATAGGCAACGAAGTGAAATGAAGCTTGGGGATTGATGCAGAATGTGCTAACTGGTTTGGATAATTCAGTGTCTTATGTAACCTGTTTAGAGTGAATTTTTCATTTTTTTTAATGATACCAAATGGGAGCTGTTGTTGCAGCCACACTTTTAAATACCAGAAGGCTATATCTTATCTTACGATATTATATCTATATATATATATATTATATATATATATAGATATGTATATATATATATATATAGTATATGCATGAATGTATACATATTTGTAAGCTTACTTAGATACCAAAAACATAAACATAAAATACAAATGTCCCATGCAACCTAAACGCTTGAACGTAAAAAGTCCAAAAAGCAGCAGTAGCTTTGCTGATTATAAAAGTTCCTCTCTCCCTTTCAAGAAATAAATAAAATTATCAATTTTCTTTTATATTTAAATGTTAATGAAGTCTAACCTTTATTGGGGGAAAGAAGTTGATTGGCCCCAAAGGATTAGAGGAAGGAGAGAAGCGAACGACTCCTTGACAGACAGACAGACAGACAGACAGACAGACAGACAGACAGACAGACAGACAGACAGACAGACAGACAGAAGATGAATAGCAGTTCATATCGACACACGTAAAGGTTTCATGTTTTACTTTTGTTGTTATTTGCGAGAGAGAGAGAGAGAGAGAGAGAGAGAGAGAGCCGAAAAAATCAGCAGTTTAGCTTGATCCAAGTAAAGGTTTCATGATATATAATAATAATAATAATGTTTTGTAAGTGTTATATCTCGTAGGGGGTTAGCGCCGCCAGTGCAGCTTTCGCTGTACACTGTAGGAATTACTTAAGGTTCTTTGCAGCGTCCCTATGGTTCCTAGCTGCAACCCCTTTCATTCCTTTTGCTGTACCTCCGTTCATATTCTTCATCCTACTTTCTTTAATCCTCCACTAATAATCGTTTCAGAGTGTACCTTGGAGGCTTTCTTCAGGTTACACCTTTCAAACCTTTTCACTCTCAATTTCCCTTTGAGCGTCGAATGGCCTCATAGCCCTCGTCGGTTGGGCGTTGGCCTAAATCCAATCATCCAATTCCACACCTTTTCAGTTGATTTTTAGGTAATTCCCTGCAGAGTTCAGCAGCAATAATAAAAAAAAATTCAAATTTCCTTCAATGAATAAAGTATTAATCATTTAAAAGGTCAAATTACCCTTTAGTAAATAATTGGCATTCCAGTAAAATGGGGAAAAGCGAAACTCTTAATCAACATCCTTCACTCTGACTGATTTATAGACCTTTGGCACAGATACCAAGCACTGGGGCAACCAAGGCCATTCACTGCTGAAACGGGAATTGGCTGTGAAAAGGTTTGAAAAGTGTAACGGGAGGAAAACCTCAGAGCAGTTGCGCTATGAATCAGTTGGTAGGAGAGGGTGGACAGCAAGATGGAAGAGAATATTTCCTACATTCTGGCAACAAGGCAGATCAAAGGCGTATATGCGTATACGCCGATACGACGGAGCCTGTCACGCAAGGCGCCTTGCGTATGTCATTTTCCCGAAGGGTAGAACTCACAATAAGGATACAGTTAATGATAGCGTACAGTACCAGTTCCAAGAAAGGAGACTGGTATGCGCATTTTCGTTCTATGTAATCTTCGTCAGACAGAGAGAGAGAGAGAGAGAGAGAGAGAGAGAGAGAGAGAGAGAGAGAGAGAGAATGAATGAATGAAACCCAGGATGGCACAAAATTATAACGAAATAATCAGAATTACTTTAAACTATTCTGAAATACTCTAGTTTTATTATTATTATTAACACTAATAATAATAATAATAATAATAATAATAATAATATAATCATCATCATCATCATCATGATCCAATTACTAAGAGAGAGAGAGAGAGAGAGGAGAGAGAGAGAGAGAGAGAGAGAGAGAGAAAGGCAACCTTTGCAGACCCTCTTTTCACTAGGGTAGGCAAAAACTGTGCAAGTTCTTCAGATGAACTGTATGGGTTTAGAACAGGTGGTCATCTCACAAAGTATTCCTGCGATGTAAAAGTACCTTTTTTTTTTTTTTTTTTTTTTTTTTTTTTTGATAGCTGTGGTTTGTGGTAGCTCCCTGTTCGCAACGTTGTTTCTTATATAATGCTCGTGTTAAGGCCTTGATGTATGGAATGTGAAATAGATATATTGTATGTATGTTCCACATTAATGATAAAGTATTAAAATGATTGTTCAGGGTCTTATTTATTTTCTTAACTTTTATTATGAACATCAATCAGTTTTGCTATTATATACAAAGCTGATTGATGTTTATAATAAAAATTGAGAACATTTATTAAAAACCTGAAAAATAATTAAAATTTTTCCTTGTCATAAATGTGGCTTATTCCCAGAAATCAGCTACCTTGGAAAAAAAAAGATATACATACTAGACTAATCCCAGTATGTATACATGAAAAAGCAAATTTGATCTTAAATTTCAAAGGAATTTGTAGAAAATCGAAGGTGGTTTAAAAATCGATATACTTTAACATAAAAAATATGAAAGCTTTATTTGGCTTTTAGTGTTGATTAATAAATTGGAATTCTATTGGGTGAGTTGACACAGGTCCCATGTAAAAACCCATAAATGAATATAAATGATTTAAAATCCAATTTATCCTTCATGATTATTATGAAAATACTTTTACAATGACAAAAGATTGATGGTAATTTAAGATTTATATAGGTTTAATGTTATCATGTTTTTGAGATTGAAACTCCGTACGGGAGTAGTATCGCCAGTGTACCTCATGGGGGTCACTTTAGGCATTACTTAAGTTCTTTGAAGCGTGCAATAGCTGTAACCCCTTTCGTTCCATTTACTGTACCTCCTTTCATATTACCTTCCATCGTCCTTTCCACTCTCCTTACACTTGATTCATAGTGCAACTGCGAGGTTTCCTCCTGTTATACTTTTCAAACCTGTTAATGTCATTATCCGTTTCAGCGCCGAATGACCTCATTGGTCCCAGTGATTGGCCTTTGGGCTAAATTCTATTTAAAATTCAGTTCAGTTGAGATTGAAAAAAAAATTCTTCCTGTAATGCCAGAAGGGTGGATGAAAATACAATCCTGTTATTCGAAGAGATTTGTGAAGGGGATTTCTGAGATCATTCGTCACGATAATGACCATTTTTTTCTTCATAACGAAAATATTTCCTGACAGTTCAAGCAGTTCCCTAATCCTCAGGTCAACGTATAAATGTCACGTGATCTACAATACCCAAATGAGGTCAAGACCACACATGACTTGAGGGGAAATGTTTGAGGTGTCATGCCCTAGGGCTGTTGAATTGGTTAAATGGCCGCCAGGCATTCCCGTCGCTCTTGTATAATGATAGACTTGGACATGTTTAGAAAGGCGCTTCAACCTTTTCGAAGACTTATAGGGCATCGGTGCTTTTGTTGACAACCAGCTGTGGAATTTGGGACAGTCATGGCATGCTTGTGTGTTGGGCGGGTTTTTGCCCTACTTTCCTCTCGTCTCTTTGTCTGTCTCATTTAGACTTTATTTAGACTTATCCACATGTCTGTGACGTCGAAACCTCCCAGAAATAGACGGTAAATTGACAGACAGGTCGCAACTCTTCGCTAGATAATACAGGATGTATTAAGTGGGTGCTGATTTTAATGTTGAAGGTTCCAATAATATTTTTTTTTTAGACTTCCAATCTTCCTCAGAATTAACGACAGATATATCTGTATCCAGTTTAGGTTTGAATATTTACAAAATTTATTTTGTAAGTTTAACAGCTCTTCGCTAGGTAATACAACCTGTAATACATAGGTAGATTTCAAATGTGAAGGCTCCAATAATATTTTTTTCATAAGGACGTCAAGTTTCTATAAAATTATAGACCAATATAACGGTACCCAATGAAGGTTTAAATTGCCATTTTTTATTTGCAGTATTAGGGTCTTTTTTTTTTTCTTTGTTTACGTAAGTATACATAGGTGCTGATTTTAATTGTGAAGGTTCCAATAATATTTTATTTTACGAGGACTTCCAAACAACCAGAAAATTAACGACAGGCTGATTTCATTTGTAAAGTTTTCAATAATATTTTTACATAAGAACTGCCAAACCGTTAGAAAACTAACGATAAATAAAGCGGTACCCAGTTTAGGTTTTCATTTATATCCTGGAGATTTTACTATTAAATACTTTTTTTTTTAGTTTTCTCGTAAATATGCATAGGTGCTGATTTTAATTGTGAATGTTCCAGTAATAATTTTTCAGAAGAACTTGCAGCCCCCATAGAAAATTAACGACAAATTTAACGGTAACCAATTTAGGTTTTAATTTTCAGTGTGGAAATTGTATTATTAGAGATTTTTAATTTTTTTCTTTAGACGAAAATAAGCATCAGTAACCGAGCTGAAAATGGAATTTGTTAGATATTTATTTATATAATTAAATTAGTTAATTTTGCAAATCATGAGACCAACAACTAACTGCTTGTTCAGGGAAACATCCTGGATTCTGCCGATAATTGCATATTCACCGCAAACAGTTTTGTCTTATCGTGGTTAGAGGCAGAATGGTAGACCACTGGAACCTCTCTCTCTCTCTCTCTCTCTCTCTCTCTCTCTCTTCTCTCTCCTCTCTCTCTCTCTCTCTCTCTCTCCTGGTCGTGAGGAGTTCCGTTACGGCCATACGCTTATAAGGAACGAAAAACCGAGGTCATTGACCCGGTCTCTCTCTCTCTCTCTCTCTCTCTCTCTCTCTCTCTCTCTCTCTCTCTCTCTCTCTCTACTCTTGACCTAAGATCTGGTAAATGAAACTGGCATGGCAAGTAAAAGAGGGTCAGGCAATAAAGAAAGCTTTCTCCCCGCTCGAGAGAGAGAGAGAGAGAGAGAGAGAGAGAGAGAGAGAGAGAGAGAGAGAAATGTATAAAAGTACAGTGTGTGTAAAATTATGATAAATATAAGGCGGAATACAAGTTCAAGTTTAAACTAGGTGAAATTGTACATACATACATAGCGAATAATCTGGTTTGCGAATTTTCGATGAAGGTTCGTGTTCAGAACATATGCTGTTGGTGTCTGTTATATGTGTATGTGTTTTCTGAACGGTCCCAAACAATATGCGTTCCGAAAAGAGACCTGAATTCCCAATGGTTCGTCAACCAAATTTCAAAGTTGCATTGTATTTACATTGCATTTATCATTGTAATTTTTTGTGGGTATTATGACGGAAAATTCCATAACACACACACTATATATAATATAATATATATATATATATAATATATATATATATTATAAATATATATATTATATATAAATAAATTATTGCAACACCCGACATAATAGCAGTTAGAATAAGGTTGACAATGTATATTAGTTATTACATGCAATTTTATTTTATAAATATAATAAAGTATAGATTTGAATTAAATAAACGGGAAAGTAAAGCAGATTTTATTAATAATGAAGTAAAAACCTTGTCTTACATAATGCAGTGAAAAAATTCCCAAAAGGAAGATTATTTATTATTATTATTATTATTATATTATTATTATTATTATTATTTTATTATTATTATTATTCAGAAAATAATAAGGAATAAACAATGAGAGAAATGACAAAAGACAAATAATTATCATATTATAATTATATGAATTATGCAGGAGAAACATATCCCGCTCACACGCCACAACTTAGCATTGTGTCCACGAAAACTTAATAAAAAAAGCGTGTTTTTTTCGTGAAGTTTAATGGCAAAAGAATGATTATCGTTAAAATGATGTAAAAAAAACACGTGAATTACGGACATTAAAAATAAATTTTGAATAATAGAGTACTTGAATGTAATACGTTGTCATTTGTTTTTTGTTATTTAGATGCTGTGAATGTATTGTTTTTGTGTTCATAATATTATCTATAAATAATATATTATATTATATATATATATTATATATATATATATATATATATTATATTATTGTATATATAAATATACATACACTGTAAGAAACTATGTATATAACGAGACACCGGTTCTCACATGTGACCCTTACTTAATCCTCCTCCTCCTCCTCTTCTTTATCTTTCTCTTTCCCCTCTTTCTCCTCCTCCTTCTCGAAGAATACACTGGATAACCTTACATGTCGTCTTCGCTCTCACAACTTCTATTCGACGCAGATAACTGAATTTTTGTTTACATAAAGAAATTCCTCCTCCTCTCTCTCTCTCTCTCTCTCTCTCTCTCTCTCTCTCTCTCTCTCTCTCTCTCTCTCTCTCTCTCAGGTAGGGATATTTGAATCACGAAGTGTGTAGCTCCTCACGTCATTGGAAAATGTATATTAACCTAGTTTTGCATATTTGCTTTTGAATATTAGCATGTCTTGCTTGCATGTTCTGGCAGAACCCCTTTCGTGCTGTGGTGTATTTTATTCGTATTACACGGTCGTTTTTATTTTTTCATTCATTTATTTTTGTTTTTTTTTTTTATTTAATTCCGTAATGTCCCTTGACAATCTGGAGTTCAGAATTCATCACAGATGACATGAAAAATAGTGATCACGAGTTTGTAGTTATTTTTTTTATCTGCAGTTCAGTAGGCACTAAATTATTCTCTCTCTCTCTCTCTCTCTCTCTCTCTCTCTCTCTCTCTCTCTCTCTCTCTCTCTCTCTCTCTCTCTCTCTCTCTCTCACAACACACTGGGAGAGAAAGATTGCGAGAGAGAGAGAGAGAGAGAGTGAAATAGGCCCTAATTTTGTTTATAAACTGGCCCCCATTTCATACTGTTTTAGTATTGATTAGTCTTAAGTTTCAAATAAAAAAAAAGTAAAACTTGGAATAACAGTGGAAATAACAAACTAGTACGAAACAAAAGTGAAACGGCAAGAACAACGAATAAGACTCCCAAGCGGAACAAATTGCAACTTACAATCAAATCATAAGTGCGCGAAATACGACAGCTGTCCAACCGGGTTGCGTTCATGAAGAAATTCCGCTGGCGGAAAACGTCCCTCCATAGTCACCATGCAATAAACACAGCATTCCTAAAGCCTCCGGCACGAAATAGACTTCACTAATTTTTTTTTTTTGAATGACAGCGGTTTTTTTATGGGCTTGTGTCACGCCCACTCTAGAGTGCACCCGTCCTCGCGAGTCAACGGGCGTGACGTTCAAGTGTTGCCTGCCCTTTTGGGTGGCAGCTTTTGCGCCGTTCGGGACCAGTCATGAGGAGCGAGAGAAAAGGTGAAGGTGAAAGTGTGGGTTTTGCTCTCTCCTCTCTCTCTCTCTCTCTCTCTCTCTCCACACCTAATTCCCATCCCATATTGAGTAATGACTTATTCATTAAAATAATTACATTTTTAAGATTTTCCAAATTTAGGTCTATTGTTTATTTCACACTGTCGATTTTTATAAATATTTTCTTATAAGATTCATATTCATAATAAAAGAAAACTAATGGAGGCCTAAAAAAATCAGTAGGCTCATACCATGTATTGTTTCTACGGGGAATTGAATTTGGAGTACACTGTCCAAGTCGTGCCCGAGATTCGCCTAATTAACCATTAACTTACATCTCTGAACCTGGAAGATTTGAGGATCTCGCGAATCTAGATATTTTTTATTGATTTCAGAGGAGTATATGTGCTTATTATAGAAGGTATGTCATGCATATATATATATATATAGATATATAGATATATAATGTGTGTTTGTGAGTGTTTTGGAATGAAAGTGTCATGTTCTTGAAATCACTCAAGCAACATATATATGATGGAATGCAATATATATGATATACGATTTGAATCGATGGAAACCTATCGAGAGAGAGAGAGAGAGAGAGAGAGAGAGAGAGAGAGTAAAGCACCTCCGTTGGTGCCCTGGACGTTTTTACTCCAAGCTTCATGATAAGGAACACCGCCCAAGGAATTGCACTAGACTACGAAATCCTGTTTCGATTCTGCAGCGATCGGCCGTTGGCCCGAAGTAGTGAAAGTTATGATTGTCAAGTGACCTTTCATACTTTATATTTTCTCATGACTTCGTTATTCCTCCCCCTGCCCCTAACTCCTGCTTGCCTTGGGACACACACACACACACACACACACACACACACACACACACACACACACACACACACACACACACACACCCCATAGACGTGAAAATCTCTTATGTATCAGCCAGGAGCCTCCTGAAGTGGAACGACTCTACTCCTTTTTATACGGTTTTCTTGTTGTCCAGGGGAACTGAAATGGAAAATGCGACGCTGTCTAATTTCACGGTTGGTAAATCCAAAACAGTGGAAGGGTATATTCAAATTAACAATCTGTTATAATAATAGTAAATAAGTTTGGTAGCTGAACAGTGCTTTCGAACTTGCATCATTCATAGGCTTGGAAGTAAAGTTTCTCATTTGGCAAATGTACATTAAAGAAAACTATGGTTGCTTTAAACATCGTTATGATTGATAACTCAAAATGAATAGAAACACTTAAGAGAACAAATCTAAAAGGCGGTATTATTAACCAAGCCGCCTCAGAATACGATGCTGCATAAGAATTAAGACATCAGTCCCTTTCCAATCATGGCCACCATGTTACAAGTACACCAAAGACGATCCCGTCTTCCAAGTTCCAATTACTCAGCAAAATAACGTTTATGTGTTTGGAAAACCGGTGTATGTGCATCCCAGCGGAGGAGAGAGAATCTCCAGGGTTTTGTGGTGAAGAGGTGACGTGGTGTGGCTGGGGCTTTGGTCAACCGACGTGGCTTGTTTGGAAATAACCCGAGATGAGCAAAGAGAACGCGCCCGCCTCCTCCCGGGCCGTCGTTTACAAATAAGGAATTGTTGTACTCGATCTCTTTTATCTCATTACAAGTTTGACATTTTGGAATTTTTAAGATGAATTGATGTATGAATCTATTAAAGGTAGGTGCCGGTGTGGAATTTTATGAAATTGGCTAAAACAAGCATCTTTTTATATGATAGATATATAGAAATCACACAATTACGAGACCACAAA
Organism: Macrobrachium nipponense; assembly: GCF_015104395.2. NCBI lineage: Eukaryota > Metazoa > Arthropoda > Malacostraca > Decapoda > Palaemonidae > Macrobrachium > Macrobrachium nipponense. The sequence continues at coordinate 19,156,576 of NC_061091.1, forward strand.
ATTACAACATATCATAAAATATCATAAAATACCTTTGTACAGTAGCTACGAAGCACACTAGAAAATAAAAAGGAAATAGGCTTGATGGTATAGGAGCCAATCCATCTACGAACCAAATCTGCTCATGAACACTCAGTCCCAAGTTAATTTATTCCGAGTATCGTTCATTAAACCCTTTCATTGCGCCATCGCTGAAGGTTACAAGTGCAGTGAGACACAGGCTGTCTAATTACTTAATTAATTGTCAGAAATATCGCTAATTGTCGCTGGAAGCTCAATCATGCATCCCGAAGCAGTGAAATACGTGCTCATGACATTACTCAGCCATTTATTTAAAAGACACCTGGCTTGCCTGGTGAACGATAACGATCAAAAAGTGTCTGGTTTGAACCCTGCGGTAAGATTGCTTAACACCTAACCTCTTTAGGTTTTGAAACTCTTGCTTTTGATATTAGTTACATCTGGAGTTCTGACAGTCTCTGTCTCTCTCGCTCCCTCTTTCTTTGAACACTTCTGCGTGCCATGACATGCAATTTTATAACAGTTGAGCTAATAGATATTTAATCTTTTGTGAATTAAAGTTTTGACTCAAAATAGAGTAGCCCTCGATTTGAACAGAATTTTGTTGACCTCACACTTAGTTTCTAATTCACTTTCGACTTCCTTTTCACATTAAAACGTTACGTGATAAATGCTGAGACAGAGACACAGGTGGGGGGAGGGAAGGTAGTTAAACAGTCGATTTTTGGATGAGACAACAGAAATGACACTCAAATATTTTGTAATTTAACTTAATAGAAACCTGAAGATCATAGTTGATTCAAGTTTTTACAGTGGCAATTTTTTATGATTTTGAATTATTGTGGTATTTAACTGTTAAGTGTGCTCTATTAGCATATTTTCATGCCTTTTGTCAAGCCTGGACAAAGCACCCGAGTGGTTAGGCCTAGTAAGAAAAATAAAACTTAACTGTCAAGCACGGAACAGTGATCGACGTTATCCATTTATTTGTTTATTTTGAGGTTGGTTTTACGCAGCTGTTTTGAACAGCAGACATTTTTTAGATGTACTGTTGATTGGCCTGGACATGTTTTCTCATAACCCCAAGGAAAAAAGAACGTGATAGGCCTAGAGCTTACGTAATGAAATGTTTTGAAGACCTAGACCTACTTCAATGAAAGATGGAATATCGTAGACTCTTGTTAGCATTTTAGAATTATCAGTTCCACATAAATGACCAGTATGAAGTAAGATGGATGACCTAACTAACAGTGCTTTATGACATGTAATAAGCATTTAGGCCTATTAACTGTAGATTTGAAAAGACATCGCTCACCCTTTAATAATGTTCACCATAAAGAACGAAATTGCGAGCATTTGTGTTATCGACGAACGGTTAACATTATTCACTACGAGCTTCCAACACGCACACATGAATGAATAAATCACCAGTGTAAAGGTGTCAAACTCTCTTCACATTTTTCATGGTGTCGTCTAAGCTGACTTTGTATGCTCGATGTACGGTACGCTGGTTCTTACTACATATGCTTTAAATATTCACATCAGTGCTCAATTACCTTCTCTTTTTGTACTTTGCAATTTGTATTCGGAACCATAACGTTCTCTGTATTTTATGAAAGAAGGTGCGGGACGGTGTCTCGTGCCGTTGGGATACATTGTTAGCTTGTGATTCAAGAAACGTGACATTGTAAAAATATTATATTTAGCTATGGAAGCACTTTTTTCGTACCTCAAAGAAGAATTTGTACTTTACACCCATCTTTTCAAAAATATGGAAGCACTTTTTTCGTACCTCAAAGAAGAATTTGTACTTTACACCCATCTTTTCAAAAATATGGAAGCTTCCAGGATATAGATCTGTATAATATTGTATAGAGGCCTCTGTGAATGTACTAATACTGTATATAGGCCTATATATATGTGTGTATATAGGCCTATATATGAATAATATCGGTAGAAAACGAATACAATTTGTTATGGTTATTATAAAATGGATATTCCGAAGAACTCTAAGAGTGTGACGCCCATACTGACATACCGGACTTAGGAAAGAATTCAAGTCTACTTAAATATCGGATGATGATATTGTACAATACACGGTGTACTGTATAAAGTGTACACAGCAATCACCAATTTACTTTTACTCCACTACAGTAATTATATAAATGTGCTTTAACTATTAATAAAATGGCAACGTTTTAGTTAGGCGATATCCTAAGAAAATCTCTCTGGACTTCTCAGTTATACGATCCCAAACTGGTATTGGAGGAGGAGTCTCTCTCTCTCTCTCTCTCTCTCTCTCTCTCTCTCTCTCTCTCATATCCACGTGCGTCCTGCATGCCTTTAGCCACCTTGGAGGAACTCTCTCTCTCTCTCTCTCTCTCTCTCTCTCTCTCCATCTTTTTCTCCCCCTCTTCTTTTCTCCTCTTTCTTTCCTCTCTCTCTCTCCAGCTGCGAGACATTCCTGGAGGAGGAGGAGTGAGCCGTAGGGCGTAGAGAAAGTGAGAGAGGGATAGAAGAGACAAATGGTGGGTGTTTTAATGACAAAATCCAAGAAATATGTTTGCCGTGTATTTTTCCAACCTTTGATTATATATAATCGGATCAGTTAATGATTGTTACTTATTGTGCGCACTTTTGTTGTGTGTCTAATATGGTGCAGTCTGTATCATTGCGCACTACAAGATTGAACAGTTTAAAGAATGGCGAAGAAAGTCATTGAGAAATGTACTAAAGAAACTTGAGTGAATAAATTAATAATAACGGTTATTTTTTTATATTTCAAAACGTTTCACATACTTGAATTCACAGTTAATTTCAGTTAATCTCATAAAGAGAACTTGCGTTTAAGTCTAAGAAGAATATTCGTAAATATATGTTGCTTCAGTAACCTCTCTGATATCTATCTGGCAAAGCCCACTTCCAGTCCAGATTTGACTGGCTCCAGACTCTCTCTCTCTCTCTCTCTCTCTCTCTCCTCTCTCTCTTCTCTCTCTCTCTCTCTCTTCTATCTCTCACTCTCTCTCTCTCTTCTCCTCCTATCCGTCTCTCTCTCTTCTCTCTCTCTCTCTCTCGCTCTCTCTCCAATCTCTCTCTCATCTCGCCTCTCTCTCTCTCTCTCGCTCTCTCTCGTCTCTCTCCTCTCTCTCCATTCTTAATCTACAAATGAGGAAAAGTAGGGGTCAAGTCTGCGACATCATACCAAAGCGAAGAATTGTCTTCTTTGTCAGTAATATTAGTGATACTTATTTCACCATACAGTCTGAGCACGTTGAAAGATCAAGGCGAGATAGTATTAGTAGTAGTAGCAGCAGGAGTAAAGCCTTTGCAACGGCTCCGGTTAAGTACTTATGCGGTGGAGACAAGAGGAGGTTGGGAACGCTGTAGACGCGGCATTCCGTCTACTTACGGAATTGTTGTCGGTTGTTAACGCATTTGGCGCCTTCAATTCGGCCTCGTTTAAGCATTAGTCACGGTGAAATGTTTGACATTGTTCAGCTTTGATGAGGTGATTCACTCTAAATTTCTTTTGCAAGGCTGATTGGAGACGAAAGCTGATTTGTAAAGAGGAGATTACGCTGCATTCGACGTGTTGAGACTAATTTCTCTCTCTCTCTCTCTCTCTCTCTCTCTCTCTCTCTCTCTCTCTCTCTCTCTCTCTCTCACACACACACACACACACCCCTTTTATCCCTTCTTTATTTTAGGCCTATCGGTCTAATGTCCTTACCAACTGTCTACCGACAATACCAACTCCACTTCCAATTCTCCTAACCTCTGTATGACATCACGCATGACAATTCATGGCTGTGTCGAAACTTCATGAAAAGAGCCTCTGTTCTGCGAGGGAAATAATGTCAAGGAAATCAGATATTTCTCTTTTTATGTTCGGTAGATTTGTCGTATAACTGTTACTGAAAGGACGACTGCTAGTCTCTCTCACCTTCGGGAAAACTCGTGGAAATGTCACATGAGAGCGTTTTGTATTTTATTTCCTTTAAATTATTCAGGGGTTTGATCTATTTACACTAATTGTTTTAGTGTAATGAATACCAAGACACCAGCTAGGTCTTATTTATGTAAATGATTCGCTTTTTTTTATGAAGACTTGAGAAGAGCTCGCGTATACGAAGATTTGGATAGCTTTTGTTCGTTAAAGGAAATTATGTGTGGAGATAAGTTATTAATTACTTTCCTTATTTATATTTTGCATTTTATCGTTTCGTTCTTGGTAAATTAAGGACAAATTATAAAAAAGAAAGCTGAACAATAAAGATAAACCCGCTTTGCGCGACGTACCTAGTTATTTACTGTGTTTAATTATTTGAATAAAAATTTGATGTATTACTGAATACCGATAGAATTAAATCAATTTTAACTCGTCATGCAAGTGCTAAGATGAATCAAGGCTGCGATAGATAAAAAAAAAAAACTTTTATTGACTTCCTGTACTTCAGTTAAGTCGTAAACCGTTCCTTTCTTAACGGTCTGGGCCAACGGTCTAGATTTCTTCTTCCTTCGAATATTCGGACCTTTCCTACGTTGCACTTCGGGGAGAGGGGTCAAGAATTTAAATGACATGTGAACATGACCTTTTTTGGTATTTAGTTTAGTTTTCTATACTTTTTGTCATTTGCCTCAATTTTTTAAAAGTATTTTGTGATGAAATTTTAATGTTGGCAGCGATAGTTATGTTTCTAAAGGTTTTAGCTGTGCGGATCATGAACGTTTATTGCGAGTAGAAGTAAAATTTAAATAAAATTTTCAGTCTCCAGTGAAATTGGCGCCATTCCCGTTTCCTGTCGTCAGTCTTGCTGTCCAGCCTCTCTAATTATTGCTTCCTAGTTAATTGGAATTTTTACATCTCCACAATTCTCGCATTCCCCTTTCCTGAGGAAACTCCCCTCCTCTCCAATGGAACCCCAGGGGGTGGGGGTGGGGGGTTAGCTCTCCAGATTCAAATGCCTTCAGTCCACCAACTGTCTTTCAAGATTTCTCGTCTTAAGAAGGTTAAGTCTAGTAATTTTCTGCCTGGTTATCGAGTGCGCAGCTGCTGTTTAACAGCCGATGCTTTAACAGCTGCTTCTCTCTTGTTGCCCTACTTTGATTACATTAAACAGCTGTGACAGCAGCAGCATACGGCAAAGTGGATATTAGTCTCTGTCAAATGATTTGATTGCAATAAACCAATGTTTGCATGAGACGAAAACTATACCTTCCCTTCTGTTATGCTGCAGGAAACCGTTGGTTTAATTGAAACCTGGCAGGTTGGACTTCGTCCTAAATTCGAATTTCGAACAAGTCACGCTGTTTAATGTGTTTTGTGAGTCTTAAATCTCATTATGTTCATATACTCCTTTCAGCATTCCCTGGGTTTATTAACATTCCCTGGGTTTATCAGCATTCCCTGGGTTTATGAGTATTCCCTAGGTTTATCAGCATTCCCAGGTTTTATTAACATTCCCAGGTTTTATTAACATTTCCAGGTTTTATTAACATTCCCGGGTTTTTATCAGCATTCCCTGGGTTTTGAGTATCCCTATGTTTATAACCAATTCCCAGGTTTTATTAACATTCCCTGGGTTTGTCAGCATTTCCTAGGTTCATGAGTATTCCTTGGGTTTATCAGTATTCCATGGGTTTATTAACATTCCCTGAGTTTATCAGCATTCCCTAGGTTTATGAGTATTCCTTTGATTTATCAGTATTCACTGGGTTTATCAGGATTCTCTGGGCTCATTAACATTCCCTGGGTTTATCAGCATTCCCTAGGTTCATTAACATTCCCTGGGTTTATCAGCATTCCCTGGGTTTATTAACATTCCCTGGGTTTATCAGCATTCCCTGGGTTTATGAGTATTCCCTAGGTTTATCAGCATTCCCAGGTTTTATTAACATTCCCTGGGTTTGTCAGCATTTCCTAGGTTCATGAGTATTCCTTGGGTTTATCAGTATTCCATGGGTTTATTAACATTCCCTGAGTTTATCAGCATTCCCTAGGTTTATGAGTATTCCTTTGATTTATCAGTATTCACTGGGTTTATCAGCATTCTCTGGGCTCATTAACATTCCCTGGGTTTATCAGCATTCTCTGAATCATTAACATTCCTTGGGTTTATCAGCATTCCCTGGGTTTATTAACATTCCCTGGGTTTATCAGCATTCCCTGGGTTTATTAACATTCCCTGGGTTTATCAGCATTCCCTGGGTTTATAAGTATTCCCTAGGTTTATCAGCATTCCCTGGGTTTATTAACATTCCCTGGGTTTATCAACATTCCCTGGGTTTATTAACATTCCCCGGGTTTATCAGCATTCCCTGGGTTTATCAACATTCCCGGGTTTATCAGCATTCCCTGTGTTTATTAACATTCCCTGGGTTTATCAGCATTCCCTGGGTTTATGAGTATTCCCTAGGTTTATCAGCATTCCCAGGCTTTATTAACATTCCCTGGGTTTGTCAGCATTCCCCAGGTTTAGGAGTATTACTTCGGTTTATCAGTATTCCGTGGGTTAATAACATTCCCTGAGTTTATCAGCATTCCCTAGGTTTATGAGTATTGTTTGGGTTTACCAGCATTTCCTAGGTTTATGAGTATTCCTTTGATTTATCAGTATTCCCTGGGTTTATTAGCATTCCCTAGATTTATGAGTATTCCCTGGGTTTATCAGCATTCCATAGGTTCATGAGTATTCCTTGTGTTTATCAGTATTCCCTGGGTTTATTAGCGTTCCTTGTGTTTATTAGTATTCCCTGGGTGTATAATCATTCCCAGGGTATGTCAGCATTCCGTGGGTGTATCAGCATTCTCTAGGTGTAACAGAATTCCCTGGGTTTTAACAGCATTCACATTCTTTGGGTTTATCAATGTTTTTCCAGGAGCACAGGCTCTTCTCCTGGCCAGGGCCTGAAGAAAATAAGAAGAGTGGTAAGTTTTATCAAATGCAGAGCGAATGTAACAAGTTTAACTTTTATTTTCTTCTTAAGAATGTGTCCGGCTGTTTATTCCTAAGAATGTCTAATTATTAGTTCTTAAGAATGTGTGTAATGATTTATTCTTAATGTATAATGATTTATTCATATATCTAGTGATTTATATTGTTAGGAATATGTCTTAAATTGATTTTACGAATATCTTCAGTTATTTATTCTTAATATGTCTGGTGAATTATTCTTTGGATTATGTAGGGAAATTTATTCTAGAAAATGTGCTCAGCTATTTATTCTTAGGAATATGTCTAGCGATTTATAGTTATGAATATGCCTAGCAAATTATTCTTAAGAATATGTCTAGCCATTTATACTTAAGATTATCTATAACAATTTTTCTTAAAAATATGTCTAGCGATTTATTCTTAAGATTATGCATAGCGATTTATTATTAACTAGCGATTTATTCTTAAGAATAGGTATAACGATTTATTCTTAAGAAGACATATAGCAATTTATTGTTAAGAATATGTATAGCGATTCATTTTTTTAGAATACGTGTAACAATTTACTCTTAAAAATATGTATAATGAATTATTGTTAAGAATATGTCTAGCGATTCATTGTTAAGAATATGTCTAGCGATTCATTGTTAAGAATATGTTAGACTACTTAGTCTCAAGAATATATCTAGCGAGTCGCTAAAAGATGAAAAGGTGGAGTCGGCCAGTGTAGACCATTTCAAATGACAGGCATCCTTGATTGGAGGTGACAGGTTGAAAAGATGGCCCAGTTTGGCGTGCTTTGTCATTCCTTTCTCTCTCTCTCTCTCTCTCTCTCTCTTCGTCTCGTCTCGTCTCTCTCTCTCTCATCTTCTATCTCGCTCTCTCTCTCTCTCTCTCTCTCTCTCTCTCTCTCCGTGTACTTTTATTTTCAAGGCTTGTTCACCTTCATTTGAACAAAAGCATCGAATGTTTGTTTCTTTACAGAAGCAGTTGCAGACGATTCTTTGATATATAATAAGTCTAATTGCAATTTCATGCTGGTTACAGTTAAGGTATTATACAGAACTGTTTATTTTCATAGAGAAAGAATTAAAACAGTAATTAAAGGAGACTCAAAGGAAGACAGAGAAGTACATTGACAATACATAATACATACCTTTCTCACAATATCCAGCTTTAGTTTTCTGTAAAAGAAAATTATTAAGATGGCAATTGTCTGTCCGTTCCCACTTTTTCTGTCTGCCCTCAGATCTTAAAAGCTATCTAGGCTAAAGAGCTACATATTGGTATGTTGATCATCCACCATCTAATCATCAAACATAGCAAATCGCAGACCTCTAGCCTCAGTAGTTTTTGTTTTAGTAAAGGTTAAAGTTAGCTATGATCATGTGTCTGTGGTGCCGACAACATAGCCCACCGTTGGACCGTGTCTGAGAGTTTCATACAGCATTATACGCTGTACAGAAAACTTGATTGCTCCGAAGAGACTTCGGCGCATATTTTACTTGTTTTATATTGAGGACAATGTTTCATTGTTACATTAAGCTAGCTTTATGGCAGCACGGGTTATTGTCCCTAAGAGCAGAGTCATATTTATATATATATATATATATATATATATATATATATATATATATATATATATATATAACTGATCTCATCTCAGTATTTCCTGTTACCATCTGTTACTTCTTTTTAAAGGACACCATAAATATCTTTGGAAGCTTGAATTTCAAGTCAGTAGCCCCTGTGGTTGGCTTTTTCCATATGAATAGGGTTCGTCCTCTGAATAATAATAATAATAATAATAATAATAATAATAATAATAATAATAGAGCAGGAAAAGAGCAATAAGTTGTTAGATTTTTTGTCCAAGATTTCATGACGTAAGAATAAGAAGAAGAAGAAGAAGAATGAAAATTGACAGTTTAAAGAATGTGAATTGAGAATTTAAAGTCCCGTAAGAAACAAGCAAAACAAACAAACAAATGCTTTCTTAGAAAAAAAAATTGCAGCCAGTTGGGGATGACATCAGTGTCCAAGTGACCCCAGCTCACATGACCCGCTTTTCGTAGCAGGTAAACAACAGATGTTAATTAAGCAAACGTGATGTTAGGCTGATTATCTTCTGGCCACCTGTCGCCTGGGACCACCGGAGGTTATGTTCCGGAACAGGTGAGAGAGAGAGAGAGAGAGAGAGAGAGAGAGGTAGTTCCGTCAGTGTACTTCACGCGGTGCACTGCAGGCATTGCTCAAGGTTCTTTGCGGCGTCCCTTAGGCCCGTAGCTTCAACCTCTTCCATTTCTTTTAGTGTACCTCCGTTTCTATTTTTTTCATCTTACTCTCCCCCCTCTCCTTTCATTCCTTTTACTGTACCTCCGTTTATATTTCTTTCTTCCATCTTACTTTCCCCAACCCTCTCCTAACAATCATTTCCTAGTGCAACTGCGAGGTTCCCCTCCTGTTACACCTTATTCAGCGCTGCATGACTTCATCGGTCCCAGCGCTTGGCTTTTGGCCTGAATTTTACATTCCAATTCCAGTTCCAATTGTAAGGAGGGTTGGGGAGAGGCTGGAGTCATTGTTTAGTTATGAGATCATTTGGGTGAACTGACCTGTGTCGAGGTGGCGGAATATCTCTCTCTCTCTCTCTCTCTCTCTCTCTCTCTCTCTCTCTCTTTCTCTCTCTCTCTCTCTCGCTAGGCATATTTATACTTCAGACAGTTGGACTATGGAACAACCTCCCTGAGGAGGTTTTGGAATGAGAACCTCGCTAGTTCTAACGAAGACGCTATGCATTATTACCCTAAAACAATTCAGTTTGTATTTGAGTAATTTTTTTATATTTTCACTTGTGTTTTTATTCATTTATCTGTTTTTCTAATAACTGAGCTGTTTTATTTCTGTATTTCTTATTACTATGTTCTGTGGAAGTTTGAATTTCAATTCAATTTCCCTTGTGGGCTTGTTCTATGTGAATTTCGTCCATTTTCTGAATAATAATAATAATAATAATAATAATAATAATAATAATAATAATAATAATAATAATCCTCTTAGTAGCACGAGTCTTCAAATGGAGATTCCCGAAAGCTATCCTTGCTGTTTTTAAATTTAGATATATGTACATTTACATAACTGTGGATTTGCTTCTCCAATAATAATAATAATAATAATAATAATAATAATAATAATAATAATAATAATAATGCATAAATTTTGAGACGTTTTTTTTAAAAATTCTGTATGCTTTTGCTCCATGGTGATACGGTTTGTTCTGAATAATAATAATAATAATAATAATAATAATAATAATAATAATAATAAGGATAATAATAATTATAAGGATAATAATACGTTAAGATAATGATTTGACGCCGCCGTGGTAACATTAACTTAATCATGCTCAAGACTTAAAACTGCGCACAGGCTAACGCATGCACGCAACGACGCATTGCTCAGGAAAGCAACATATGTCTCTTGGACCCAGAAGCCGCGAGTAGAAACAACGAAGGCAAAACAACCTAGTAATTATTCCGTTACAGCGACATTCAAGTTGTTAAGTCTAGGATCTCTCGCCTTCTTGGATTCTCAGCGTCCTCTGGTTTTTGTATTATTTACTAATTTATTATTATTTTTTTAGATTAAAGACATAATTGAAAGTCATTAGTCTGTTCGTTCTATGGTTTGTTGAACGTCTCCATTTTTTGGATTATATATATATATATATATATACATATATATATATATATATATATATATATATATATATATATATATATATATATATTATATACCAGAAATGATAGGCAGAAATCCAGCGCTTTTCGTCTTTATTAAGACATCATCAAGGAACGATGTACTAATAAAGATGAAAGCGCTTGGATTTCTGCCTATCATTTTCCTGTGATATTCGTTTATTTAATAAAGTCACGTGTATCTACTGTGATTTTTTAAGCATATATAGCATATATATATATATATATATATATATATATATTATATATATATATATATATTCAGTTGACGTATGCTTTTACACACTAACACGTTGGCGCTAACGAATATGAACTTAAAAAGTAGCAATAAGCTTGAATCTTTGCTCTCTTCATATTCCATATCCACTGATAAAAGAACGAAGGAAAATCATGTTAAGGATGCGACTATCATCTCTTCATTCCTGTAGCCGTAACTCATGACCTTTCCCTAAGCAATTATGTCATCATAATGCGCTTTCGTTCTTTGACTAAACATGGTTCTGGCATTGGTTTTTACAGTCGAATGCCCTTCCTGCCACTAACACCCTCTTATTTACCCGGGCTTGGGACCGGCACCAAGTTGGGCAGGGCTGACTTGCCCTCCCCAGTGGATAGAAGAACGTGAGTGAGGTAATGGTGCATGATCGCAGAAGATGGAGAAGACTTATAAACAGCGACCCCATATAAGGATAGGAAAAGCTGACGATAGAGAGAAGAAGAACGCACTTTCGTTCTCTCTTCCGAGCTGCTGATTGGTTGGTCAGTTTGTCTTGTCCTTGGTTGCTTATTATTTAGAATTTCTGAATGAATGGCTACTTCCATCGAGCAAAACTGCTCCTGGAGTGTACAATGGCCCTTTGAACGTATTATGTTATTGTGCATCTTTTGATTATCCATCCACCTAGGGAAGATTTATGCTTAAAACAGCTTATTTCAGAAGGCAGCATTGTAGGTCAGAGCCTTACATGCATTGTCTCTTTTGCATCTAACAATTTTTGTACGTTCAGAATTATGAGTGAAAATCAGCACCATCTGTGGGGAAAATATTCCTCTCAATCTTGTACTGATAAATTTATACCTAGGATCATAAAGCGCCAGGTTTCAGTCGTAAAATTTCCCAAACCAACCAATAGATGGCAGCACTGCACTCCCTTCCCAACCTTTTTGTTTTTTTTTTTTCATTTTCACCCAGCTCGCATGTCATGCATATAATAATCCTTTCATTTCTACCATTTCATGGGTTTGCATGACGTTACCACCTTAGCCTAAACTGGAAAAAAATAAACATTTTCTGGGCTGGAAATAATTAGTTATTGAGAATACTCGTAGTTCTACCGTTGAGATTAATATGATCTTTTTTTTTCTTTAAATGTTCATGAACACCGACTTACTGCTATAAGATATCGGATTAATTCCTTTACATGTATTTGAAACGTAATTTAAACCGTTGCTTTCAATATAGACTAGGCAACATTGCTTAACAGATATTGATGTAATTGACTGAATTACACCATTTTCTTATATATAAAACTTATTAATGTATTATGATGTACACAATGAAATTTCAAAATTTTTATATAACAATGAATCCTATAAGAACCATTATATAATACTATTGAATAACTCTCCTTCTAAAAAGGTAACTTTGAAACTTATAAAAGTAGATCTAACTGCTTTAATTAACCTGAGCTTATAATTGACCTCCATAAACTAAAGCTTATTACATTCTGAAAGAATTTCCATAGGGCTTTGTCTCTGGTCCTTCATTTATAAGCAAAGGTTTATGACGTGACCTTAGGTTGTGGAGAGAGAGAGAGAGAGAGAGAGAGAGAGAGAGAGAGAGAGAGAGAGAGAGATAGTGCCTTTGGGGTTTGTCTCTGCCGCCTTCATTTTAACGCATAAGATATTTTTTGTGACCCTAGAATGAGAGAGAGAGAGAGTTGCTTTGGGTTGTCTCTGTCCCTTCATTTTAACGCAAAGATATTTTTTCGTGACCCTAGATGAGAGAGAGAGAGAGAGAGAGAGAGAGGTGGGGGGCGGTTGTCATGTTCACCTTTAGAGTTCATGCCACAAATACCAGATCTGTTTCAGGTCACTATTATAACCATCATCCACACACACAAAAAAACAGTGGCAGCAGACTTTGACTGCAGTCTCATTATGGCGAACTACTTAATGCATACAACTGCATGCAGGCAGCGATCTCGGTCCAGGGGGGAACAGATGGAGGAAGGAAACGAAACGATATTTAATATCGAGGTCATTTTATTTTTTCCGTTTTCGTAACCAGTCTCGTCTTTGATGAGATTTCCTGTGTGCGCATTCCTCAGTAAGTGTCCCCATTCCCCTAGACCATGTTCCCTACTCCTATGTCCCTAGACTATGTCCCCGAATCGTGTCTCCAGACTATGTTGCCAAACCATAGCCACCAGCCATGTCCCCCCAGACTACGTCTCCGAGCTGTGTTCCCAGACTTTGTCTCTTAAGCTATGTCTCCAGTCAGTGCTCAAGCCATGACCCCCAACTTATGTCCGTAAACCATGTCTCCTAAACTATGTCCGTCAACCATGTCCCCCAGATTCCTCAGACTGGTCCCAAACCATGTCCCCAAGACTGTGTCCTTAAATTGTCCCCAAACCACGTCCGAAGACTAGTTCCCAAACTATGTCCCCAAACCACGTCCGTAGACTGAAGTTCCCAAACTATGTCCCCAAACCACATCCGTAGAATATAGTTCCCAAACTGTCCCCAAACCACGTCCAAAGACCAAAGGTCCCAAACTGTCCCCAAACCACGTCCGTAGACTATAGTTCTCAAACTGTCCCCAAACCACGTCCGAAGACTGAAGTTCCCATATTATGTCCCCAAACCACGTCCGAAGATTAAAGTTCCCAAACTATGTCCCCAAACCATGTCCGAAGACTAAAGTTCTCAATCTATGTCCCCAAACCATGTCCGTAGACTAAAGTTCCCAAGGTATGTCCCAAAACTACGTCCGCAGACTAAAATTCCAAACTGTCCCCAAACCACATCCGAACACTAAAGTTCCCAAACTACGTCCCCAAACCACGTCCGTAGATTATAGTTCCCAAATTGTCCCCAAACCACGTCTGAAGACTAAAGTTCCCAAACTATGACCCCAAACCACGTCTGTAGACTAAAGTTCCCAAACTATGTCCCCAAACCACGTCTGTAGACTAAAGTTCCCAAACTATGACCCCAAACCACGTCTGTAGACTAAAGTTCCCAAACTACGTCCCCAAACCACGTCCGTAGATTATAGTTCCCAAATTGTCCCCAAACCACGTCTGAAGACTGAAGTTCCCAAAGTATGACCCCAAACCACGTCTGTAGACTAAAGTTCCCAAACTATGTCCCCAAACCACATCCGAAGACTAAAGTTCCCAAACTATGTCCCCAAACCACATCCGAAGACTAAAGTTCCCAAACTATGTCCCCAAACCACGTCCGAAGACTAAAGTTCCCAAACTATGTCTCCAAACCACGTCCGTATACTAAAGTTCCCAAACTATGTCCCCAAACCACGTCCGAAGACTAAAGTTCCCAAACTATGTCTCCAAACCATGTCTGTATACTAAAGTTCCCAAACTATGTCCCCAAACCACATCCGAAGACTAAAGTTCCCAAACTATGTCCCCAAACCACGTCCGAAGACTAAAGTTCCCAAACTATGTCCCCAAACCACATCCGAAGACTAAAGTTCCCAAACTGTCCCCAAACCACGTCCGAAGACTAAAGTTCCCAAACTATGCCCCCAAACCACGTCTGTAGACTAAAGTTCCCAAACTATGTCCCCAAACCACATCCGAAGACTAAAGTTCCCAAACTATGTCCCCAAACCACGTCCGTATACTAAAGTTCCCAAACTATGTCTCCAAACCACGTCCGAAGACTAAAGTTCCCAAACTATGTCCCCAAACCACGTCCGAAGACTAAAGTTCCCAAACTATGTCCCCAAACCACGTCCGTATACCAAAGTTCCCAAACTATGTCCCCAAACCATGTCCGTAGACTATAGTTCCCAAACTATGTCCCCAAACCACGTCCGAAGACTAAAGTTCCCAAACTATGTCCCCAAACCACATCCGAAGACTAAAGTTCCCAAACTATGTCCCCAAACCACGTCCGTATACTAAAGTTCCCAAACTATGTCCCCAAACCACGTCCGAAGACTAAAGTTCCCAAACTATGTCCGTAGACTATAGTTCCCAAACTATGTCCCCAAACCACGTCCGTAGACTGAAGTTCCCAAACTATGTCCCCAAACCACGTCCGAAGACTAAAGTTCCCAAACTATGTCCCCAAACCACGTCCGTAGAATATAGTTCCCAAACTATGTCCCCAAACCACATCCAAAGACCAAAGTTCCCAAACATGTCCGAAGACTAAAGTTCGCAAACTGTCCCCAAACCACGTCCGTAGACTAAAGTTCCCAAACTATGTCCCCAAACCACGTCCGTAGACTAAAGTTATCAAACCACGTCCCTAGACCATGTCAGCAGACTTCCAGGGAGAGCAACTATGAACTCTAAACATTTATGTTTTTGCATCAACACCCTGACTCGCCGAGAAACACGAAGATCTTCAAAGAATTGCCCTTAAGGCGTCACGAAGCGTGTCATCTTCAGAAAGATACACCCACGTTCCCCGCCTTAAGAACTGAGACACTGCGGGGAATCACGTGTGAGCTCTCTCTCTCTTCTCTCTCTCGCTCTCTCTCTCTCTCTCTCTCGCTCTCTCTCTCTCTCTCTCTCTCTCTCTCTCTCTCTCTCTCTCTCTCTCTCTCTCTCTCTCTCTCATTAATGTCTATCAGGAAAAAAGAGAGAGGGAGAGAGAGATGATTAGCAACCGTAACTGGATAATATAAATTTAACTGTAAACAGTGGGTGTTGAAAGAGAGAGAGAGAGAGAGAGAGAGAGAGAGAGAGAGAGAGAGAGAGAGAATGATGATTAACCGTAGCTGTGGATAATATAAAATTTAACTTGTAAAACAAATGGGGTGTTTGAAAGAGGAGAGAGAGAGAGGACAGGCAGGAAGGAGAGAAGAGAGAGAGAGAGAGGAGAGAGAGAGAGAGAGAGAGAGGATGATTAACAACCGTTACTGTGGATAATATGAATTTAACTCTAAACAGTGTAAGTTTAAATACACCGTTAATGAGAGAGAGAGAGAATTTACCAGAATATATAGTACCGCTATCAGGCACCCGTAACTGGATAAAATGTATATTTAACTGTATCCTATGTAAGATGAATTATTTCATAAATGTCTATCAGGAAAATTCCTAGATAAGATTAGGAGCATATAGCAAACACTGACAGTTTACAGATAAAATGAGTCACTTGAAATAGAAAAAAATTGTCATTTCAAATAGAAAAAATGCCAATCATTGTATTAATTATATTTTAATTTAGAGTACTGTCTGTTCATAACTAATTTGTTCTGATTAGCATTTAATACCGGATATATTAATATATATTTTTTATACTGTAGGGAAAGGATGGTGTTGTTGCAATCCAATATAAAATAATGTTTTGCAAACTCACGCTTGGCATCCAGCGTTTCTTTTTTATTATGACATTACAGAAAAAAATTTAAGCAACGATGTTTGCTGGTTTATTTTCATTTCAAATTTATAAGCAAAGTAGAAATTGTACAAAGAGTAACATTACTATCTAATATTCTTTTTTTCCTTTTGTGGATGTTTTCCCAAGAGAACTTGAGTGGTCTTATCAGCTAAAAAGTTTTTAATATTAAAACCTCTCTCTCTCTCTCTCTCTCATCTCTCCTCTCTCTCTCTCTCTCTCTCTCTCTCTCTCTCTCTTTCTTCTTTTATGGATATATTCCCAAGAGAACAACTTTGAGTGTCCTTTTTTTTTTATTCAGCTAAAAAGTTTTTTTAATGTTTAATAATTAAACAAAATCTCTCTCACTCTTTCTTTCTCTCTTTCTGAAGAGACACTTTTCAGCAGCCATTTTTCCAGTAGCCATTTTTCCAGTCGTTCTAGACTTTGAATGGCAGCGTTTTACTAACTTAAATTCCCCTCTATATTCAGACTGGATTAAAAAGCTTTAAAAATCGGTCTAGGCACTCACTCACTCCTGTGGCTGAAC
>NC_061091.1:19178422-19207974 GCF_015104395.2 Macrobrachium nipponense
CAACTATTGTCCTCTTTCTCTTTCAGGTTATGGCAATGACTTCCATCGACAAAGAAGGTATAAGGAGCGCCTACACTGAAGTCAGGGATGACAAGACTGATTGTAACTGGTGAGTAAAGGGAGCCGTTTCAAGGCAAATCCCGCCTTTTACTACTACTACTACCGAGAGAGAGAGAGAGAGAGAGAGAGAGAGAGAGAGAAACGTTACGCAACTCATTTACAATCATCCTTTGTCTTTGACAAAGGGAATTAAGTTGAGAAAGGAGGTTTAGTGAACGCAGTCACTTATGGGGATAAAGAGGTATGGTAATGTACGGTGATGGTAAACGGTTTTATTGTGGTTTATGGTGAATATTGTGAGGATTTTGAATAATGCGGATGAAGTTACAACCTTTTCTTGAGTGTCAGACTTAGCATATCGTTAAAATTAATTAAAATCCTTAGGCTTGACGAGTTAAACTTTGAAAACTTTTTAAAGATAGTTATAAATTGAAATCTGTTAATAATTTCCTGTACTTTTTTAAAAATTACATAAATAGTTTGTTTAATATTTAATAACAGGAAGTAATGTATGGAAATCTGTTATTGGAACCTTACATACATTTTTTTTTACATTGTATGGATATTTTTTGTACTAAACATTAAACATGCATCGACTTTTGTCAAAACTCGGCCATATTTTGCTAAAATGGCTACTTGAAATGGTGACGTGGCCATTAGCGAGAAAATGTTGACGCTTCAAGTTGCAAATTGAAGAGTCATGCGGCATGACATTTCTTTAATCTCTCTCTCTCTCTCTCTCTCTCTCTCTCCCTCGAATGTTCGTTGGTATTTAATATTGGCGACTGTTGGTATAAGCCTTTTGAGTGAAAGTAATGAATAGAATATTAAAGTAAAGGTAAAAGAGAAAGTAAAGAATTATTTTTTAAGCGAGATACAGTCTTATTTTATAATCCCCATTAGTTATTTTTCTCCAAGAGATTGTATTTTGCACAAAAAAAGTTGGGGAAATTCAAGAAACTTGAAATTTTCAAAACCTTTCTAGAAATTTTTAATTTTCTAATACATTTTCTAGAAAACTTGAAATTTTCATATACATCTATTTTGAAAACTTGACATTTTCAGGTACATTTTCTGGAAAATTAAAATTTTCTAATACATTTTCTAGAAAACTTGAAATTTTCAGATACATTTTCTAGAAAAATTGAAATTTTCTTATACATTTTCTAGAAAACTTTAAATTTTCAGACATTTTCTGGAAAACTTTGAATTTTCAGATACATTTATAGAAAACTTGGAATTTCCCATATACTGTCTAGAAAACTTGAAATTTTCTTATACATTTTCTAGAAAACTTGAAAATTTCAGGTATAATTTCTATAAAACTTGAAATTTTCAGATACATTTTTTTTTTAGAAAACTTGAAATTTTCAGGTACATTTTCTAGAAAACTTGGAATTTTCATATAGATTTCCTCGAAAACTTGATATGTTCAAATTAATTTTCTAGAAAACTTGAAATTTTCTTATACATTTTCTAGAAAACTTTAAATTTTCAGGTACATTTTCTAGAAAACTTGGAATTTTCATATACATTTTCTAGAAAACTTGATATGTTCAAATTGATATTCAAGAAAACTTGAAATTTTCAAATACATTTTCTAGAAAACTTGAAATTTTCAAATACATTTTCAAGAAAACTTGAAATTTTCAAATACATTTTCTAGAAAACTTGAAATTTTCAAATACATTTTCTAGAAAATCTTAAATCTTCAAATACATTTTCTAGAAAATGTTAATTTTTTATACATTTTCTAGAAAACTTGAAGTTTTCATATGTATTCTCAAGACAACTTTATATTTTCAAAAAGATTTTCTAGAAGACTTGAAATTTTTAAATATCTCTAGAAAACCCGAAATTTTCAAATACAATTTACAGAAAATTTTAAATTTCTGATAAATTTTCTAGAAAACTTGAAATTTTCACATACATTTTCTAGAAAACTTGGAATTTTCATTTACATTTTCTAGAAAACTTGAAATGCTCACATTTATTTTATAGAAAATTTTAATTTCTTACACATTTTCTAGAAGACTTGAAATTTTCAAATACATTTTTAAAGGAAATTTTAAATTTTCTGATACATTATCTAGAAAACTTGAAAATTTAAAATACATTTTCAATGAGACAAGAAATTCTAATACATTTTCCAGAAAACTTAAAATTTTCAAATACATTTTCTTGGAATGTTTGATTTTTGTCTCAAACTCATAAACCACCATCCGATCTTGCAGAGTGACCAATTTGCGCACGTACCATGAGCAGTAATGCATGGAGTCAGTCGTTAATTAATTCATTTGTTTAAATTAAGTATCAGTGATTGTAACGCTGGTAAAGGGTTAAGTTATCATAAAATCGGTTGCTTGAATCAGTCTTATTTATTTATATTGTTTTTATTTATAACCACGTTGTTAAATATCCGTTTTGTTTGTCATTTCGTTATATTTTGGGCCCGTTTACTACATACGTACAATATCTCCGTTATGACGTCATCAAGGTTTCTTCGAAATCGATTCCCTGTTATGACAAAGTTTATCAGGACACGTCCAGAGGTTGGGGGGCTGCGTTTATCAGGGGAGTGACATGGACACGTTTGTAAGCTGACAACAGAATTGACTTTCGACCGACCGTCCATACGAAAAGCTTTGACACTCTCTCTCTCTCTCTCTCTCTCTCGCCAATGTCACATGTGAAAAGTAAATGCTTGTGAAAACAAAAAGGGAGAGAAAGGTGAAAGCATCGGAAGACTTTCTCTGCGATTCTTGTTTACAAATGGTAAGCATTACGCGTGTCAACCGTTTATGGTATTGCTTGGGGTTTCTCCTTACTTAGTAGCACTCAGAGCTCGAACTGCATTCCAGTGAACAAACTGTCTTTTAAATTATTTTTCTAAGAACTTCATAGAGTAATGGTTACTATGCTCCACTTACATTTGTGAACTCCTATTCTGTTTGATGGATATGGTGTCCTATTTTTTTTTCTTCTTTTCACCTCTGCAGATATTATCATATATTCCAGTGCATGAATCTACACACACAGTTTGTGTGTGTATTAATAAAGAATATTTAACATTGAATTTTAATTGAAATAATTTTCTCAGAAAACAAATAAATAGTGTCTGCACAGATACCCTTCACCTATGTGTACTGTAAGTACATTATCTCATTTTTGTTAGTCTGACCTCATGTTTGTTAGAACTTGGACATTGTTTGCAATGGTGACCTAGGTTGTGTTATGAAGTCTTTGCAATGGAGGACGTATACTACTACCATGTTCGCCGTGGAATCTGAAAAATAGAGATAAATGCAGTTTCCTTATTTACATTTCTTAGCATTTACCTTTCTTATGACCAGATGACAGAGGTAGTTTTTCTTTTAAAGTCAGAAACTAACTCAGATAAAATCTTTATGAAATTATGAGACTAAACATTATCCAACTACATCGGTGTGAATCATATAATCATGCACAGTCGCGAATTGTATTGTTGATACAGCTGTCACCGAACCAGTCCAAATTTGTGCATTGTTGATACAGCTGTGATTGACCCCAATACATCTGCAAAGAAACTCCTTACTACCAAAATGGCTTATAATCATTTTAATGTACGCTACGTAACTCATTCGCTGCGGGGCACCAGCTCTGACGCAACAGTGGTTAATTGTCTCCGTAATAATTTAGTTCGCTTATCAACGTTAGCAAGATTAGCCGATGACTGATAGGGCGTGCTGTTAATAACTGTGGTGCAGGTTGTGATAGCAATACACTCCTTTCTGATATCGATCGAGGAGTATGATGATCATGATGATGATGTCGGTCATGGTCGTGTGAAGGCGATGTGAATGCTGCTGCTGCTGCTGTTGGCTGCTGCCTAAATGTCTGCGTGGGATGTCAGCCTCAAGTCGCCGAACTCGATGAAGATGACTTACAGAACTCTCCTTTCCTTTGTTTATTCCAGCCTGTTCTCAATTAATTCAGCCGATTAGATGCTTAAATTTGCCTTCAGGCGTCCTTCCACAAATTGCAGACAAATAAAACTAGGAAAAAAAAAACTAATTCACCCCTAATCTCGTAGTCCAAACGAGCGACAGGTGTGTCCAGGTGACCCATTAGACGATCCCTCTATCCGAGATTACTGCATATTTTTGTAACCTTTTTATTTTTTGCGTGTCAGACGGGTCGGGCTGATTACCACCGGCGAGAAAAAAGCGAAAATGACACACAGATGTTTAGAGAGGGGCTGTGATCCTCCGCGGTTTTGACCAGTGACTCATCGTCATCATGCCGTACTGGGTGGAGCCTTGTATCATCATCCCCAGACGATGTGGGGACTGGGGAGGGGGGGATTGATAGTAGGAGGGGGATGATTCTTGGTGTGTTGAAGGGGCCAGGGGAAGGGGAGTCATGCCAGAGGAAGGATATAGGACGATGGTGCATAATAATTGAATTTTTTTGTTTGGCGAATGGCTGACGAGAAAGGAGTGGAAGAGAAAACGGCTCCTCTTGTGAAGTTCATGAGTTTAGTATATTCAGGCGTCATAGAGCTTTCGAATCAACCAGGATCAGTGCTGCCATTATATTAAATAAATAAAACACATCTATACATTTGGTCAAGTACTATTAGTATAGGCATAAATAATAAAACAGAAAACAAATACAACGCGAAAATACGAACTTGAGAGAAGAAAATGTTTGGAAAACATCTGTGGAATTCTTTCGAAGTTAAACCTAAACTTTCATTACCTCGTTTTACAGTCTGTACCTGCAATTACCTTGCAAAGCATTCTCTTGCCTTTCGATACAACTAGGTTAGAGAAACCTTCGGCGTGCCATATGCAGAAGGCATGTAGTATTCGCTGAAGGGCCTACGAAATTTAAATGAATTGGCTGTTTTCGTCTAGATGTGCCGGCAGATTCTGGAAGGTGATGTTGCTTCGAGATTTCTCTTCAATCTTAGTTTTGATTTAAACGCTTTTTATATAAATAACAAACTGCAATCTAAAAACAAGAGGAGAACTTTTCCAAGATTTGAAAAAAAAAAGAAAATGTCACTGAACTAGTCATCGTGAACAACAAATTTATATTATACAGTAGTTATATGTTATATTGACGATGGTGATTAAAACTTGAATATACTTATCTCCACCTATTTAAAATTCCCAGGGGCAGATGTAGAAAGACACTTGTATAAGTAAGTTAAGTAAAATAGTTTATATGCATATGTTGGCATTCATATTTTTCTCTCTCACTGATCTTCGTCTTCTTCCTCTTCTTTTGTGTCTGGTCATAACTGGCCATTCGTACTCTCAGGAGTGGAGGGAGAGTGCCAAATGTAGAAAATGCTGTTAGTACCGCAAAGAGAAACTTTTCTCCCACCTGTTCTTTAGTTTTCACATATCTCTTATTACTGTGAAAATGTACCTTTGTATCCAAACTGTCACTTCTTGCAGACAATGAAAGTCGAGTCTTCCACTAAACAAAAGTATTATTGTTCGGAAATGATCACCATTTTGGTACATGTACTAAGCATAAGGTATGGTACAAAATGTCCTAAGTCTTGTTATCCTCCAGGGCCGTTTTCAAATACGACGGGAGTCAGGTGATGGTAGCAGCCAAGGGACAGACCTTCGACGATTTCAAGTCGCAGTTCGGAGATGATGAGCGCGCTTTTGCCTACATTCGTCTTCAGGTAAGTTTCGGTGAAGTTTACACTTAACCTTATCACTTTAAGGACTTTTAAAAAATTTCCCGTGTTTTAATGTCTGCTATGAATGTTTTTCGCAGTATTACATTTTTTCTTGAATACCAACCAGCCCCATTGTAATGAACGGTAAAACATTAACAGAAGACGGTACCAATTTTATTAGTGCTTTTGTCCATTCAGACTTTAATATTTTATATTATCTATCTTCCACATTATTCCAATTACATTTTATTATCCACTCCAGTTTAAATTCAGCTTGCCTCAAATTCGTCATGGAGAAATCATTCAGTTAAAAATACTAAAACTGATTTTAAACATTCAAATCTCAAAGCTTTGTTGGCTTTATTCATCTCTTTCTTAGAGTGCTATAATCTCATCTTTGAGGATATTCAACTTTGTCTCCACAGGATGGGATTAGAAGGTGTGCTCTTTCCTGCACATTATTATTTTTCATCAGATATTCACTTTATAAATTGTATGAAGTTGGAGTCACTGTTGAAATTTGCTTATAGGATCCATACACTTGTAGGCATGAAATGAATTGCAGATGCACATAAAATAGGTAAAGAAGCAGTTACCACTTATTCCAGTAAATGAATTAATATAAATTATGCTCACAATGGGTTTTTACATTCTGTTTCAGAAAGAACTTCAAAATTAAATTATTTTTTTCTTACCTCTGGATAGTCACATTTCGAGTTTAGCCTTCAATGCAGGAACAGTAAAACAGAGCAGCGTCTTGGACCAAATCCTTTGAAGAAATTTTATCAGAATTCTACTTATTCAGTTTTTGTGGTTATCAAGTTCTGGAAAGGTTGAAAATTACTGAAAAAGGTATTCTTGCTCTTATTTGCCTGTGTGACCATCACCAGCTTATCCGTGTGACAAAAAGTTTAAAATACATGTTATGTTGCAGTATGGATAATTTGAATAATTATAAATTATCTTAATTTGCTGAAATTATGGTATTAAGTTATGACAAATGAAGGGTATATTTCTCTAACAAAGGATTTGCATTTCACACATCACACATTCTGCTTTTCACCTATTCAGCTTATAACAAGACGTTTCAAAAATACTTTAATTTACCTTAAAGTTACCGAGGGTCATCCTTGGAATCCTATGGAAGTTCCAGGAATCACCAGATTACATAATAATGAGAATAATGAAGCTACTATTTATGCAGAATAATATCAATAGGAAACATGTAGTACATACATGTAACTGTACACAAGATGATCATGTGCATTTTTATGCATCAGTGAACAAAAACATTGTTGAGCTTTACAAAGAAAGGAGTGATGATATTAAATGAATGTTAGTATGAATTTTTTACTTAGATGAAATATTGCATTGAATCTCAACACAAACACCTTCACTGAATGTAATGTTTAAAGTAAAATGCCAATGTGTTAACCACTCTGCTATTCTGTTGTCGTCTCAATTTGGTTATCTTTCACAGACAGGAGATGAGATGAGCAAACGATCAAAGTTCCTCATGGTGACGTGGGTTGGAACTGGTGTGTCTCCTATTAAGAAGGCTAAAATGTCCACGGATAAGGCCCTGGTCAAGGAAATTTTGGCGGTAAGTTTGGCACAAGTGCCACTGAATTTCTTGTTGATGTCATCCTCCAATAAAATAAATGTTGCAGCTGGTAGACTTTGTTTTTTTGAAAATTTAGTATGATGGTAAATGGTAACTCTTAAAAGTGGCAGCTTCTATGAATGATTAATAACAACACCTGTGGTTTATCAGAGGTGAGGAATGGCAAGTCACATATCTGATTACTACTGCATCATGTGGACTTAGACACAATGGGTTCGAATGAGCATTACTATTAGTAGCTGGGAAGGGTGTTTTAGCTTGTAGATTAGTTGACAGTACATATTCCTTACTTGGAGAATTTCTCAACTTTTTAAGAATAGTTGGTTGGACATATGAATTTCATGAATTTCATATATGAAGCCTGGGCACTAGAACCATGGAGACTTTTCAGCATTACCACAAAAAGTCTAAAAATGATAGTGAAATGGTTGGCATGAAATGATAGCCAAAGCAGCAATATGTCAGACTTGCATTCCAATGTTTTTATTGCTCTTTGCTGATTTTTTAATGATCTGTGCATAAAGGCATTGACTGTACAATATTTAATTTTGGAAATATGATGTTTCTTTCATTGTTGAACTTTGTTAAATGGTGAAAAGGCTGCATCCAGGTAGTGGGGAGAGAAAGTTAGATTGGTAAATATAGGGTTATGGTGATGAAAGGTGTCCTTGTACTAAAATTTGTATACAGTAGTACTGTAATTAATTACCAAATGTAAATTCTGAATGGAAAATGTTGTTAGGGCTAGAGGCTCAGTGCTAGGTAAAATGAGGTTATTCATTGCTGCAAATGAACGAATGAATATGGTGTAATATTTTTATAGTAATTTTCATGATAGGCGTTAGAACTCCTTTGATTATTCTGCAAAACAGAAATATCAAAGATTGTATCACAGTAGATTTGCTGTACAGTATTTTGAGTATTACCCAAAGAATGTTATACTGTTGATAAATCTGATTACATATTCTTATAAAAGCAAACCTTAACAGATGAATAATGAACCCCAACACTGTTTCAACAGAATTTCTCCGTGGAACTTACCCTAGAGAGTGCCCATGAACTGGACCACCAGGCTTTCCTGACGGAGCTTGTCAAAGCAGGAGGAGCAAACTACGGTACTGGGGTTCGCGATTAGGGCGTAGTTCTTATAAAAATAATTTTCTAATGTATGGTAAATATATGCAAAATCTGGTTTAATGTTTATTGCAATTTATTTTGAGTGCTGTATTGTTTTAAATTATTCTTACTCCTTCATTGAATCATGTATAGTACAGCATAAATGTGTGCATTTAATGTTTGTAAAATGACACGTGTTTATTTTTCTTCTTTGGTCACATCATTTGATGATTCTACATTAACATACCCTGTGCTTATCAGTTTCCAGATGTCATTATTTTCAATGCTTGTCTTGAGACTAATAGTACAGAACAAATTTTCCTTTCCTTAAATTAAATTGTATGCTAAATACAGGCTATGTAAGTATTTGCATAATCGCTTTCCTTGAAATTTGCACAATTATGAAGCTAGGAGGCATTGATGAATTGATAGCTATACATAAGAATACATATGTAGGATATTTACTGAATTTTTTAAAATACTGTAATATTTCTAGGCTGAAGCACAGGCTTGGCAGGTCTGTAATCATGTCCTACAGGTATAATAAAATTTAGTAATTGTATTATGTATTTATTTCTTTCATTTCCAGTGTTTTTACTTATCCTGGTTTTGTATCGGTAATATATGAGCATTGCCCAATAAATAGTACAAAACAGTACTGCAATCACAATAACATTATGGAAGATGTCCATCTTTAAAGGCAATATTCCTGAAAACAACTGCTGTTTCAGCAGCAATTAGCTTTTATGATCTTCTATGTTCATATTGCTGTAAACATTTCCATGCCCCTTGTTATTTTTATCTTCTACTTGTTGATGAGAAAAATAAAAATAGAGAAGATTGGCATTGAAACAGCAACTGTTTCCAATAATAACTATTTCTGTAATAATTTCAACAATAATGTTTAAGCATATCAAAAGGCTACTGAGAAAAGACCTGGTCTACATTTGGAAGTACATAGATAAAAAGATAAGTAGCCTTCTTTATAGCAAATTCTAAATAGATGATAACAGTAAAAAGTTAGCTACAACATACAAGGCACTGAAAATCTGATCTATCAAAAATTAATCTTTCTGGAGAAGTTATTCAATTCTGCAACAGTGATTGAAAACTGCAGAGGCTTATACCATCTTCATAAAACTTGTCAAAGAAATAAAGTAAAAAATACAATGTTATAAAAGTTTACAAAGAACAATACCATTTACAATATCTTATTACAAAATCATATCAGGAACTGGATTCGAAGTTTAGTCATAAAAATAATGCATGTACGGTATAGAGCACTGCACTGAAACCGAATGTTGGACAATGCAATAAAGGATACAGGTATAGGTATAGAATATACTGATCATGAGCCTTTGCCATTCTTGGGCTTTGACTTTTCTCTCCCTCTCATGTGTCTTTTGAGCTCTCTTGCACGTTCCTGATCCAAGAGTTCAAGGTCGCGGAGTTTCAACGAAAGCTGTGTGGCAATTAAGTGGCGATACTTCTCCCCAGCACCGGCAGCTTCCATAGCTTCTAGCCACTGGACCCGTTCTTCCATCTCATTCACAACTGGAAAAATAAGCTGATTATTAACAGGATAACAAAGTACCAGTAATTTAAATTATAGCCAAATACATAAGTAAAAGCTGAGAGCAACCTTGGTTAATTTTGATTAAATTAAGCTATGTATATTTTCTTTAAGAGGTTTTTATGGAAAAAAAATTATTGTAAATCCACATGTACCTGAAGGCCATTTATATCAAGTAGTCCTTGCAAGTATTTCAGTCCTTAAATACTGTATAGGTATAAACTTAAGTGGTGCTATATACTGAGTTAAGACCAAAAGTAGTCTTAAAAAACAAGCATGAATAGAAATAACAAGGGTATGTCAGGGAAAGTATACATAAATAGATGCTTAACAAGCATCATGGCCTGGCAAAATTAGTCCTATCATTGATTTATTGGAAAGTAAGTATTAGTTGCATCTCAAGGTTCTTACTGTTAAATCCGATTTAATCCTACATGCTACTCGTTACCTAACAGAAAATGGGATTAATTGTTTGTAGTGAGCTGCATTATCTTTCATCTTAACAAATCCCACAAAGAACACCTAATAAATAAATACCCTTTAAAATAGAAAATCACTCGTCTGTTATAACAGTTAAATATCATTCAATGCTTTCAGTTGTTTGTGTAATAATCTACTGAAACAGCACTGATAAATTTGAAATGGCTGTAAAGATTTCAATATAAACATATCACCTTACTTACAAAAAATTAGAAGAAATATGGAATTTTCATTATAAAATGAAATTTTATTGCATACTTACCGAACAATTATACAGCTGTAGGTTCCCTACGAATGGCAGACAATAGATTCAAAACTTCCGCGGTGGCGCCGCCATCGCTGATGTAGGTGACGTCATCTCCCTACACTCTAGGGAGCTACAGGTACAACTGTCCAGGTAACATCAATTCGTTCTGCCCAGCCATCCACCTGTGGGGAGGAGGGAGGGCTTTGATTAATAATTGTTAGGTAAGTATGCAATAAAATTTCATTTCATAATGAAAATTCCATTTTTATTGCAGTGTCTTACCGAACAATTATACAGCTGATTACCCATTGCAAGGATGGGGGGCTGTGGATGTAAGTTTTACTTCAACAATAACATACGATTCTTGAAAATAAAGTATACCCAAAAGCACTGTTAGTGCCTGCTGTACCTTACCTTGTAAGAGAGCTACTGCAGGAGAATACTGCCTCTGGTCGGTGCTCATCTTACATAGTAGAAGGCTTGGAATATGACCAATGGGTGCCTCTACATGGAGTGGAAGATCCTCGTAGTCATGGTGTTCACCGCTGACTCAACAAAGATACAACAAAATATTGCCCTTGCCCTGGGCTAAGGCCAGAAATAACCAACATGAAAAAACTGTCACCTACACCGAAATAAAAACCTTTACCCACCAAAACTAACACTAAAATGACTGGTGAGTACTCCAGGTACATTGTACCCCCAGACTTCCCTTTAACTCGTCAACCTTGGTACAAGGCGAAACATAGGCTAACAGAGGGAGCAACCCCCTATGTCGTTTCTCCCAACACCATGCCAGCTACCAAAAGTGGACCGAGAGACTTACAATCTTCAAACACTGTCTCGATTTCTTTCAAATAATGCACAGCAAACAGATTTAGACCTCCAAAAGGTACTTTGCAGGATAGCGAATAGCGACAAGTTGTGTCGAAAAGTGAGAGAAGTCGCTACCACTTGAACTTCGTGCGCTTTCACTCTCAGTAAAGGAAACACTGTGTCGTTAGCTTGAGAATGTGCTTCTACAATTAACTCTCTCAGAAAAAAGGAAATAGCGATTTTTGAGAGGGGACGAGAGGGATTTTTAACAGAGCACCACAAACGATTCGACTGACCTCTAATCTTCTCTGTTCTGTGGAGGTAATATCTTAATGCCCGCACGGGACATAAGAGTCGTTCTTCTTCTTCCTGGCCTATCAAGTCTGTCAGGTTTTTGAGAACAAAGTTACGTGGCCACGGATTAAAAGGGTTTTCGTTTTTCGCGAGAAAATTGAGTTCCACAGAGCAAACTGCGTCGCCTTGAGAAAATCCCACTTTTTTTTGTCCATCGCGTGTAGCTTGCTAACTCGTCTAGTGATGCCAATGCAACTAAAAATAACGTCTTCTTGGGGAGATTCCTCATAGACGAAGAGAGTAACGGTTCAAAGGGAGGACCCGAAAGCCGTTTAAGAACTACATCGAGATTCCATGCTATCAAGCTCTTTGACGATTTGGAAGTCTCGAACGATTTAATCAGATCGGAAAGATCACTATTCGTGGATAGGTCTAGTCCTCTGTGTTTAAAGACTGAAGCCAGCATCGCTCTGTATCCCTTAATAGTCGAAGGCGCTAAACGCTTACGTCCCCTAAGAAAAGAAGGAAATCAGCTATTTCGTTCACCGATGTTTCAGAAGAAGAGACTTTAGTCTGTCTACACCATCTTCGAAACACTCCCCATTTAGACTGGTATAGTCTGTTAGAAGAATCTCTTCTGCAGTTCGCGATAGCTTCTGCGGCTCGTCTCGAAAAACCTTTCGCTCTGACGAGACTCCTGACAGTCTGTATCCTGTCAGTGCCAGAGCGGATAATCCTTGGTGGAATCTTTCGAAGTGCGGTTGTCTGAGTACACATTTCTTTAACGGAAGAAGCCTGGGGAAGTCTACGAGCAAGTCGAGGAGATCTGGGAACCATTCTTTCCTTGGCCAGAATGGAGCGACTAGTGTCAGAGAAACATTTTTGTGGAATGACACTTTGTTCAGCACCTGTCTTATTAGACCGAACGGGGGAAAAGCGTACTCTTCCAGGCCCGAACAGTCTAGTAACATTGCATTGACTGACCATGCAAGAGGGTCCGGGACTAGAGAGCAAAACAGCGGAAGGCGGTTGTTCCTCGAGGTTGCAAAGAGATCTATCATCGGCGTTCCCCAAAGTTTCCATAGGTCTAGGCAGACCTTCGCATTGAGAGTCCATTCTAACGGCAGTACTTGATGACGCCGACTTAATCCGTCCGCCAACACGTTAATTTTCCCTTGAACGAATTGAGGGATCAGCGTAACCTGAAATTTTTCTGCCCACAGAAGCAGATCTTTTGCAAGGTTGTAGATGGTGAAGGAGCGCGTTCCCCCTTGTTTTCTGATGTAGGAAAGTGCTGTGGAGTTGTCTCCGTGAACTGCTACCACCTGTCCCGTCACGAGATGAGAGAATGCCTGAAGTCCCAGGAACACTGCTAATAGCTCCCTCACGTTGATATGAAAAGAGCGCTGCGTTTCCGACCATTCCCCTGACGTTTCGTTCTTCCCCAACAGGGCTCCCCAACCTGCGTCAGAGGCGTCTGAAAAGAACTGAAGGGTTGGGTGGAGCGGATGAAGTGAAAGACTCTCTACCAGTCTTGGTTTTGAAAGCCACCAAGCTAAGTCCTCCTTGATTTCGTCTGAAATCGAGAATACTGTCGAGTCCAGTTGAGTCTTTCTGCACCATGAAGCCTTCAGGAAGAATTGCAGGGGCCTCATGTGCAGCCTTCCGAGTTTGACAAACTGTTCCACCGAAGCTAGTGTTCCTAACAGACTGGTCCAATGGTTGGCGGAACAGGACTGCGGTCCAGGAAGTCCTGTACTACTTCCAGACATGACTGGACCCTCTTTGGTAAAAGAAAAGTCCGAAAAACTCGAGAGTTCAGAGTCATCCCCAAATAGAGAATGTTCTGAGTCGGAATTAGCCGAGATTTCTCCTCGTTTATAAGAAGACCTAACAACTGAGTTAATGAAAGAGTCCTCTTGAGATCCTTCATGCACTGACTTTCCGAAGAGAAGTGGAGAAGCCAGTCGTCTAGGTAGAGTGACACTCTGATGCCCAGGAGGTGTAACCACTTTCCCAGAGGAGTCAACGCTCGCGTAAAAACTTGCGGTGCTGTCGAGAGGCCGAAGTAAAGAGCTCGAAACTGGTAGGTCTTGCCCATGAACACAAACCGAAGGTATTTCCTGAAGTCCTGGTGAATCAGAATGTGGAAGTATGCGTCCTGCATATCCAGGGATACCATCCAGTCCCCTTGACGAAGGGATTCCAACACTGAACGAGTCGTTTCCATATTGAATTTGGTCTTCTGAACAAACAAATTCAGTGCGCTTACATCCAGTATGGGCCTCCAGCCCCCCGATGACTTGGGGACTACGAACAGACGGTTGTAAAACCCCGGGGATGGTCTGTCGCTTATCTCCTCTATGACAGCCTTCTGCACGAGTCTCTATTTCTCGGGTTAAGGCTACAAACTTCTCCGAGCCTGGAGAGTAGGCGGGTAATGTGATGGGAACATTGGATAGAGGCAGAGTGTCTTTGAAAGGAATGGAGTAACCTAACCGGAGAACTTGGGTCACTCAAGGCTCTGCCCCTCTGTGACTCCATTCCTCCCAAAAGAGGCTCAATCTCCCCCCCTACCGGAGCATGAAGGATTGAAGAATCACTTGGATGATTTCGTGTCGGGTTTGGTCGAGGACTTGGTTGGGTGTCGTAAATTTGATCAAGGCCTGACGAACGGTCTAGACCTACCCCCTCGAAAGGGTTTCTTCTGCAAGGGTGACTCCGAGGTGGTAGTCATCACAGTCGAGGGTTTAACCAGCTTAGAAGACTGAGCAAGCAAGTCATTAGTAGACTTCTTTTCCAGTGCGGAAAGTATCTTGGCCACTATTTCTTCGGGAAACAGATGATCCTTGTCGAGAGGAAAAAACAAAAGGGCGGACTTCTGAGGTGAAGCGACTCCTCTCGAAACAAAAGAACACCAGAGCTGTCTTTTCTTGAGAGTCCCGAATGCAAAGAGAGAGGCCAGCTCATCGCACCCATCCTGAACTGATTTGTCGGCACATGACAAAACCCCAAGCCAGTCCGATGCCAGGTCCTCCTGGAGAGTAGGGCAATCCTCTATTTTCGTAGCGAGGGCTTCGATCGTCCAGTCCAAGAAACTCATAATTTCTAAAATATGATATTGTTATTTTACAATAAAGTTTTGTACATACTTACCTGGCAGACATATACTTAGCTTACGTCTCTGACGTCACGACAGAATTCAAAACTCGCGGCTAACGCGACAGGTAGGTCAGGTGATCTACCTTACCGCCGCCTGGGAAGCGGGTGTAAGAACCAACATACCTTTCTTGCCAGATTTTTTCTCTCTTATACCTGTCTCCTGAGGGGAGGCTGGGCGGGCCATCAATCGTATATGTCTGCCAGGTAAGTATGTACAAAACTTTATTGTAAAATAACAATATCATTTTTGTACATGAACTTTCCTGTCAGACATATACTTAGCTGATTGACACCCTTGGTGGAGGGTACAAGACAGAAAATAACAAAGAAAAGGTAAACAACACCTGTTGTAGGATAAAAATAACCTTGGTTCTTACCTGTTTAGGCTGAAGACTTCATAGATACTGTCTATTAGTCTGCAGAGCCATAAGAGCTACAGCGAGGGCGTGACCTACAGCTGGAAAAGACTCCTTTGGGTCTAATAACTAACGAGGGACTGATATCCGATACTTAGTAGAATCCAAGTCGGATCATGTCAATGGGGCCTGGGGGGTTCGCCCTCTTCTATGACAGAACCTGTCCACTACCAACGCAGGGAGCTTCAAACCAAATCCGATCACCTAACCAAACAAAGTTATTAGTATTACGAAACGAAAAAAGATGCCTACCTGCATCATTTTTCATACAACCATATGAAACTCAATTAACAAAAACAAGGGAAAAAACTACTAAGGATATGTTCCAGCTCCCTGCCCAGCACCGAATCCGCCGATACGTACGGGCCTACCGCGAAGCAACTCGTCATACGGTTAATACTGACGTACTTTTAGGTAGTGGTTGGCGAATACTGAATTTACATCTCCAGAATGTAGTTTTCATCAGATTCTGAAGAGACATATTCTTCTTAAAGGCCAAAGGAAGTGGGCAATTGCTATCACTTCATGAAAGCCTTGGGACTTTTGAGGAGCTTGAAATGTTCTTCATTACAAGATCTATGTGCTTCTTTCACAACACTTCTAATGAAGAAAGACAGCGCATTTTTCGACAATGGTCTGCTGGGGTCCTTTACAGAGCACCATAGTCTGTCCTCAATGCCCTTAAGGGTTTTCTTCTTCTGAAGGTAGTATTTTAAACTTCCTAACAGGGCAAAGAGTTCTTTCAGGTTCTTCCCCTACTAGGGAAGATAAACCACGAACCTCAAAGTTCCTTGGCCAAGGATTTGAGGGGTTCTCATTTTTTGCTAAAAACGAAGGAAGGAAGGAACAAACCACGGAGTCTCCTTTGAAACCTACCCTTCCTTCTAGGGCATGAATCTCACTAACCCTTTTAGCGGATGCTAAAGCCATGAGAAAGAGAGCTTTCCTCGTGAGATCTTTGAAGGAGGCTAAATGTGGTGGTTCAAACCTAGCGGACCTCAGGAAACGAAGAAACCACATCCAGATTCCAACTTGGAACTTCGTTCGAAGTTTTCTTGGAAGATTCAAAAGATCTTAATAGATCATGAAGATCTTTGTTATTCGACAAGATCTAAATTCCTATGTCTGAACACCGCAGCCAGCATGCTTCGGTATCCTTTGATAGTAGATACTGCCAAAACCGCATTTTTCTCTGAGGAAAAACTAGGAAATCTGCTATCTGAGTCACAGAGGTACTGGAAGAGGAAAACTTCTGGTTCCTGCACCACCGGCGAAAGACGTCCCACTTCGACGTGGGTAGACTTTAAGGGTCGAAGGTCTTCTAGCTGAGGCGATAGCCTTAGCAGCTTTTGTCGAAAACCCCTTCGCTCTGACAAGACTTTTGACAGTCGAAAGCCAGTCAGATTGAGAGCGGGGAGGGTTTTCTGTGATACCTGTCGAAGTGGGGTTGTTTGAGCAAATCTTGTCTTTGTGGAAGTGCTCTTGGAAAGTCCACCAACCATTCCAGTACCTCTGTGAACCAATCTTGGGCGGGCCAGAACGGAGCTACTAGCGTCATTCTTGTCATCTCCGAGATAGCAAATTTCTTGAGGGTTTGTCCCAGTACTTTGAAGGGGGGAAAGGCGTAGACGTCTAGACCTGTCCAATCTAGGAGAAACGCATCCACTGATACTGCTCCTGGGTCTGAGATCGGGGAGCAGTAAAGTTCGATTCTTGCGTTCTTTGCTGTTGCAAAGAGATCGATGTGAGGTCTGCCCCATCTTCTCCTCACCAGGTCTTGGCATACCTCTGAGTGGAGGGTCCATCGGAAGGCAGGAGTTGATTCTTCCTGCTCAGGAGATCGGCCCTGACGTTCCTTTCTCCCTGTACGAATCTGGTGAGAAGACTGATCTTCCTTGTTTGAGACCACAGCAGAAGATCCCTTGCTGTTTCGTACAGGGAGAAGGAGTGCGTCCCCCCCTGTTTTTTGATGTACGCCAAGGCTGTTGTGTTGTCCGAATTGACCTGCACTACTGCATTTTTTCGGACGTGGGGCTCGAAGGCTTTCAATGCCATCCAGACTGCCATCAACTCTTTCTTGTTGATGTGCCAGGACACCTGATCCCCTTCCAGGTACCTGACACTTCTCTTGTCCCGAGCGTCGCTCCCCAACCTGCTTCCGATCGTCGGGAAAACAACAGGCTGGGCTGTTCGGCATGTAAAGAGACCTTCCTTCCACCAAAAACGAAGTGGGTTGTTCCACCACCGAAGGTCTCTCTTGATTCCCCTTGAGATCTTGAAGGAGAAGGTAGAACTCCAGATCTAGGGAGAGACGCCTCCAGTTCTGGTATAGGAAGAACTGTAGAGGCCTGAGATGCAACCTTCCTAGAGAAACGAATTGCTCCAACAGAGGAGTGTCCCCAGCAGACTCATCCACTCCCTCGCTTGTGCATGCATCTTTCTCTAGGAAGGTCGTTGATTTTTTCTTTTTCGTAGCGAACGAGCATACCTCTCTGGCGACGGAAAAGCCCGAAAAGCCAGAGAAGCTATCCGAATCCCCAGATAGATCCGCTCTTGACTGGGGATTAATTGAGACTTCTGGAAGGTCACCAGAAGTCCCAGAGAACTTGCCAATGTAAGGGTCTTTTGTTTGAAGTCCTCCCCAGACAATCTTTTCTTGAGGGACATCTGCTCTGATTAGACCAGTCCCGTCGAGATTAAAAGCGACACCCCTCACTCCCTCCAAATGTAGCCACTGCGCCACGTTTTTTCATTAACCCCGTGAAAACTTGGGGTGCAGTCGATAGGCCGAAGCACAAGGCCTTGAATTGGAAGATGTTTCCTCCCATCATGAATCGTAGATACTTCCGTGAAGAAGGATGTATCGGCACATGAAAGTAAGCGTCCTGAAGGTCTAGAGACACCAATCAGTCCCCTGGACGAAGAGCCGCTAACACTGAGGAAGTTGTCTCCATTGGCGAACTTCCTCTTTTCCACAAAGACGTTCAGGGCGCTTACATCCAACACCGGTCTCCATCCTCCTGAGTTCTTCGGAACTAGGAATAAGTCTGTTGTAAAAGCCCGCAGAGCGGGGATCTTTCACTAGTTCTATAGCCTCCTTCTCTAGCATGAGATCTACTGCTAGAGAAAGGGCTTGATTCATGATGGGGTCCTTGTACTTGGCTACCAACTCCCTCGGAGTTGTCGTCAATGGTGGTCTTGACGAGAAGGGAATGAGGTATCCTTTGCTGACAATCGATAGGGACCAATTGTCTGCCCCTTTGTGGGCCCAGACGTCGGCAAATTTCAGTAGTCTGGCACCCACCCACTGATGTCTGGAGTCCTTGATCGCTATTTTCTTCCCTCGACTGACCTTAGAGAAGGTTTTACCTCTCTTAAAAGGTCTAGTCCCTCTGGTTGCAGAACCTCTGACACGGTCCTCCTCGAAAGGGCTCCTGTCTCAGAGGAGTCTCTTTCTTGGCCTTGGGTTGGAAGACAGAGCGAGGTTTCCTGGCCGCCTGGGCTAACATGTCCTGAGTAGCCTTAGCTGAAAGGGCACTCGAGACATCTTGAATTAACTCTTCTGGGAACAGAAGAGGAGTTGAGCATACCATAAGAGAGGCCCTTTGCGCATGTGACACTGCCTTCGTGAGAAACGAACAGTAGACAGACCGTTTCTTAATCACTCCAGCTCCAAACAGTGAGGAGACTTCTCGATCCGTCTCTCACTGCTTTATCCATGCAAGTGAGGACGCAGTTAAGATCTTCAGGAGACAGAGAATCTGGGGTCTGGGTCTTATTAGCCAGAACACCTAAAGACCAATCAAGGAAGTTGAAAACTTCCAGGACTCGGAACATTCCCTTCAGTAGGTGGTCAAGTTCGTTCATCCCCACGTAGTCTTGGCGGACAAGAGGGCGGAACGACGAGCAGAATCCACCAATGAAGAGAAGTCCGAGTCAGACGAAGGGAGAGCGAGGCCTAAGGTTCTCCCGATTCGTACCAGAATCCCAATCTGCCAGTCGTTTAGACGGAGGGAAAGAAAAAACCGTCTTCCCTTTCTCTTCCTTAGAAAGGAGCCATTCCCAAAACCTCTAAGCGCCTTCTTCATGGAAACAGTAGGTTTCATCCTTACACAAGACGAAAAACCTTCGACGTCTTCGAAGTGGAGAATAACGAAAGAGGAGAAGGAGCCACAGGAGAAAGGATATCTCCAAACTCTTGCAGGAGTAACTCTGTCAGCCTCTTATAGGAGGAAACAGAGGAGTCTTTTGTCCTTCTTGAGCTGAAGAGCCCTCATGATCCTTAGAGGCGCGACTATTCTTAAAAGAGTCTCTAGAGGAAGTAAGACGTATAACGTCTTGGAGACAATGCTCAGAAAAGTGTATACTTGCAACCTCCTTTCTTCTGGAGGAGTGCGTTTTTCCCAGATTCTTGGAGGCCATAACAGGAGGTAAGTCGGCTTGTCAGGCGCAGAGCGCCTGTTTGAAGAAGAACTTCTATCAGGCTCTTGGCGCCTATCCAAAGGAGAGCGGCTACCAGGCGAACAGCGCCTGCCATACGAGAAGCGCCTACCAGCTCTTGGCGCCTGACCGAGGCGAGCACGAAGCGATCTCTGGCGGACAACGCGCCTACTAGGTGAGCGCCTACAAGGGGAGAAGCGCCTGCTAGGCTCTCGGCACCTGACTCGAGGAGAGTGAAAGTCAGGAGAAGAGCGCCTGCCAGGAGAAACACGCCTAACAAGCTCTTGACGCCTGTCCAGCGAAGGGCGCCTGTCCGATTTAGGGCGCTTGTCAACCGGAGAGTGGAGGCGAGACGAGGAGCGGCTACGAGGCGAAGTAGCGCCTACTAGGCTCTTGGCGCCTGTCAAGGGGAGCGATCCTGTCTCGAGAAGAGCGTCGTAGGGTGAAGATCTCTACGCGCAGTTTGCTCCTTGTCCGAAAAGGAGAAACCTGTCTGTCAGGCGAATGGCGCTTGGACGCAAAAGTGAGCTTGGTCCGAAGAAAAAAAAACAGAAAGTCTCCTGCGAGAATCCGAACGCACAGGTGAGCGCGCCGCTTCCGTCGAATAGCGAGAGTCAGGAGAGGGGAGCCTGGACTTCTTTACAGGAAGCGAGACGTCCTTCCTACGACAGAAAAGAATCCAACTGTCAAGAGGTTACGACAACAGGTGTGGTCGACACCGACGACAGAAAAAATCTGGCAAGAAAGGTATGTTGGTTCTTACACCCGATTCCCAAGCGGCGGGTAAGGTAGGGTGATCACCTGACCTACCTGTCGCGTTAGCCGCGAGTTTTGAATTCTGTCGTGACGTCAGAGACGTAAGCTAAGTATATGTCTGACAGGAAAGTTCATGTACAAAACTTGAAAATATTCTTTACCAAATGGTCCAACTCGGGCAATGTAAAGAATATTTTAGCTGCTGCAAACGCAGACCTCCTATTTGCATCCACCAAGCCAGAGAAGTCCCCCTGGGAGGAGGCAGACACTCCCATAGAGGGGGCTTCTCTGGTTACGTAGAACCTATACCTCTTCTTAACAAGCTTCGACGGAGGATAGGTGAAAGTTACTTTCCCGAGCTCTCTCTTGACCTTCAACCAATCTTCTATATCACGAAGCGAATGTTTAGCAGCCTTGGAAAGTACGAGCTTTGGGAGAAGAGGATCGAAATTCTTCCTTCTCATCAGGAAGATGGAAGCAGGCGACCTGGGAGCGGCTGCTACGAAGTAATCCGGGTACATGTCGAGAAGGTAGCGTAAAAGTTTCGAATACCACGAGAGAGGGATAGAGTCCGCTTCTAAGTACTCCTCGTCATTCAAAGAGATAGGCGACAGAGACGGTTCTTGATTTGACTCATTGTTCTTCGTACATTGTTTGTTTTCTTTCATCCAGTTCATCAGCTCTTGCAACTGTCGACATAAAGGAACTAGATTCTTGTCTTCTTGAGTTGAAGTCGAAGCAACTGGGGTCGTGGATTTCGACACGATCGCCACCGGAGGTCTCGCGCCAGTCGAATTATCTGTCGCATGTGAAGTCGAAGGTAAAGTTTTGACAGCTTGATGAGTCGAAGATCTCGACGAATTCAGAATCGGTCGCTCCACAACCGAGTCGAAGGCGGCTGTCGCTGTCATAAGAATACGAGGCGAAGTCCACGTAGCTACGCTACACGACGGGAGAGAGATATCTACTTCTCTGTTTCTCTTCACAGGGGCCGGAGAGAACACCTCTTCAGTCGAACGTCTCTTCAACGGATGTGAGATTGAAGAATAACTCCACTTACGACGTCTAACTGGCGACGAATCACTCGACTCTGTCGATAACCGATTACCGAACGACAGACCTTTCCAATGGTGTTTAGTCGAATCTTGCTGTCACACCACAGGATCGACGGAGGAAGCGACTGTCTGTGGGCAAACCCCGACAGTCTCCCTTGGACCTCCGGTATGTCTTCTCCCCGAGGCGGGGGAGCGGGACAGGGACCTTCGTCTAGGAGAACTATCGGGACAAACAGCCACCAACTCAGATTGCACTGCACTGACACTTTTCACTTCACTAGAAGTCTTTTCTATGAAAGACTTTACAGATAAACCTAACTGCATAACCGTATTAGCTAATACATCAAATTTCTTTTCAAATTTAGACTCAAGGCTGGCAATGGTGTCAGGAGAAACTCCACGGGAAGTTGCCAAAGGAGTTACAGGAGCAGGAGTAGGAGGACTCAAGATCGGAGACATAATAAGAGGAGAAGGAGAAGGAGAAGGAATAGGAGCAGGTGCTTCGATAGAAGAAGCAGAAGAAGCTAAACTAGTCTTACTTTCAGCTCTGAGAGCCGCCTTCCTCTTCCTATCCTTAATTATCTTCCCGAGTGATAAAACAAAAACTTTCCACTGTTGTTCACTCCAATCCTTGCATTCATCACAAGTAGATTCTCTAGAGCACTCACAACCCCTACACTTAATGCACTTAGTGTGCGAATCATAAATTAATTTAACTAATCTAGTTTTGCACCCTCCGGCGCAAAACCTAACTACACTGAAGGACAAGAGTCCAACATGATGGTAAGACCACAAAATTGCAGAAAAGAAATTCAGCTTCAATCCTACAAACACGGAGTTGAATACTTCACCGATATTGGAGCGATAATACTTCCCAACAAATGAAGAAAAAAGTCTGCACCGACCACCAATGTTCACCAGAAGCCGGCAGAGAACGAATTGATGTTACCTGGACAGTTGTACCTGTAGCTCCCTCGAGTGGAGGGAGATGACGTCACCTACATCAGCGATGGCGGCGCCACCGCGGAAGTTTTGAATCTATTGTCTGCCATTCGTAGGGAACCTACAGCTGTATAATTGTTCGGTAAGACACTGCAATAAAATCTATATTTGTATGACATATGCATGAAAATATCAAGACAAAAGTCGCAGCTGACATTCATGTTTACAATTCTGCCATATACTGTACTACTAGTACAGTAACTAAGTTTACAAAATTCATGCTTTACTGCCCTTGGGACTTTACACACAATGATTCTTTGGAATATTACTACTTTAAATGTTACATGGAGCTCAAGACGTCCAAAGACTTTGGCAAACAGCCTAAGGTGGCTTAAACATTTTATCGATTTTCACATATAACTACACTTTGAAGATATGTGCATACAAAAGAAAGAAAGAAAACAATAGAGAGAACTTGCGTTCATCAAATCTGTCTATCTGAAGATCTTCAGTCTGTCCCTGAGCCTTCCTGCCAGGAGTAGGATGAGTTTTTGCACCTTCCCTACCAAATGCCATCAATTCTTGACACAATTCCTTTGATCCCGGACCATATTCTGGTAGATAAGGTTGTACTATATTAGGTCATGTATGCTATCATAATTATGGAGAAAGAAATTACATTCAGATCAATTAGCTAGATGTTATTTTCTTTTAAATTTGGGGAGCATATGGGACAGTCACTCTAATAAACTTATCTAGCAAAAGCCTAATGGGAAAAATATACTGCCTCTTAAAACTAACAATACTGTCAATACT
Organism: Macrobrachium nipponense; assembly: GCF_015104395.2. Classification (NCBI taxonomy): domain Eukaryota; kingdom Metazoa; phylum Arthropoda; class Malacostraca; order Decapoda; family Palaemonidae; genus Macrobrachium; species Macrobrachium nipponense. The sequence goes on from NC_061091.1 coordinate 19,201,903, forward strand.
GTAAGTAGTACAAGGATTTTTTTTATTTTCTTAAAGGGAATATGGGAAGTGGTGGCCTGACAGTGGCTGTCTGAGAAGTGGATGAAATCACTCTGCTAAAATGAATACCAGTCAAAATACTATAGAGCAGTTCATAGAGAAAAAATGTAAAAGATGAAGAGAGAGAGGATTTACTCAAGCATTATGAGTTAGATAAATGACTGGATGAACAGTCTTTGATTCATGGCTGCTGAAGAAGAAACATGGTTTAACTCCACATAAGGAAGCAATATCGTAACAAAGATGGAAAGAAAAATACAGAGCTATGGTAACTGAGATGAAAAAAGACCAAAGTATTTATACAAAAAAATTACACATAAATGTTGTGAGGCAACTTAGCAATTTGAAACTAGGGAAATCATAATTTTGAGGCTATCTAAATAGTGAAAATGTTGACATTTTAGAAAGGAAAAAAGTGATGCAACTAAAAGAGAGGTCTTATCCAGCCAAAATGCAGCAATATGCTGTCATTCAATATTATCTAGCAAAGATTAAATTACTGTACCTTGAACAAACTGAATAGAAATCATTTACATTTATCGCACTCAAGGAAATGAACCTTAAAGTAAAGTTTACAGCAATCTGGTGCCAATTACCCCTCTCGTGATATGATGATGCGTAGTGCGTCAATAAATTTTTTTCTGTAAGTGCACAGATGACATGCTGGGTGCGTCACATGTAAGTTATTTTTGGGAAAAATTCACACAAAAAAAGCTTCACCCATAGAAAACGTCGTTGACGCCACTGGGTCAACTGATATGAATCTAAAAGAAAATGCAAACCTGACGCCGCTAGCTTGCTTAGCTACGATATAAAACGTCAACATAAGTAGGTTGGAAAATCTGACAATTGCACTCCGTAAAAAATTAGCATTTTGTAATCAATTACAGATCATTACCAAACACATATATGGCAAAATTATTGCTTCCACATGAAAGATCAAACATTTCTACACAATTTACGTATAAAACAAACTCCCCAAACCTAATTATATTTTTTATGATTATTTCTAAAAAATATCTACGATTTTTCTTTAAAATTTCACGTTCATCACATCGTTTTTATTATTTCTAAACCTCGTAAAGATGTTCTGATTGGTTTAGGAAATAATTCAATCATTTGCTGACATAATAACACTAACCAGAAGCATATATCAGTTATAGTTTGGACGTATCAAATTTTACCAAAAAACTTTTCCGTGCACGTGTTCTTTTCAGCCCAGGGGGAAAAATCGTGTACCTTACACCCTTATATTTTCAGTCTGTGCACAAGAGTCAAGAACAACACTGACTTTTATGTACATCTACATAAAGCTAACTGTTTATAGCAGGATACAACCATCCATTACATAAATACAAGAAGAGGATTTTTTAATTCTATCTAGTACCATATGAAAAGGAACTTACAAATATGTAATTACAAATTCAAATCTATCGTCAAATATCCTATCTTACAAAAAAGTTAGCAAAGACAACTATGTTAAAGTATGTAGTTACTCACTTGGTGCTGGAGGCACATAATGACTATTAAGTTCATAGAGACCCATCTCTTTCATGGTGGCATGCGAGCGCTTGGCTTGAATTTCAAGATGGGGTGTCTTTGTTGTGGACGATGGTCTGTTGCGGGTTTGATTTTGACTTGAGGCTGTCAGAGCACCTTGCTGAGGGAGGGAACCTCCGCTGTCTACCCATCGTTCTATTTGACGTTGATGCTGAGCACTGACAGCTGCCTCTTGTAAGAGATCTGTAAATAAACCAAGTTTTTCAGAATTTTACTTTTAACTTAAATTACCATTGGTAATTAAATTATTTTTTAGGTTTTATAACCTTCTACATTACACTTATTAATCCACACATAACCTGTTTGGATCTAAAATGTAATAAATGTCTAGCAAATTGCAAGATGTTCTCGAAAGAAACTAGCGCTCTTTTAGTCCAATGCTTTGTATAATGCAGTACAAAGATCATAAGCATTCTTACAAGTACCAGCCATTTCCTACTAAATTCTACCTCTTTATCGCAATGGGACAACTAAAGATTTACGAAGATGATTTGTCTCTTTAGCGAGACATTCCTCCCAACGGCCCAAATAAATCATTCAGTATAAAGCTTCAGTAATGTCTAATGGTTCAATTAGCACCTTTTTCTCTACAATTTCCTTACACTTTTTCTTATTCTTTGTAGTACGTACTGTGATATCCTCTTTGTCTCTCATGGCCACATCTTAGCTAGTGTCTGTGTACTTTTATCATATTCTTGGTTCTTGTTGGTAGTCGTAAATCACTCTGCATTAGTGGTAAGGCAGAATAGACCTATCCACATGCAAGTGTATTACTGGACACCATTTCTGTTTTACTTGGCAGGTCTCCAAATTACTTTTACAATAACATTTTCCCTTGTTTCATATTAAATGACATTCCATCCTGGTTTAACCATGCACTTCAGTGCTCTTCCTAAGGGTTCCATCAATGTACACAACCTCTTGTAGTCAGTCTTACCCTAATTCTATATACATCTTCCTAACATACCTTGAATTTGTGCCACTTAGTCCGTAAGAAGTTAATTTCCTTCAGGATTATTGAAATTATTAACAACACTCCCCAATGCAAGAAAATTCAATCTAATCAAGTTGAAAGTGCAAGCAGTCTGGGCTCTGGCTATTTCAGACCTATTTAGCCTTTCCAAGTGGACATTTGGATCTTGACCTTCAACCAATCTCCTTATAGGTTGAATTGAATTGAATATAGTATTTTGGCCAAAGGCCTAGCACTAGGACCTACACGGTCACTCAGTGCTGAAACAAAAATTGACAGTAAAAGCTTAGAAAGGTGTAACAGGAGGAAAACCTCACAGTTGCACTATGAATCAACTGTTAGAAGAGGGTAGAGAGTAAGATGGAAGAAAGGGAATATGAAAGGAAGTACAGTAAAAGAAACAAAAGGGGTTGCAGCTAGGGGCCAAAGGCACACTGCAAAGAACCTTAAGTAATGCCATCAGTGCAACACATTAGGTGCACTGATAGCACTAGTAACCTACGGGGCCAATCTCCTTATAAGACACATCCTTACAACGTCCACCAATTTCAGAGTTAGACATTAACAAGCTAGCAATGTTTAACTCACAGCATGAAGTCTGTGCAATATAACACTCTTAGGTATTTTGGCCATATTACTGAATACGTGCATATTTTGACAATATTACCAAGTCGTTGCAATACTTTCTTACATTACAGTATCATCCTAATTGGTGATCTTGGTGCCCCACAGAAATTTTGTTTCATAAAACAAAAATCTGGCTATATTTTTGAGGAGAAGTTATTCTCTGAATCAGACTGAGGAGAAAAAGTTATAAGAGGCCCAGCAATGGTGAAAATGATTCTTAAGACAGAACTGCTGAGAATCTTTTAAATTTGCCCGTCATCTGACAAGAACAGTCAGGTAAAAACAACACCTAACATCTAGATCTTTTCTCTCTCTACTTTTGCATATGACAGAAACATCAAGGTGAGAGTGAAGAATCATGCTGAGTATGGAGGGTGAAGGGCTGGGGAAGGTGAGGAGCATTATACCTCACTAGAGGGGCATCTCTAATTTTCTATGGAAGACTAGATATTTTAATCTGTAAATTTGTAGTTTATCTTCACCTCTTGCTGAAGAGATAGGTCTATTATAGCAATCAATTTCATTTATGAAACTGAATGTTTATAAAAATTCTAAGCTTCAAAGAGGCCATAACCCATTATCAAAACTACAAAAGTTATAATAAATTCCATGTCTTATCTAGTGTTATTGAGAATTCAAATACAAAGTAATTGTTAACTGGAAAAATTTCATGAAAGATGCATCTAATAAAACTTAATCAGATAAAAGTCCACAATAAGATTTAAGTACTTCTCAATATACAAAAAATCACTCATAAAAATATTATCCCACCTTAGAATAGGTGACTCATTGAGAACATGATAGTTATAATTGATGACTTCTCTATACAATATAAAAATACAACTGAACACTAACTGTTAACCATGACTTCTCTTCTTCTTCTTTCCCACCGTAATCCCTACATTAAGGGTATCGGCGGCCTGTAATTTTGGCGAATTTGGGTCAAATTCGTGAAAATGAGTTATCAGTCATATTTCCATACATCTGGTCCCGGCCATTGCCACACTAAGATAATATCGATACGAAGCTTTTTAAATGGTTTAAAGGCCAATTTAAAGGCCACATCCAAGTAGAGAATTAAAGGTCTGGTTAGGGGTGGCTTTACTATTTCATTTTCCATTCCATTCTTCAAGTATTTGAGTTTTCTTATCATTGCATTTTGTTTCGTATGCCGTACAATATGTTTTCTGATAAAGATGGCAACTCTTCCCATGACTGAATAACACTGTCGCGAGCCACTTGTCTCGAGAGAGAATTCTTTTTTTTTTTTATGCAATCGTGTATTTGTTATTTTCAATCAATTGCAACACTTCTTCAGACTTTTAGACATCAATTGTGTATATATATACTACTAACAGCCAAAAAAGAAGTTTAGGAAACGAAGGGAAGCAAGCTCTCATAATATCAAAACTTATCTGAAACTAAAAGTATAGAGAGCTAATGTAGCTTTCTGACATGTCGCCACCTGCCATGTGGAAGAGATGCCAAATACTTCCTATTACGAAGCTCGAGGGAAATCTATTATTCCTTGCGCAAATATATCAAGATGATGATGATGATGGCACTGACGACTTGTTTGTTTTGAAGTTATCTGATGATGAGGAGGGGGAAGAGGAAGAGAATGAGCATTTTCAAGATGTAATTGCGGTCTCTGATGTAGCAGGTGATGTCAGTGTTTTATCAGGAGCCAACCTAAGGAGTTTTTTTTATTGAGAAGTTATATGACTGAAAAAGAAGACGTTCTGAGTGTAAGAAATGATGGAGAAATAGTTTCATTACCCTTGAGAGCTCTAAAAGACGCTTTTAGTTCGACGTATTGCGGGCAGTGTGACAGCAATATAACACTTGAAATTGATAAAAAACAGTTTTTTGATGTTGACTTGAAACTAACGTGTAAGTGTGAGGTGCCATCTGAAAGTGTGAAAACAGAACATATCTGGTGAAACACAGCTTCATTTATATATCAAAGCATATTGCTGCAATGGAACATATATCGGCTATGCACCAAGTCATTGCTGCCTATTATGAGAAAAACGACAGGAAGAAAACCTGAAAGGCCCTTCAGATGTAAGAGAAGACCAGGAAACAAAGGTCTGCTATGCATTCAAGAAAGCAAAAGAAGCGAAAGAACATCAAAAGGAGGATATGAAGGAGGGGCTCATTAGCCTTCTAAAACTTGGCAGCACAAGAGGTAGAAGTGGCGTTTCTACGATAACCCCCCAACCCCCCCAAAATAATATAAACTATTTTGTTTAAGTGATAAATGTTTTTTTTTTTTTAGAGGGAATAATATCTCTTATAAAAAAGAAGGAAATAGACGCCATGTACGCCATTCCAAGAAACTTTATATGCTTCTGAAAGCAAAATAATTGGTTAGCAAACTTTAACTGCATTTTTCTCAAAACATACATTTTCTACATTCAAATTCTAAAAACTCCCTTATTTATGAATGGATTTTAATAATCTAAAAAGCAATTGGAATAAAGATAGTGAGAGAACACATCGGCAAACTTATTTTTCTTTTTTTTCTCAAAATTTTTTTTTTACCAATATCTAATGTATAATTTTAGGGTATTTTTTATTGAATTTTTTTAAATATTTTTTTAAATCACACATCACATATTGGATTTCTGAGTTTGCCGTTTTATTTGATAGGTATTAAACTTTCTGCTATTATTTTTCCTTTTTTCTTTAAATTGAATGATAAATAAGGAAGGAGATACACTTTAAAAAACAATAAAAAAATGCTATGTTTTTAAAGAAAAATATTTTGTTAAAAAAGAGTTTTTATCTAATTCACCTGAAATTTTTGTGTGCATCTTAATTCAAACTAGAGGTAACACCTGTGCAAGTTTGAACACCGTCACTCAAAA
>NC_061091.1:19208474-19268339 GCF_015104395.2 Macrobrachium nipponense
TGTTATTTAATTTAGCTGTACAGTAGACACCCGTTTTCCGCAGGGATGGGTACCAGAACCCCCCCCCAAAATGGCTAAAATCCACAAATACTTAAAACCCCTCTATAAATCCTTAGAACTGCCTATTTTGAGAGTAAAAAAATAAAACAATAAATAATAAAAAACTGTAAAATGTTTATACCTTTGTATTTTAATAGTTTAATCACAAAAAGTGCATTTAATCATGAAAATATGTATATAATGTTTATTTTCATGATATGTTATTGTTATAATACAATTAAGTTTGTTCATACTTACTGGCAGATATATATATAGCTGTATTTCTGACGTCCGACAGAATTTCAAAATTCGCGGACACGTAGTGGGGCGGCCAGGTGGTAGTAACCCATTCCCCGTACCGAAGTTCTAGGGCGGCGGATATCAGGAACCATTCCCATTTTCTATTCATATTTATTCATGGCCCTTGTCTCCTGAGGGGAGGTAGGGTGGGCACTCTAAGTATATATATCGCCAGGTAAAGTATGAACAAACTTAATTGTATTATAACAATAACATTTTTGTTCATGAAACTTACCTGACAGATATATATAGCTGAATCACACCTTCGGATGGTGGTAGGACAGACTAGGATTTTTTAGGAAATTTAAAATAAAATAAAAGATTATCTTATTGGTTCCTTACCTGATAGCAAAGTAGACTATGGTTGATTACTGTCACCAAAAGCCTGCTTATGCTTTATCAGAGTTGCCAGCCAGGTGTTTGACCTGTAGTGCTGGTGCTCTCTGGATGCTCTGTCAACGGGGGCGTGACCACAATGTGACAAGACCATCTAGGAAAACATATGGCAGTAACACAGCAACCGACCACCACCTGACCAACTAACCCGCAAAAAACCCCTGATATTACCACTATGGAATGGGAGATTTTCACAGAAGATCTCACCATCAACCACAAAACACAAAAAACTAACCTAACTAAGCTAAGGGATAGGGAGAGAGCTACCTTCACCCCCAAAACTGTGTCTGCCGAAATGTAAGGTCCCAAAGAACTACAGTTCTCGTAAATCGTCCTCACATCCCGGAGGTAATGTGAGGCGAATACGGAATTGCTCCTCCAGAAGGTGCTATCAAGAATATCTCTGATAGACATGTTCCTTTGGAAGGCAAGAGAGGTAGCTACGGCTCTGACCTCGTGAGCTTTCACTTTAAAGAGGCTCTATCAGTCTTCTGGCAAGATGAATGAGCCTCTTTAATGACGTCCCTCAAGAAGAAAGCAACAGCATTCTTCGACAATGGTAAATCCGGTCTCTTCACCGAGCACCAGAGATTACCTTGAGGGACCTCTTATCTCTCTAGTCCTATTCACATAGAACTTGAGAGCCCTGACAGGGCACAGGGCTCTCTCTGGTTCTTGACCCACGAGACTCGATATTCCTTTGATATCGAAGCTCTTTGGCCAAGGATTAGACGGGTTCTCGTTCTTAGCCAAGAAAGAAGGGTTCAACGAGCAGACAGCGCTGTCTCCCTTGAAACCCACTAGGCTACTGAACGCTTGGATTTCACTAACTCTCTTCGCCGTCGCCAGAGAAGTTAGGAAAAGCGTTTTCCTCGTTAAGTCCCTTAGAGAAGCGTTCATGGAGAGGCTCAAAGGGATAAGCATCAGATGTGTTTCAATAACCACATCTAAATTCCATGAGGGCGGTCTTGCTTGTGGAATTTTGGTAGTTTCAAACGACCTTAAGAGATCGTGCAGATCCTTATTGTCGGAAAGGTCCAATCCTCTGTGGACGAAAAACGGCAGACAACATACTCCTATAACCTTTGATTGTAGGAACTGCCAATTTTTGCACATTTCTTAGATGGAGAAAGAAATCTGCTATCTGATTCACAGAGGTCGTGGAAGAGGAAATTCCTTCCATTCTTGCACCATGCCCATGAAGGAAGACCACTTAGACTGGTAGAACAGCTCTTGAAGAGGCTCTTCGAGCATTAGCGATTGCTCTCGCAGCTGCCTTTGAAAAGCCTCTCGCTCTGGCCAGCTTTTCGATAGTCTGAACGCAGTCAGGGCCAGAGCGGAGAGGTTTTGGTGAACACCTTTTGAAGTGAGGCTGTCTGAGTAGATCTCTCCTCCAGGGCAACGTTCTTGGGAAGTCCACAAGAACGTCATGACCTCTGTGAACCACTCTCTTGCTGGCCACATTGGAGCAATCAGAGTCAACCTTGTCCCTTCTGACGCTGCGAACTTTCTCATTACGTCCCCCATGATCTTGAATGGGGGAAAGGGCGTAAAGATCCAGGTCTGTCCATTTCCAGCAAGCGTCACTGCAATTGCCCCCGGGTCCATAACCGGGGAGCAATACAGAGGAAGTCTCTCGTCCTCGATGTAGCGAACAGGTCTACTAGAGGACGTCCCCACAATTTCCATAACTTTTGACAGACTTCCTGGTGCAAGGTCCATTCTGTTGGCAGCAGCTGATTCCGGCGGCTGAGAAGGTCCGCCCTGACATTCTGAACCCCTGCCCACGAATCTTGTCAGGATCTTATGATGTGCCTTGCGTCTGGCCCATAGTAGAACTTCCTTCGCCAGGAGAAAAAGGGATCTGGAGCGAGTCCCTCCCTGATTCTTTAGATAACGCAAGGGCTGTGGTACTGTCCGAGTTGACTTGAACAACCTTGCTTGACAGTTTCTCTTCGAAGAACTGCAGCGACAGGAATATCGCTGCCAGTTCCTTTACATTGATGTGCCAGCTACCTGTTCCCCTCTCCAGGAGCCTGACACTTCTTCCCCCCCTAGTGTTGCTCCCCAACCCGGAAGTGGAAGAAGCGTCTGAGAACAACACTAGGTCAGGGGCTTCAGAAGATTTAAGGAGAGGCCCTCTCGTAACTTCTGAGGGTCAGCCACCATCTTAAGTGAACTCTTACATCGTTGGAGATCCTTAGGATCGCATTTAGGTCCCCTTTCGACTTCCATTCTTCCGCAAGGAAGAATTGAAGAGGCCTGAGGTGCAGTCTTCCCAGCGAGACAAACTTTTCTAGTGAGGAAATGGTGCCCAGCAGACTCATCCACTCCCTCACCGAACAAGCTTCTCTCTCTAGGAAGGCTGCGACTTTCTCTAACCCCAGTCGCTGACGTTCCTGGGATGGAAACGCCCGAAAAGCCACTGAATCCATCTGAATCCCCAGATACACGATGGACTGTGTCGGGGTCAGATGGGACTTTTCGGTGTTGACCAACAGACCCAGAGACTTTGCTAGGGCTAGCGTAAACTGAAGGTCTTTCAGACACTTCCTGCCTTCGACGACGCTCTGATCAGCCAATCGTCGAGGTAGAGGGAGATCCTGATTCCTGACGAATGGAGCCACTTCGCTACATTCCTCATAATCATTGTGAAAACCATTGGGGCCGTGCTGAGACCAAAACAAAGGGCTCTGAAACTGCCAAACCCTGTTGTCCAAGACGAATCTCAGGTACTTCCTTGACAGAGGGTGGACTGGGACGTGGAAGTATGCGTCCTGCAGGTCTAGAGACACCATCCAGTCGCCAGGTCCTCAATGCTCCCAGCACCGACTGAGGCGTCTCCATTCTGAACTTTATCTTTTCTACAAAAAGATTTAGCCTGCTCACATCCAGGACCGGGCGCCAACCTGATGACTGCTTTGGCACAAGGAAAATCCTGTTGTAGAAGCCCGGTGACTCTAGGTCCAGGACTTGTTCCACCGCTCTTTTTTCGACCATCTGGTCTAAGAGATCGAAAAGAACCCTTTTCTTCTCTCCCTGATAAGATGGAGAGAGGTCTCTGGGAGTCGAAGTCAAAGGAGGAGGATGAAGAAAAGGGATCTTGTACCCCCGTTCTACTATCTTGAGGGTCCAAGTGGGTCCAGCTCCTCTCTGCCTCCAAGACTCCGCAAAGAATTCCAGTCTGGCCCCGACTGGTGTCTGAAGGACGAGATCTTCACTTGCTGGTTTTCGGTTTGAATGAAGCTCTTCCTCTTGAAAAACCTCCTCTGCCCTGGGGAGCTGCTCTCGAGGGGGGTGCCCCGCGAAAGGGTTTGACTTTCTTCGGGGGTTTGCTGAAAGTTGACGTGGAAGGAACCGCTGGACGTCTTGAAGATTGAACCAAGAGGTCCTGGGTCGCCTTCGTTCTTTGCAAACTCTGTGCAAGATCCTTTACCATAGCCTGGGGGAAGAGATGGTCCGAAAGAGGCGCAAAGAGCAAATCCGCTTTCTCTGTAGCTGGAGATACCGCCTTAGCCGTAAAATTGCACAGCAACGCTCTTTTCTTTAGGAAAGCAGTTCCAAAATTCGAAACTAGCTCCTCCGAACCATCCCTGACGGCCTTGTCCATACATGACAACACGCTGGACAGCTCCCCCAGACTGAGAGAATCAGGACTTCTAGACTGACGGTCCAAAACTCCCAGACACCAGTCTAGGAAATTAAAAACATTAAGGGTACGAAGAAGACCCTTCAAGTGGTGGTCAGTCTCAACTGGAGTCCAGGTCACCTTAGCCGACGCTAAGGAAGACCTCCTCTGGGCGTCCACCAAACTGGAGAAGTCACCCAACGCGGACGAAGGGACCTTTATCCCGACATCCTCCTTGGTCTCATAATACCAAACTCCTCCTTTCCCTGCGAGTCTAGAGGGTGGATGGGCGAAAGTGGTCTTGCCCTGATCCTTCCTCTGGACATAAGTCTTGGAGTTTCTTTAAAACGCCCTCTTGGTCGACGAGACGTTTCATTTCGACGAATTCCGGGTCTTTACGGTCTTGGACGACGAAAGTTGTGAGGGAGGAGACCTAGGTGCTGTAGGCTGGAACTTGTCTCCGAATGCTGAACGCAACAGCCTAACAAGAACCTTGTAGTCCGAGACAGCTGAAGCTACCGCTGTTCTTCCTCTACGAACTCCCCGGACTACTATGCTCCCCTTCCTCCCTAAGAGGAACTGGAGAACGCCTATCAGGAGAGGGAGTAAGTCCCTTAGGCTCAATCCTGAATAAAGACTTCCGTTTGGTTGGAGGTATCCCTTACAGGTAGTCGGAAGCGAGCCGTACGTTGTTCTTTATTGCACGGACATCTTCCGAAAGAGAAGCATCCTTAGAAGTCAAGTCAACTGTTTTAACCGAAGCTCCCCTTCGAAAGGAAGAGCGAGCTTCCTGAAGAGCAGCGCCAAAAGCCGTCCTGCTTAGAAGAGCGAGCGTCCTGCTTTGTAGGCTCCAAAGCGTCCTGCTTCGCTCGAAAAGCGTCCTGCTTCACACGGCGAGCGTCCTGCTGAGCGTCCTCAAAAGCGTCCTGTCTATGGACCAGAAGCGTCCTGCTTCGCACGACCGAGCGTCCTGCCGAGCGTCCTTTAAAGAGTCTTGAAGAGAGCTCAAAGCGTCCTGTCTAGCACGCCGAGCGTCCTGCCGAGCGTCCTCAAACCGCTGCTTGCCGAGAGCGCAAAGCGTCCTGCTTCGCCACGCCGAGCGTCCTGACGAGCGTCCTCTCCTGAGCGAGTAAAAGATCTGCTAGGAGAGCGAGAACGTTGACGATCCGGAGGCGGAGAGAGAGACGAGCGAGCTGAGAGAGAATGAGGCCGCTTCGTCCTCTTGACGGGCAGCCGAACGTCCTTCCTACGCCTAGACTCGACTGCTGCTGGGCAAGTCCTCTGAGCCATCAGCGACGTAATCTGGTCCTGAAGGGACACAAGGATATCCTTCGTAGGTGACGAAGGAGCAAAAGAAGGGGCAGGACTGAGACTGCGAGAAGGCGAGGGGCGAGGGGACGCCTCCTTCCTTCTAGCAGGTACAGCTATCTGCCTCTCAGGTGAACACGCCTGTGCGTGGAAACTAACGTCCTCATCGGTAGAACGCCTTCCTCTCTTCTGGGGAGGAAAGGCGTCATAAGCGTCCTCTTACGGAAAGAGGAGACATAGGACGTGAAGCGTCCTCAAAGCGAAAAGTCCTTTTCAACGGACGCGAGTCTCTCCGAGCGCTCCACCCCTTGCGCGGGGAGGACGCTTCGGAGGACGAAAAGCAATCTTTCAGGATACGCGCTCGTGCGCGCTCCTTGGCAGCCTGGGATTTAGCAACAAGGCCTGCCGAAGGGACGCCAGATCGGTGGGGAGCCCCCGCCCCCGTAACCCTCCGCGGCTTTCGACATACCCACTCCCTGAGTCCTGGGAGTCCGATAGAGGTCTAGGCCTAGAGGCATTATGGGGCCGATCTGACGCCCCCTCCACAACACTAGGGGCACTGACACAAACTTTCACTGGGCCGGTTTCTAGGGCCAACACTTTAGATTCGAGAGCACGAATAGACTCTAGAATCAGAGAAAGGGTGTTACCTTCTCCAGACACAGCACTGGGGCCCGAAGGCACAACAAGCACAGGATTAGGTTGGGCAAAATTCACCTGGTGTTAGAGGAGGAGAAATGTTACTATCCTTACCTTTAGTAGAGCTGCCCTTAGAGGAAGACCTCCTGACTCTATCGCGCTCTAATTTACGCCGATAGGTCTCATACATCCTCCATTTATCATCATCCAAATCCTTACATTCATTGCACCGATCATCAGCCACGCAAACATGCCCCCTGCAATCCATACAAACTGTGTGAGGATCAACTGAAGGTTTAAGAAGCCTCACCTTACATTCACTCCTCACACACACTCTGTAACTTCCCGAACTTGATCCAGACATACTGAATCTAGAAAAGCCAATCCAAAATCAAAAACCAATCCACTATTCCGCGTGCCAATCCAACAATCCAGAAGTCGATACCAAAAGTCAATCCAGATAATATTATGCGAGATAATGAAAAAATCTAGACGGAGGTACTGTAAACAGATGTTTGCAGCACCGGCGACAGAAAAAATATGAATAGAAAATGGGAATGGTTCCTGATATCCGCCGCCCAGCGGCGGGAATGGGTACTACCACCTGGCCGCCCCACTACGTGTGCCGCGAATTTTGAAATTCTGTCGGACGTCAGAAATACAGCTATATATATATCTGTCAGGTAAGTTTCATGAACAAAATAAATTTTTTAACATGCTCACCTGGTAGTTATATATATAGCTGACGTCAGGGACGTCAGCTATATATATAACTACCAGGTGAGTTCGATGTTTGAAAAAGTATAGTAATTTGGGAATATTTCTCAGTGGAAAAATACCAAGAATAGGCAAATTTTCAGTGAATAGTAATGGGCATATGTATACGGTCCATAGAAAAATCCGCAAATAGGCGAGTCCGCGAATCATGAGTCTGTGAATACAAGGGTTGGCTGCACATTGTATAATTATATCAACAGAAAAACTTGAGTTTCATGGGAGCTTTTTTATATTTTCATATGCCTTTTGGTTGTTTCTGGTCGTAAAATATAATTCTCAGTATGTTTTTAATACATTTCACACAACTGCACAGCAATACAAGCTTCACTTCTGATTAGCACCTCCTTAAAAGTAAGTTACTTAATATGTTTATCATTTTTTACTGGTTACTATATTTATTATATAGCAGAGTACTGAGAACAAACTGAATAGGAAGCATTCTTATTTAAAAGTAAAACTTGGCCCCTCTACATCTTTTAATGCAACCTCCATAGCACATTACTGGCAAAAGCCATTACTAAATCCACACAATGATAATAAACAGACAACCTGTGTCACACTGAGATACTTACCAATAAATTGTTGCCACATTAGCACCTCGTCTGAGTTCATTCAGTTGCTGCCCATTTGCTGTATCAAAAATTCTAATCAAAGTTCCCTTTTCTGAGGCTGTAGCTAACTTTGTCCCAGGAAGATTAAGAGCTGAAAATCATACGTTAATTAGCAAAATTATCACATCTAACTGACAAAAAAGATTTATACTAACCAGACTACATGATCATGGACATTATTTTGAAAGGACTCTATAGCTACTCCACTGACCAAACCAAATCAGTATAGTGCTGTAACACAAACTGGTAATAAATAATGACAGGTTTCATACCTACAATTAGCAGTCAAATTACCTATCATTTTAATCAACTCATCAAATTACAGAGCGATACAGTATGCTTTATGAAAGTCAAAACCTAACCATATATATTTGATACCTATACAACTAAGAGGGGAGTCATGTGCCATGATGTCAAGAGGAGATTTTTCTGTATCAGCAAGGTCAATGATGAGCACGTGACCAGCACGAGGGCCAGGAAAAGCCAGTAGAGAGTTGTTGCTATTAGGGCAGAGTACACACAAGCCTGGAAAAAAAAAAAACTGTATTACTATAGTACTTATGATGTTATAGCACGGGAGATTATTAATAGAAAAAAAATTTACTTTTATCCTGTTTTTCATAGGATATGGCTAAAAACAATCAAAACAGCAGAATATAAAAATCTTGTGTTTCATACATACAAACAGTCCATTTACATCGCTTTATACTGTACTTCACTCTGAAGTGGGTGACCATTCACATAAAATTGCTAAAAATATGGCGACTCCTCTACGCTAGGTGTTGAAGGAAGGCTATCTCCTCCAAAGGACAAATACTCGGTAAAACTAAGAATCACTTGGTTATGTGAAAAGGGTATCAGTTATATGTAGTATTTGCTTCTGAGCATTGTAGCTCTCTCCTCCATGAATTATTTCTATCAAGAACTTTCACTTTCATACAGTGATCTCTCCATCAAAAACTCAAAAGCAGTACAGAGGTTGCCGAAGTCTTTCCTAGAATAAAACTAAAAAATAATTTTTCTGTCACTGGCCAATTAAAAACTGGACCCCATGTTGGCTTGGGTTCAGTTATGATATAACTTTGTACATAACAGAATCATTTTCACATTTCCTAATCCAAAAATCCCATTTTACCATTGTTATTACTAACGAGGCACTTCCAAGAAAAATTTTATTTTCATAAGAAAATTAAGTTTCATATATCCATACTTACTACGTAATTACACAGCTATAGTTTTACCTCCCACAACAGCTTTAATTAAAAAAATTGTGGTAGTGCTTCGATTGTCTAGTGTATATATGGTAAGTACAGTAATACCCCGAACTTACAAGAGGTTAGGTTCTAGACCACCTTGTGCAAGGGGAATTTTCCTGTAAGTTTGGCACTGTCTCTAAAAATGCTCATAAATGCTTACTTCTACAGTTTAAACACTAAATATGACCCTAATTGAGCTCCATAAGTATTAAGCTAATTTTTGAATAAAATTAAAGTTACTATAATTTCATTTAAAAGTTAGCTTATTACATTACCCTTGAAAAAAATAAATAAATGGTTGGTAAAACTAAAGGAGTGTATGAAGATTACACACGTACAACAGAGAGAGAGAGAGAGAGAGAGAGAGAGAGAGAGAGAGAGAGAGAGAGAGAGAGAGAGAGAGAGAGAGAGAGAGAGAGAGAATTATTATTTTTATTATTATTCAATGTAATTCAATTTAAACAAAATCTTGAAAGCTTATAAATCCCATACAGAATTAAACAAACACTTCTGCAGGGCTTCTCAAGTATTTGAAAATGTTGCATTTGCTTTTGCATCTGTGAAATACTTTTGTATGATAAATAGTTAGGTTCCAATGAAAGTTCACACTATTGTAAATTCGCGCCACTCAAATAGCATAAGGCTGAGGTATTATTGTAGTATATGAAACTTAACTGTATTATGAATACTATATCGTTTTCATATAAATAACTTACCAAGTAATTACACAGCTGAATCCCACATTGAATGGAGGTGGGATATATGGACATATTCTACTCCAAAATATTAAAGAATGATAATGACTTTGAAACAGAAAAAGTTGCTAGCATTGAAACAATGCTTGTCATTTCCTTATCTGGTAAGAGAGCTACTGGAGGTGAAAACTGCTTCTGGTTTGTAGTCATCTGAACCTGTAGTGGCATGGCGACTGAGCCGTGGGGCGCCTCTACTCAAGTAGGAACTTTGCAGCGAAGGATATGACTGATGGCTACCAAAGCATAAGAAGTGCCCTTGCCCTTGGCACAGTACCAACGTAAAAAAAACAACAACCAGACAACACTCACCTACACTGAAAAAACCACAATCCATCCACTGAAACTGGTGGGTACTTCAGGTACATTGTAACCCCCAGGCTCCCCAAAACTCGACATCTTACTTCAAGGTGAAGAGAAGTAGGGGAAATTCCTATGCTTCCTCACCCAATACCGTGCCAATCACAGATAATGGTCCCGGTACTGCAATTACAAACACTGTTTTTCAAATAGTGAGATGCGAAGATCGATCTGCACTTCCAGTAGGTTGACTGCAGAATGTAAGTAAGGAACATATTGTGTCTGAAAGTTAATGAGGTAGAGACTATCCTGACTTTAAGAGCTTTCACTTAAAAATAGACAGAATGTCCACCTAACCCTGAGAGTTCACCTCGGAAATTAAGTCCTTCTGGAAGAAGGACAATACTTCCTTAGTCAGAGGGCAAGAAGAGTTTTTCACATAATACCAGAGGTTAATGGGTGGCCCTCTGATTTTCATGGTTCTGTTCAGGACAAAGGACTCACTCTTATTCCTCACAGCCAAGGATATCTGTTAAGTTCCTAATAAGGCGCAAACAGGTACAGTGCTTGGATGAGTCTTCGTTCTTGGCTAAAAATCCCAGGGAAAGGATTAAACTGTGTTTCTTAGTGAATATCTTCCCTTATCAGTGGCTTGGATCTCACTAATACATGTAGCAAGAGCCAAGGCCACAAGGAAGAGAGTCTTACAGGAAAGGTTTCTCAGAAAAGAGCAATGCAGGGTTTCAAAAGAGGGACTTGTCAGCCATCAACCACTTCAACACTACGTACCTGTTCCAAGAGACCAGATCTTCCTGTCTTGCTTGTACTTGACATTATAGATGTCCTAAGATTAAGAAGGAAATCCACAATTAGGTCACAGATATCTCAGAAGAACAGAGATGTGTCTGAAACACTTGGAAAAGTTCCCACTTAGCCTGGTAGACGCTGATAGAAGATTTACGTCTCATCTTGCAATGGTCATAACAGATCAAATGACTAGTATCACTTGATTTTGATCTGTCCATAGTAGGTCTCTCGCTGTTGACAGCAGATCCTGAGTAGACTCCTCTTAGAAGTCCGAAGCAATTTTCTTCAAAGTACCCTGCGGTTGCAGGAGAAGGGGGTCCAAAGACGAAAAGAAAAGGGTCAACTTCAGTATCTGTGTAACCTCTTTAGTTATAAAGGAGCACCATAATTCCCTGTTCTTCAATACTCCCAAGGAGAAAAGAGCTGCAAGCTCAACACGGTACTAGATCCATCTATGATAGCCTTGTCTGCTCCAAACAGTACTCCTAGCCAGTCCGAGGCAATGTCATTCTTTAACTCCTTGAAATTCTAATTTTCCTTGTTAGAAGCTTCGACTATGCAGTCAAAGAGACTGAGGATCTAAAACACTTACACTAAACAACCGAAGCGCTACTGTGATTTTTTAAATTAAAGATGCCGCATGAGTTGACACTACAATATAGCTATGTAAGTACTTGGTACCAAACAGTTTTAAAATACCAAATTTGTAACTAATTTGTATTTTTCATAACTAACAAACCTGAGGTCTTAACATTAGGATTAACTAGCGCCAAGCTGGAAACCGGTAGAATTAAAATTACACTTGTGAGATCCAGGGACTAATGGCATCTATACCAGGTCACGGGGCATGTATACCCAGAATGCCCACGGCTACCTGTGACCCACCAGTTATATTTCTAACCCAGTTTAGACTGCTAGAGGGGTGGTTCGAGGTGGGCCTTTAACTGTTAAGACCTCAGGTTTGTTAGTTATGAAAAATACAAATTAGTTACAATTTGGTATTTGTTCATACACGAAACAAACCTTCGGTCTTAACATTAGGATAGACTTACTATTGGAGGGAGGTAAGTCTCTAAAACTGACTGGGAGTTTGCCACCTTATCCATTTCAGAATATATAGGGAAATTCTAAGAGAATGGACAATGAACCTAGGACCAAAGATATAAGCGGATCTATTGGTTTCCTCCCACTGGGTGTAGATACCATTCTACTGTTTACTCTTGTCCCTTGCAACTGGATCCACCTTCACCCCTCTTTTCCCTATTATCCAGAGGGGTGTGTTGCTACTGAAAAGTATATCATCAGCTAAGATAGCTTCACAGTATGGCTGACCATCGTTACCTGCATCTAGTCCGTTCCAAGCACATGATGGTACTCTCCTTCATATTGCCCGTAGTTAAAGGAGTAGGAAGAAAGTAGTAAAGAAAAAAAGACCAGTCATCCCATTCATTCTACTTTCATACCTTCATCTTAGACTAGACGCCAGGGGCACTGGATGAACTATATCACTTGTTGGGCCGCCACCACTGGACCCAAGGAAAAGGTGTCCAAGGATCTCATTGGGCAAAACATCTTTCAAATAAAATGAGGTGAAAGTTGTTTGGCGTTTCCACACACCAGCTTTCAGAATTTTTATCCACAGACATGTTCTTCTTAAATGCCAGGGAAGCACTCACACCCCTGAT
The DNA here is from genome assembly GCF_015104395.2 of Macrobrachium nipponense. Taxonomy (NCBI): domain Eukaryota; kingdom Metazoa; phylum Arthropoda; class Malacostraca; order Decapoda; family Palaemonidae; genus Macrobrachium; species Macrobrachium nipponense. Next base: position 19,220,973 of record NC_061091.1, read on the forward strand.
GTCATAAGCTCTAGCTCCCACCTGGCTATCTGACCTTCTGTCTTCTGCCGTATAAGCATCTCTGATCGTCTCCCTTAGCCAAAACGATATTGTATTCTTGGACACTTCCTTCTTGTTCCGTCCTGTACTTACGAACAACCCTCTGGCACCCCGGCCTAGGTGCCTTGTTCTCTTTAAGTACTCCCTTAGTGCCCTGACGGGGCACAGGAGCATCTCAGCTTTGTCGTTGTCTACAAAGTCTGCCAAGGGAGGTATGGTAAAGGAGTCGAATCTGCCGTCTACTATTGTTGGATTTTGGGTCTTGGCCACGAATTCTGGGACAAACTCAAATACCATTGATCTCCAACCTCTCGAGTGCATTATGAGATATGAGAGGCCATGTAGCTCCCCCACCCTTTTGGTTGAAGCCAGGGCAATAAGAAGACTGTATTCAGGGTCAGGCTCCTATCCGTGGACTGCCTTAGTGGTTCGTAGGGGGGTTTTGTCAGACTACTCAGTACCTTGGTCAGATCCCAATCTGGGGCTTTTAGCTCCTTTGGTGGGCATGACTGTTCAAAGCTCCTCATCAGCATGGCCCAACTCCATGAAGACGATATGTCCACTCCTTTCATTCGTAAGACTGAGGCTAGAGCCACCCTGTACCCCTTCACTGCAGATACAGACATATGTTTTTCTGTTCTGAGATATATCAGAAAGTCTGCTAACTGCTGAATAGTGGTACCGAGTGGAGACACGTTCCCTCTACGACACCAATCACAGTATGCTGACCACTTTCCTTGGTATACTGTCGCAGATGATTTTCTGATATTACCTGCCATCTGATTTGCTGCTTTCTGCGAAAAACCCTCGCGCTCGGAAGAGATACTTGACAGTCTCCACCCGTGAAGCGATAGGGACTTGACCGACTGGTGGTACCTCTCCACGTGAGGCTGACACAGAAGGTTGCTCCATGGAGGTAACTCTCTTGGCACATCTACTAGGAGTTCCAGTAGGTCTGGAAACCACTCTGCTTTCGGCCATAACGGGCTACTAGGGTCATCTTGAGGTTCTGAGACCGCATTACCCTGTTCAGGGACTGACGATTAGACAAAATGGAGGAAATGCGTACACGTCCAGATTGTCCCAGGGGTGTTGTAGCGCATCTTCTGCTACTGCCTCTGCGTCCGGGACTACTGAACAATACACTTCCAACTTTTTGTTGTACCTGGTTGCGAATAGGTCTATGATCGGTCCTTCCCACAACATGAGCATCCTGTCCACTACCTGTTGGTGTAGGGACCACTCCGTTCCCAGAATCTGATCCCTGCGGCTCAACTTGTCGGCCACTATGTTTCTTTTTCCCGGAATATACCTGGCCTTGATGTCTACCAGGTTCTCTATAGCCCACTGGTGAAGTTGAACTGTCATCACATGTAACTGCCGAGAAACTAGGCCTCCTTGCTTGTTTATATAAGCTACTACTGTGGTGTTGTCTGACATCAATACCACTGAGTGTCCCTTTACTCTCTCCCTGAATTCCTGTAGAGCCAGAAAAGCTGCTTTCAACTCCAGCACGTTTATATGGAGTTCTCTGTCCTTGCAACTCCATTTTGCTGACACCATCAACTCCTCCATATGGGCTCCCCAGCCTTCTAGTGACGCATCCGAGAACAGCAAGAGGTCTGGGGAGGATTGTTGAAGGGGGACACCCACTGCCAGATTGTCGTTGTTTACCCACCACAGCAAGTCTTTCCTCACTTCTGCCGACAAGGGAATTTGCTCGTACGGGTGATCTACTGTTGGTGACCAAAACTCCTTCATCCTCCATTTTAGGTGGACCGCAAGGTGTAGCCTTCCTGTTTTGGTACTAGCTTCTCCAGGGAGGTTAGGATTCCCAGCACCACCTGCCACTGCCTTGCTGGCTGTGTCTGCTTTCCCAGAAAGGCATTCACCACTTGTTTGCATTTCTCTACTCTTTGGTCTGTTGGGAATACTTTGGCTTGTGTTTGTGTCTATCACCATTCCCAGATATTCCAAACGTTGACTTGGATCCAACTACGACTTCTGCTGATTCACCACAATACCTAGGCTGTGACAAAGCTGCAGGAGGGCCGCCCTGTCCCTGAGTAATTTCTCCCCTGGACTTTGCTATCACCAGCCAATCGTCCAGATATCTTATTAGCCTGATCCCCTGAGCATGCGCCACGCCCACACGAGGGTGAACACTCTTGTAAAAACTTGAGGAGACGTTGTCAATCCGAAGCACAGGACCTTGAATTCGAAAGCTTTCCCTGCAAGACTGAAGCGGAGAAATTTCCTTGAAGACTGATGGACTGGTATCTGAAAGTATGCGTCCTTTAGATCGACTTTCAGCATAAAGTCTCCGATTCTGACTGCTTGTAGAACCGTTTTCGGAGTTTCCATCTTGAAAAACTGGTTTTCCTTATAAACAGATTCAGCGTTGACAGGTCTATTACTGTCCTCCACTCCCCGTTGGCTTTGGGTACCAGGAAAATCCTGCTGTAGAAGCCTTTTGTCGGACTGCATACTTGTTGCACAGCTCCTTTTTCCATCATCTTCTTCACTTCGTCCTGCAGAATAGTGGCCTTCTGAGATTTGTGGGCATAAGTGACGTGGGGTAATGGTGATCTGTCAGGGGTCGGGGTTATACCTCGAACGGGATCAAATACCCGATCCTGAGAACATCCACCACCCACTGCTCTGCCCCTAGTTCCTGCCACACCTTCCAGTGATTTGCCAGGCAACCTCCCACTGGTGTGGCCGAGTGATGGGAGGCGCCCATCCTATCTTCTTGAGCCTCTCCCTCTTCCCCTATTGCCCCTTCCTCTGTTGTTTCTATTGTGAAAGGGCCAATGAGTTATCCTCTTTGGGGAAGAGGGTCTTGTGACTCTATTAGGGATGCTATGTCTCACTGTCTTCTTTTGAGACATCTGCTGTTGTCTTCCCTCCAAAGGAGTAGTTTGACTGTTAGACATTTTCCTAACTGCCTGTTGCACCAACCTATCGTTAGTATCCATCCTTCTTCTATCTATCGCCTCTTCCAGTATGACCTCTGGCAACAGCAGTTGCGATTCCAAGATATCCCCATTCCTCATTGCTAACAGGGAATCCAAATCCACATTGCGGCTTAGTCTAGCCAATGCTGCATCTCTCCTCATTAGCAGGATATTTGCCCAAACATTGGCACTTACGTTTGTCAGGTACGCATCGCCTTGGAACCTGACTGTAGTAATCTAATGAACAATGGTTCATCCACTACTTTCCTTGTTGCTTCCGAGGATGCAATTTCGCCACTGCTGTTGACCAAAGGTCTAACCAAGAAGCAGCCTGAAAGACAGAAGAAGCTGTTGCTTCTAACGTAGCGCCTCTTGGTACGTCATCGAAGGGCACTCCATTTTAACCTGATCCAAGGTTAATCCAGGCCTTAACCTTACAACATTAGGGTTCATTTGTCTAGACAGCAAAGGGACCTTCGGTGTCGTATATATTTCCTTTGCTTTATCATTGGAGGGGGAATAAATTTAAATGATCTATTAGATCTTAAGGATTATCCCTCCCTGCAATCTTTGCATTTACGTGTTGCAAGACCGATTCCGCATGACTCGAACAAGGCAATTCATACGACACCTTTGTATCCCTCTTTAGTCCAAATGCCAAGTCAATTCCCGGAGGAAGCATACTGGCCGGTGTTTCTGTCTTCTCCGAAAGGATATTGAATTGACGAATCAAATCAATCACCATCTGCATACGAGGCCAGAAACTCTTGGTTTTCTCCTTCCTCCGGCTCTAGTGTACCATTCTCCGTCACAAGGGATGTTGTCTCGCCTCTATCTTCTGACAGACGGCCCGGAATTCCACGGCCGCCTGCCCCTACGGCCGCGGTCTCTTTGATCTTTGCTGGCCGCTGTTGGCTCGATCCCGGATAGTCAGCAGGGGAACGAGAACGTCTCACTCTTTCTCTGCTCACGGATCTAGAGCGAGAATCTCTTCTAGATCTCCAAGATGAAGGCTCCCTTAAGACAGAGATAAGTTCATCTCTATTAGTATTGGCATCGTTTTCGAGCGTCGGCGAGCCCGGCCTCGACCTTCTATCCAGACGGACACTGCCTTCCACGAACGTATCCGCCGAGGTTGCCAACTCTCTATTTTTTGTACTTTTAATAGGAGCCTTATCGTCCTTCGTACGTATTTTTTGAACGGCCTTACGGGCGAAACTGGGAACCTGCATTCCATCCTCTGCTGCACCTTTCGCCGCCAACGTCGATTTTACCGAGGTATCGCAGTTTTTGCGATCCGAACTGGCAACTCCGCCTCGGCCGCTAGCTCAACCAGGTCCGTCACCTCTCTCGCTTGTTCGGATTCTTGCGAACGGCTTCGTCTGCCAACCTTGTGCTTAATAGCCACTGACTTTCCGACCTTCTTGCTGACTTGGAAATGACAGTCTTGGTCCGAAGATGAGGAAGAATTGATTCTTCTCCTCTTAGCCCGAGGATCCGCCAGGAACTCCCGAATCCTCCTCCAACGCTTGACTGGCGCTCGCCGTGACGTTATCGGACTTAGCGATGACGCCGAACTGGAGGAAGAAGCGAAGAAGGCGAATCACACTTTTTTCTTTTTGTCTCTCTTATTCATTCTCTTCTCTATATCCTGTAATTTCTGCATTACAGTTTGCATTGACGGGCCAGAAGGCGTATTAGCGTCTGGGTGCAGCGAAAAAGGGCGAGAATCGGTCTGTGACGTCATCACGCCTGCCATATCGGAGTGTGACGTATGTTGTGACGTCATCCCTCTCGTAGGGAGAGACTGAGAGGTTTCTGCTGGCAACCGCACGTTTGCTGCCAAACACCTCCCACGTTCTGCATCGGTGTAAATACTGAGTGGGATGGTGAAGCCGCGGCATTAATTCCCATAAATTGCAAGCCCGGGGGATGAGGAACATTCAGCGCTGCCGGACCCTGCTGGAACCGTGACGTCATATAATGCGCAAGCAGACCATCCAAGGTTGGTACGCCTGGTAGGCCTAGCGCTGACCACGTACCATGTAACCTATGCGCTTGAGTAGCAGGAGCCTGGAACAAAGATGGCGGATCTCCCCCTCTACTTGCTGGGAACAAAGGAGAGTGCAAATTATTCATAAAATTACCCAAGGCCCCTCCTGACGTTTCCGATACAGAACCGCTAGGAGAAACCAAAGGGGTATGAGACAAATCAAAAGCAGGTGGAGAAACATATGGAGCAGCCTGGTTTATTACCGATACAAAAGAAGCCGGTAAGGTTTGGTCATCCAAAGATGGCGTCACCCCCTTCCTTTTGTATTGGCTTTTCCCATAGAACTTCTTCCACTGTTCCACCGACCAACCGCGACAAACAGAACACGGATTAGTACCACCGTACATAAGTTTTCCCTGCACCTACTACACGTTGGATGAGGATCCGTCGACACCGAAGTTAGGAAACCTAGAACATGGAAAGCCACTGACTCCTGGGCATTTCCTTTGTCTCCTCTTCTAAATGGTAGACGATCCCGATGTTGAGGCAAAATTCTCCATCATACCACGTATACACTCTTACCACACACTGTTCACACTTGGAGAAAGAAAAGGAATGAAAAAAAAAAAAAATGAAATGGATAAAGAACGGGCAAACTGAAAAACCGGCTTTAAATGAGATAGACAGTAACACGTCTTATCTTAAAGGCGGTAGGAAAATAACTGGTGGGTCACAGGTAGCCGTGGGCATTCTGGGTATACATGCCCCCCGTGACCTGGTATAGATGCCATTAGTTCCCTGGATCTCACAAGTGTAATTTTAATTTTCTTCTACCGGTTTCCAGCTTGGCGCTAGATGACAAATTTTTAATTAATTTGTATTTTTTATAGTTGACATACCTGCGGTCTTAACATTAGATTACATCTTCTGGTGTCAGCTGGGAACTGGTAAAAAACAACAAAAAATATTTAAGCAAGGAATTGGTGGCATCTGGCATCCGTTATGGGAATGAAGGAGGAAGCAGCCAGCAACCCAATCTCAACCCCATGACATAATAGTTTTCTTCCAGCCCAGGGTTAACTGCAAGAGGGGTGGCTAGAGGCGGGCAGTAAATGTTAAGACTGCAGTTGGTTTGTTAGCTATGATAAATACAAATTAATTTAACATTCATTTCTTCATGTGATTTGTTCATATGTTTTGTTTGTTTTGTTTTTATGGTGTTTTTACGTTGCATGGAACCAGTGGTTATTCAGCTACAGGATTTGTTCATATGCAGAACAAACTTGGGTCTTAACATTAGGATAGACTCACTTTTGGTGGGAGGTAACAGAATCCTGAACTGACTGGAGGTTCAGCACACCTGCACACTTCCTGGATAAGAGAATTCAAAGAAAGGAGACCTACTTAAGCCTCTAAACTGGCAGATATATGGGTATGCAACAATCAGACTACTGGGCTAAAATACAATGCAGAGATTCACAGCATAAGGAGAAAGTTAGAACTATATCTGTTCAGATAACATACTAAGGTAGCTACCTATACGTGTTTGTTATTATTCCTCTCTTCCCTTGCTAGAGACAGGAAGGGTTTGCTACTGAAAGGTATATTCATGTACAATATAAAATACTCACCTCTATCCAGCCAGTTACAGTGTATGATGGATCCATCTTCTTATCACCCATAAGTAGAGAAGAAAGGGAAAAAGAGGGAAAGAGGAGACCAGCCATCTCAATCAATCTCTTTCACACCATCATCTTAGGCAAGATACAAACTATCGTGCTAGGGGGACTGGATGAGCTACAAAACTTGAGCAGCCACCACCAGACCAAAGGAAAAAGGGTCCAAGGACCTGTGGGCAGCATTCCTCAGGTAGAAGGAAATGAAAGTGGTTTGGCAAAACCAAGAACCAGCATTCAAAATCCTATGAACAGATCAGTTCTTGAATGTCAAGGATGAACTTAGTCCTCTAATGTCATGTGTTCTTGCATGCACAGTACTGGCAATAGAAACTGATGATGAGGAATAGGCATGCTTAACCATTTCACAGCCAAAATGAAATGGCATTCTTTGACACTTCTTTCTTAACCCGGCCTGTGCTTACAAAAAGTCTTTGGTGCCCCAGTCTGAGGTGTCAAGTCCATTTTAGATAACTATACAGTGCTCGGATGGAACAAAGGAGTAATTCATCTAATCATTGCCACCAAAATCTCCAAAGGAAGGGATGGAGGGATGGAAAAGGAGGCAAATCTGTCATCATGAACTGCATAGCTTTGAGTCTTAGCAAACAAATTCTGGGACCACAAATTCGAAGGCTACCAATCCCCTACCCACTTTCTTCAATAGAGCCAAAGCTAAAGGGAAAACTGTCTTGAAGGTCAAGTCCCTGCCCAATGACTGATGCAGTGGTTTGTATGGGGCTTGAGTGAGACTACTTAGCCCCAATCAGATCCCAGGTAGGAGGTCTAAGTTCTCTTAAGAGTACAAGGCTGCTCAAAACTTTTGAGCAGCATAAGAGACTTCCCAAGAACTACATAATCCCAAAGCGGCCCTATAGCCCTTAATGGGCAAGAAACCAAGATGTTTTTTTTTTCCGTTCGGAAGATCAAGAAATCAGCTATCTGCTAAATAGAAGTTCAAAGTGGAGAGAAACCCTGTCGACGACATCAATCACAGTAGACAGCCCATATTCCCTAGTACACAGCTGAAGAAGATTTTCCAAGGTAATCAGATATCTGTGTCACTGCTCTGCAAGAAAACCCTCTCGCTTGCAGGAGATGCTGGATAATCACCAGCCATGAAGAGACAGGGATCCTACCAATTAATGGTCTCTCTCTACATGAGGTTGACAGTGGAGATTGTGCTAAGGGGTTATTTCTCTCAGGACCTCTTGAGAGCAGTGATAGCAGATCCCAAAACCAATCTGTTTGAGGACACAAAGGAGCTAATAGGGTTATCCTGAGATCCTGAGAAATCATCACAGTGTTCCTCCCGTATTCGCAAATAGTTGAAACTCCTATATAAAAACCTTAAAACTGTCTGTTTTGTTAGTTAAAACTTTAACAAAAAACTAAAAATGTTTACACCTGTTTTTTTTAGTTTTATCAAAAAGTGCATTTTATGATGAAACTGATAAAAAAAACATGAAAATGTGGATATTTCTCATAGAAAAATACCACAAATAAGTGAACTTCCCACAAATAATGGGGGTATATGTTTTAGAGAGAAATCCACGATACATGAGTGGATACATCTTCTATAGAAAATACCACAAATAAGTGAACTTCCCACAAAATGGGGGGATATGTTTTAGAGGAAATCCACGAATAATGAGTCCGCGAAATCCAGAGGGTTCACTGTACACTGTTCAGGACATTGACCAGATTCAGGAGGGCAGGCAAAAGTGGAGAAAAACGTAAACGTCCAGGTTGTCCCAAGGATGGTGAAGGGCGTCCTCTGCCATTGCAGAGATGTGGAATTACTAAACAATAGATCTCATGCTTCCTGTGAAGAGGTCTTTCACTAGTCTCCTCCACAGATGAAAATGCCTGTCCACTATCTCCTGATGCAGAGATCATTCCATCCCTAGAACCTGTCCCCGACAACTAAGCTTGTCAGCCACTACATTCCTCTTGCCTGGTATGTACCTGGCCAATGAGGTCCACTGAGTTGTTGATGGCCCACTGATGTAATTGGTCTGTTATCAAGTGAAGTTGGAGTGCACTAGCCCAACTGTTTGTTCACAAAAGCTACCACTGTAGTGTTGTCCAACAACAGAACAACAGAGGTCTAGACAGGAGGAGACCAAGAACGACAATCAGGACAAAGGTTATAAGCATTTGATCTGCACATAGTACTACACATTGAATGGGGATCAGTTTCAAAGGAAGCAAGAAAATGCAAACAAGCATAGTTGCCTATACTGGGACATTTCCTCTGAGGTTCACAAGAACTTTCAGCAGGGTTTTGTTTTTAGGATTGGCATTTATCAAAATCCAAAACACAAGCAAAAAAACACACACCAAATATCACTATACACAAAAGCACTAAGAAATGAACACAAAGGGAAAATCCAGCTTTAGGGAGGAGAGCACAAGAAATGTCCTCTCCTGAAGGCGGTGGAAGAAAACTAATACGTCAGAGTTGGGATTGGGTCACTAGCCACTTCCTCCCTCATTCCTGTGATGGATACCAGATGCCACCAATTCCTTGCATAAACAATCTTTATTGATTTTTAACAGCTTCCAGCTGGCACCAGATTTATCCTAATGCTACAACCCAGGTTTTTTTAAGCATATGAACAAGTAACATTTACCATCCATTATTATTACTCAATGGAGGATGGAGCTACTTCCAAAATACTTGATGGCACATAGCAAAGTCTTAAAATCATTCAAAACCCAATCCAAAAATATGTAAAAAAAAAAAAAAAAAAAAAAAAACAAAAAAAAAAAAAAAAAAAAAAAAAAAAAATTACTTCTAACTCTAAACCTGGCTGATTCTGAAAATTTACCCTACTACTCCAACACTTCGGCAATAGTTCTTTCCATGGCACTTTTTTTTTTTTAAACTAATTTTGCACCAATATAAGTGAAACACCACAAACTATTCACTTGTCCAACTAGAACTACTTTTACAAACTTTTACTTTTCTGCACTTCAAAGTTTGCATGGACTTGGCACCTTTCAAAGTCTGGTATGTCTGTGGTACATCTGGTTACTATACAGAAGCAGACTCATTCTGATTTCCCTATAGCAGAACTTTAGTATGAAGTATCAGTCAACTTTTTGATGAAGACACTACACTCTCCACTTTCCTCAAGTGTATGTACATGCATGTTTTGTACCACTCAAGGTTATTCATACACAATGCACATCAAATCTACTCTATCAACAACTAAGGCCTCTATTTGGTGTGTTTAATGTTTAAATTCTCACAATTCTAAGCTCTGAGAGCCAAAGACAAAGTTGAAATTCACAAAAAACCTTAAACAAGAAATCCACAACGAACTTTAAGTCACTTCAAATAAACAAATGAAGCTATAGCAAAATAATATAAGGAACTGAGCATAGAAATATAAAAGATAACCAGCTTGAAAAGAAAGTCAAACTGAAGGTCTGAATGAAAAACATAATTATTAATAGAAATAAAAACTCATAGAAAACAAAAAGTGAAGGAAAAGATACTAAACTCACAGTAACTCTTACAAGGAAGGTGACAACAGCTGGTTCTTATCAATAAACTGTTAAAAACCCACAACTATGAATAAACACAAAATCATAACACATAAAATTATTCACCTATGAAATGAATGAAAATAATTAATTTAAAATAATGGAAATATAGTGATGACAGCACAAGAGAAAATGCCCCTGGGAATTCAAGGTTAGAACGACAATGTCTGCATCTGCCCTCTCAGTAAGAGCCAGTCAGTCTTGAGTGGGATAAATTAGTGTGATTGGGTATTTCTTGACCTAAGAAAATAAGACAAGACAACACATGATTAATGGAGGTCCTGACGAAACAAATCAAAACTGTGCTTGGAATTAAGACTGCTACCTTTATGAAATCTACTGACCACATTAGACAAAGTTAAGCTTCCATAATGTAAAGCCCAATTACATCAAACTCACCTTTGGGGTTATTTGCTGTATCAAAAACATGAAGCTGCTGTGGATTTGACGTAAATGTGTACACCTTTATCATCGTATCAAGGATAACAACGATACGGTCCCTTCGTAACCTCACTCCACGCACATCTGACGCAAACTCTAATTCAATCACATGCTTCTTTTTAAGGTCATCCCACACCATAACTGTAAAAGTCATTATCAAAACAAAAATTTTAACTAACATGAAAATGCATATTACCTGAGAGGTTAAAACATATCAAAGTAATAACATTAAAATTTTCATAAGTTTGCATATACTATTTGCCTATCGCTTGCTTTGGATGATTTTCCTAAGCAAGGAATACAGCTATTATTTACAGCCAAAAAAAACCTGGGATACTTGAATGAAAATACAAGGTAGAGTAATATTAGTGTAGGGTATAAGAGAGGAGAGAGAGAGAGAGAGATAGAGAGGAGAAGAGAGAGAGAAGAGAATTGAGATGATGAGAGAAGATTGACGAGAGAGAGAGAGAGAGAGAGAGAGAGAGAACGTGTTTTATCAGGCTGGCGACAATTAAAAAAATAAATTAAAAAAATGGCAGTTTACCTGCTTTACAATAATAAAGCTCTTGATTTAACAACTAGTTGACCTGTTAGCGGAAGCCTGACACTTCCGGCAACAACAACAGCCCAACCAAGAGAAGTGTTTGTTGTGCTAGTGGCAATTAAAATAATGCATTTAGCTGCTCTGCGATAAAGCTCCGAAATATGTATGTATTGCTGAAAGACAAACCTGATTGTCTGTGGCTATCAAAGCACTTAGCATAAAGAAAAATTTCCTACAAACAAGAAGTAAATTTCCTTGTGGACTACAAACAAATCCAAAAAATATAAACATTATGCACAAATCAAAAACATTACAATCATCTGACCACAGTATGAGTTTGGTTTAATCTCTAATTAACCAATACGTTAAATGTAATGTCGCATGAACGATTATTGGAAAACCCCAGCAACAGTTTTGCGTTCACTACCTTTGTTTCAAAAGAGAGAGAGAGACCAAAAGAGAAACCTACATAACAGCCTTTAATTATATTTTAATATAAATAAAAACTCATTCTTCTTTAGCTAACCTCTCCAAATAAATCATAATATATCTGAGACTACTTTGAAGTGTATGATTTATGGACTACGTAACACTAGGGATACAAAACAGAGCGAACTAAATAGTATAGCTACTGCTGTATCCCAATTGCGACCCAATACAGTAGGTACACTTAGATCAGGAATAAAGGTTATCAATTTATGAAACACTTACCTTTGTTGGTGGGATACTTTGGATGCGTGCCTCCACCTACAAGAGCTAGGTAATTGCATCGGAAGAGCATTTCAACATAACCAATTCCTCCATCTGAGAAATCTTGTCTTTCTTTTTCTTTCAGTGGATCACAGTTATACACTCTGAAACCAGTGTCCATTCCACAGGCAAAACACCCTGTAATAAGACTTTCATGAAAATTTTTGTAGGTACACTTCACATAGATACAGTGGCTAGGTTAATGCCATAAGATCATTTCCCAACAACTTGTTTTATTTGCACTAGAGATTTTTGGAATGCAAACAAAAGTTTGAAATATTTCGTAGTTTTCTTTTATATAAACAAATAATATTCTCATAATAAAATTAAGTTTCATATACTATATCCTTACCAAGCAATTACACAGCTAACGATTAAAAATCTGCAGTAGCGATTCTACTGTTTTGTGTAGGTGACAAGCCACACCAATTATCTAGGAACACTAGAAACAACCTGGCTAATAAGTTCACTTTATTTGTGCCCTTATGTCCATATGAGGTTAGGGGAGGATGGCGGGCTCAAATTCTGTTCGTAATTACTTGGTAAGTATATATGAAACAATCTTATAATGAAAAATGACAATTTTTATAATAAAATATTTTCATTTATGTATAGTACTATAGTCAGATATGGTGCATACATAAATGCTCATACACATAATACATAAATTAAATATGATATTGTTATTGTACAATAAAGTTTCATACATACTTACCTGGCAGATATATACTTAGCTATAGACTCCGTCGTCCCCGATAGAAATTCGAATTTCGCGGCACACGCTACAGGTAGGTAGGTCAGGTGATCTACGGCCTGCCCGCTGGGTGGCAGGAATAGGACTATTACCTTCTAAGGACAGATTTTTGCTCTTCCACCTGTCTCCTGAGGGGAGGCTGGGTGGGCCATTCAATCGTATATATCTGCCAGGTAAGTATGTATGAAAAACTTTATTGTACAATAACAAAAAATATCATTTTTCATACATTCAACTTCCCTGTCAGATATATACTTAGCTGATTGGCACCTTTGGCGGTGGGTAAGAGACAGCTAATTACTGATTAGACAGGTAAACAACATACGTTGTAGGTAATAGATAAATAAAACCTTGGTTCCTATGTGTTTAGACGAAGGGTTGACTTCCTAGCTATTGCTAGGTGTCTGCTTCGTCTCAAGAGCCTCAGCGAGGATGTGACCTATGGCTAAGAGTTCTTGTAGATCTGTCAATGGGGTCTTATCCACTTACTCGACAGAATCTAATGGTCATTTGTCAATGGGGTCTTATCCACTTACATGACAATACACCTATGCCTAGGGCATAATAAGGAGCACAACACCGATCCCGATCACCTGATCCTAAACACGAGGGTTTGTGCTTAGTTTGAAAAGAGATATCCCCAAACTCCTTTCAAACAAAAAAAAAAAAAAAAAAAAAAAAAAAAAAAAAAAAAAAAAAAAAAAAAAAAAAAAAAAAAAAAAAAAAAAAAAAAAAAAAACACTATGTTAACATAAAAATTAACTCACTTAGTTAAGGATCAGTGTCGGCTCCCTAATCCAGCAACGTATCCGTAGACACGTAAAACCAAGAGAGAAGGATCTCTCGTAGGTCAACTTGACCTCTTCGTGCAAAGGGAAGTCAACACAGAGTTGCATCTCCCTTAAGTTACAGCTAATATGTCCTTCACGACATATTGTTATGTAACGAAACAAGAATTCATAAAAGCTCGCACTTCAAGCGCTTTTAATTCTCAGCTGTTTGAAGGAATCATCAAGTCATTCATGAAGTGCTTTTAGCGATCACACTTATTTCAAAGAAGACCAGGGCTTCCTTTGAAATGATCTTTTCTGGATGAAGCCTAGAGCCTGGCTTGCGCCTGGGTGGCGCCTCGAGTCTGGTTGGAGCCTCGAGCCTGGCTGGAGCCCTCGAGCCTGGCTGGCGCCTCGCGCCTGCCTGACACTTGGTTGGCCGCCTAGCTCCTGGAAGGAGCTTTTTGCCTGACTCATGGCTGGCGCCTCGCGCCTGGAAGTAGCTTCGCCGCCTGGCTCCAGACTGGCACTATTTGGCGTCTGGCCCATGGCTGACTCCTCTCCACTTGCTGGAGCTTCGAGCTTGGTAGAGTCCCGAGGATGTCTGGCGATGCCCACATCAGGCACTCTTATCTGTCTGACTTGTTCGCCTCCAGCGCATCTGCGCTAGGTTGGAGGCCCCCTCTTTCTCTTCATCAGACAATGACAGTGTTCCTTGAAACTGTCTGCCTCTAGCGTTTTTTACGCCTGTTTTGGCATTTGGCGCCTGGTTGGCGCTACATTGTCCGAAAGTCCTGAAACTCCACAATGGTTTATCAGGAGATGGAGAGGTGGAAGAAATTCTTCCACTTTGAGCTTCTGGCCTCTCCGGCAAGGGAAGGTGATTGTAGTAAACTACATCCATTAGACGATAGGACATCTAACAGTACGAGAGATAAGAGTCTTCCGAGGAGGATCCTTCTTGAATCCTTCCGTTGCTAACGAGATCTTCTTCTTACTTGCTGATGAAGTTCCTCGTTGCAGAATTAATCTTCCCTATCCTTGTCCGAAGGAAGGGAAGGGGCTTGGAAGTCGAAGGAGACTCCGAGCTCTTTACTGTATCTCTCTGAATAGCTTCTGGGAAGCATTTCGAACCCTCATCGCATCCCAAAGATTTTGTAGGCAAAAACGTTTAAACCATCTCTTCTTATGTAGGTGAAAACGTAAGTACCCTACCTGGGCAACGAAACTTCTATCTGAAATCGTTGAGTCAGGAATAGAGGGTTTTAGTTCTCTTGCCAGACATACTATGCTGGCAGACCCATTGCCGAGTCTCCATTAAAATCTGATGCGAGATTCCAATGCACAAAAAAATTCACCTGTCTTCCTTGGTAGTTAAGGGCCAAGAGAAAACAAAGAATTCCCTCATAAAATTTCTCAAAGAAGTTTGATGAGGAGCAGTTCCATCTTGTCGGAACACGGAATCTGAAGCCACAAAAGATCCCATTCGAAGTACATGCTATCCTACTCTTGTCGTATTGAGGTATGTATCAGATCCCGAAGATCTTAATCCTCTGCTATCTCTAATTCTCCTTGTATAGACAGAGTATAGCCTTTTACTGTGCTCTTTGATAGCAGATATATATAAAGTTGATTCTTCCCTCTGAAAAGGAAGAAAAAACCTATATGTGGTTCACAGAGGTATCGGAAGAGGACAGTTTCCTCTTCCATCAAACACGATCTGCAGCAATTTTATGTCCTGGCTATGACTATTGTCATTCACCTTTAAAAATCCTCTCATTCATGTCCACTTCTGGTCAGTCTGCACGAAGACTGACTCAGAGTGGAGAGGTTGTTAAGGTCCATTTGTAATAGATGCTTATAGAATATTCAGACTGTCTTGGAAAAGACTTCCAAAACATGCTGTGAGAAGAACGTGACCTCTGTGAATCCAACCTCTAAGGCCAAAATGAGGCATAAAGTATTATCCTCTCTTTCTTTGACGCCCTTTATCTTAAATTCTGTAAAGCATTTATATTTAGGGGAAAAAAAAAAAAAACTAAAGTTTATTCCCCTTTTTTTAAAATAAAGATGGTGTATATTGCTACTTCTCTTGGTTTCAAGGAAAAGGAAGCAGTCTACAGGAAGCCTGTTCGTCTTCTACCTTGCTAAGAGATCTATGAAGAAGACTTTCCGTAGGTTCTCACAACTCTTTGCAATAAATGTTAGACATATGATAACAGTTATTATCGTTGATCGAGAAGGTTCTCACGGACATGCAAAATCTTGCATCGAACCTCTTTTCCAAATAGGTTCTCTTTGTTAACGCGAACAGAAGCGAAAAAAGAGATTCTCAATGCTCTTTGCGATATGAGAGAGTCGTGGAATTGGCCTAAGTGATTAAATGGGTAACGAAATCAGGAACGAATCTTGCCGTTACCGAGCGTGCTGTCTGAGAGGCTACTGGAACTCTTATGTTAATAACTCGCTAAAACGAGAAAATATCTTGGATGGTGCTCTTGGCTCATTGCGCCAGGCTGGCGCTTCTGGCGCATTGCGCCAGGTTGGCGCTTTCTTCTAATACTCTTTATGTTATGTGCCAGAACATCTGTGCCTTTATGTACCGACATCCTTACACATGTTTAAATTCGGTTCCATTAGTAGGAAAAAACTCTTATATACGTAGTATATTCTATTCAGGGAAACCATTTCTGCCACGAAGAGAATGTTTCCCATTCCACTCATCCATCTTCTCTTGAGCAATATCTGATTCTAAAAAGGTTGTGTGCGTTTCTCGAAAGACTTGACCATACCGTAGTCTTAAAGTGAATTCTCTACTACATCCATCTTCTCCCTAAGCATGTATTCTAAAAAGCCATGCTTTCGTAAGCATGAGAGCATTTATATAATATAATGTTCTGCTGTTAGAATCCTTTAATAATGTTCCCTACGGTAAACAGCATTGAAAGGTTATAATATCTTTCTTATTGAAAGCTTCTTAGCAAAAGGCAGACAATATTTATTTATGTTAGCTTAACTATCCCCTCCATTCGAGACTAAGTCCATGATTGTAGGGGGAATATACGGTTAACCATTCGATCCCATTGGAGAGAGAGATGCAACCGACTGCTAATGACCGAGACCTGGATGGTACTGTATTGGCCTTACGCTTACAATGACAGCCCGCCGGCCGTCTCGCTCGCTGCCTGGCTGCATTCATCGTGAGTTGCAGTTACTTCATTTAATGAAGGAATATAATAAAATTATTCCCGAGCCTAAGGAAGCTCTCAATAATGCCAATTTAAGCCAAACAACCTTTGTTAAATACCGAAGCTGAGTAGGTATTGTCGTAACAAACCTTTTAAGCGAAGTCCTTACCAGGAAAATCCTGTAAGGATATAGATAATTTCGTAGCGAACCACAAAGGGCAAACTTATGGTATGCGTATATGACTTGTCATTCAGCAGTCGTATGCAGCAAGTCTTCCTTCTTACATTCTTCTCTCCGATGCGGAGAGAGAATGGAAATTTTGCCCTCTCCGTTCTTTTCGTCAATAAACACGAATTAGCATTAGTCCGAAAGAGATCGCAATGAAAACTCTCGGATCGAAGAGAATCCCTCAAATTTTTATTCTCTGGAAGATAAGGCCGTATTCTACGCCTCTATTATCTGGAAGAGCCTCTAATCAATGAATGAGAGCTCGTACGAACCTTGTTCAATTTGCAAACGATTGCCACTCTTTCTGTAAATGGTTGGTTGCATTATTTTAGAAGGAGGAAGATTTTAATATCGTCTTATTAGTAATGAACTAATTTTTTCAATAAAAAATGGTCGCTAAGGTCTTATAAACTGAGAGACCTGCTCCCTTATTGGCTTCCAATTCCGATCTATCTTCCATTTCCTGTCCATCAAGTTGGGAGAAGATGAGCAACCGGAGGAGAGCGCTCCTTCCGTAAGGTGAAGGGCTTTTAGCCGTACCGATTCTAACCTGACAAGGGCTAAGGCCGCCCTGTGCGACATCTTGAGTCCCCCCGCCAGGAAAAAAACCGATCTTGCTCTTGCCATTACTTGCATTAAGACTATCCTGAGAAGGGCGACGGCCGCCTGTGCAACAACTCCCGTCCTTATCAGGAGAAATCCTCGAATGTCTTTCACCTACGCAGAATCAGGATCTAACTCCATATACGATGAAGATCCTGGTTTATAGCTTCAGGCGCTGAGCGCCTCATCTCAGGCGCTTTGCTCCTCATTTCAGGCGCTTCAGGCTTTCAGGCGCTTTGCGCCTCATCTGAGGCGCTTCAGAAGCCTTGCACATCGTTTCAGGCGCTCCAGGCGCTTTGCGCCTCATTTCAGGCGCCTCAGGCGCTTTTAGCCTTGTTTCAGGCGCTTTTCGCCTCGTTTCAGGCGCTTCAGGCACTCCGAGCCTGTTTTCAGGAGCTTCAGGCGATTTGCGACTCCTTGAGGAAGCCTCCGACGCTTTTTCGCCTCTCTTCAGGCTCTTTGCGCCTCGATTCAGGCTCTTTAGGTGCTTTGAGCCTCATTCAGGCTCTTTAGGCGCTTTGAGCTCATTTCAGGCTCTTTGAGGCGCTTTGTGGCCTCATTTCAGCCTCTTCAGGCGCTTTGCGCCTCATTTCAGGCTCTTCAGACGCTTTGCGCCTCGTTCCAGGCCTCTTCAGGCGCCTCGAGCCTGTCAGGCGTTTCAGGCGCTTCATGTCCGAGGAGCTAGAAGCTTAAAAATTATATATGTATGTTTAATCATTAACCGAGATCCATAATTCATTCGATCAACATATATTCTTTAATATCTAATTCGTTCTTCTCAGAATAGATATATTTTCATATAAATGTACCGATGAGGAATTTGTTGAAATAACTCTTTCAAACCCCATGGGATAGAGCCTCCGTCTATTTGTACGGGGGGACGAAAACAGGATAGAGGGCAATGCCTCTACCGCTAACTGTTATCGAAACAGAATCTCTCTGAGGTTCCGATATCTACGACGAGATTATCTTGCATCTTCATTGAATCTACGCCGTTGAAAACTTTCTTCTCCTTATCCGTCAACACGATAATAATAAGGGGAACACATTACATTAGGACGCCTTTCCCAATGGCGAACTTGGCAGTCTGGGACGTTCTACAGAACCTGCCGAGGGGACGCCTGATCGGTCTGGGGATTCTCTGAAACCCCCTTGCGGTTGTCGACATTCCTTCTCCTCTGGGCTTGTGAGCTTGGAAGAGGTCTAGACCTGGAGCGAGGACAGAAGCGATCAGACGCACCCTCCATTGCAAATGGGGGGAACACTATATTCACTTCTTACCTTTTAAAAGCTTGCATTTGAGCTATCCATTTATCTTCAATTTGCATATATAAATTTGTAGTTTCTGAGGAGTAAGAAAGGTGATGAGGATTGCAACAACTACTAGTACTGCTAATACTCTAACTGCTCGTTAGCACAAACGCTATTAAAGCTTATAAGTAAGCGGTATCTAGTTATATGCTTTTCTGACTTCCATAAAGTAGGAAATTAGAGTTTAATATTTCATTAATAAAGTTGTAACCTTTATTACATGTAATAATGAATAAATATTAATAATTCTCTTTATGGCAAACTATGTGAGTGTCTACCGATGATTTCGGTAGTTTCACTTAGTATTTTCTTCGAAATTTCGAAGCGAAATTCATTAAAAAGTTAATAAAAGCGTATGCCGAACCAAAGACCCAGTACTTCCTGCAAAAGACAGCCCAGAAGATCGATGGCGATGAAACACGAAAATCAAATCAGGAGGAACCGTAAGCGTATGTTTACAGTCCAAACGATAGAGAAAAATCTGTCCTTAGAAGGTAATAGTTCCTATTCCTGCCACCCAGCGGCAGGCTGGTAGATCACCTGACCTACCTACCTGTAGCGTGTGCCGCAAAATTCGAATTTCTATCGAATTTCTAGCTATAGACGGAGTCTATAGCTAGTATATATCTGACAGAAGTTGAATGTATGAAAGTTATATATATGTGTACATGTATACCAGTGGCCCACCCCCTATATATATTTTACGCATTTCATATTTCTGCAGTCCACATTGATGCAGATTTTTTGGAGACACATTATTCAATTTTCCACAGGGAACTTTCGCTAATTTTACGGATTTCTCTTTGGGCAGTACATATCTCTAAAATTATCACTTATTTGCTTTTTTTGTTTTCCTAGAGTAACACTGTATTCAATAATTACTGCATTTTTCCATTAAAATATGAAATAGAGAGAGAAAAATTATATTTTAATGATAAAACTGTTTATTCATACTTACCAAGCAATTATTCAGCTGTAGGATTCCTACGCTCAGCAGACTAACTTTCAAATTTCCCGGTGGCGCCGCCATCTTTAGTGCAGGTAACTATACTCTGTTTTTTCCATCTGTCCATACCACCTGTGGTGGTCGCGCATGGTAACACTGTGTCCCGGGCTTTAAATAGTTACGCTATGTGTAAGTTTTTAGGTAAATAAAAGGATATCTGGGTGTACATTTGCAACTGAAAAGTGGTTTTAATAAATTTACTGTACGCCGAATTACACCGTTAACATTCAAAACAGGATACAGGCGGTCCCCGGGTTACGACGGTTCCGGCTTACGACGTTCCGAGGTTACGACGCTTTTTCTTAAATATTCAATGGAAAAATCCGTCCTGGGTTACGACGCTTGTTCCGAGGTTACGACGCTGACGCTTCCGACGCTCTGAGTTAACGACGCTTTAAAAACGCATACTATGATAAAAATCCTTTATAGTTTAGCACGTAATTTAACACAACAAAAATAAGTTTCTTTTGGGTTAGATTACAAACAAAAATTTTGAGATTATGATGATTTTCGACACTTTTTGATGTTGTGATTTTTCTATGTTTTTTAGTGACGCCCTCATATGCGGAACTAGTTTCCGAGCGAATGAATACATACTAGTTTACATATAACAGTCCAAAAGCGCAATAAATTGAAAAATCATTGCTTGTTTCCAGTAATAATAACAAAACGAAGTTTCTGGTTAGATTACAACGCAAATTCCAAGTATCCAAAGAGAGACATTATCCAGTAATTTGATCAGAGAGAGAGAGAGAGAGAGAGAGAGAGAGAGAGAGAGAGAGAGAGAGAGAGGCGTCTTCCGACGCTCCGAGTTAACGACGGCTTTACGAAAAAAACGCATACTATGATAAAATCCTTTATAGTTTAGCACAGTATATTAAATAAAAATAAGTTTCTGGTTAGATTACAAAAACAAAAACTTTTTGAGATTATGATGATTTTCGACACTTTTTTTATGTTGTATTTTTCTATGTTTTTTAGTGACGCCTCATATGCGGAACTAGTTTCCGAGCGAATGAATACATACTAGTTTACATATAACAGTACAAAAGCGCAAATATTGAAATAATCATTGCTTGTTTCCAGTAATAATAACAAACGAAGTTTCTGGTTAGATTACAACGCAAATTCCAAGTATCCAAAGAGAGACATTATCCAGTAATTTGATCAGAGAGAGAGAGAGAGAGAGAGAGAGAGGCGTCTTCCGACCGCCTTCGAGGTTAATCCGAGTTAAGGACAGAGAAGTGTTCGTTTCGTTAAACGGCCTCTGACTCATGCATGCCAAAGTAAAATTTATTGATACTAATAATATAAGCCTATTTAAAGATACGTTTACTTTAATTAGTATATATGATACGTAAATAGTAATCAACTGTTCTTGTAGCCCTCAATATTTGGCAAAATCGAAGTATCCAGAGACATTATCCAGTACGTAAGTTTGATCAGAGAGAAGGAGAGAGAGAGAGAGAGATAGAGAGGGGGGGGGGGGGGGGGAGGAGGGAGAGAGGGAGAGAGAGAGATGGAGAAGGGAGAGGACGAGAGAGAGAGAGAGAGACGCTTTGGCAACAATGGTCTCGGGGTTTTTTATAGCTTCCTTCTGCTTGATGATCGTGGATATTGTAGAAGGATTTCGACCATACACGTTTGCCAAATCGACGATACGAACGCCACGTCATGCTTTGCTATAATTTCATGTTTTGCTTCCATCGAAATCATTTTCTTGGGTTTTTTTTCTTATCACCTGCTTTGTCTTTAGCTTTGAGACCCATGGTTAATAATAAAATAGACAAAATAACACGAAAAATAGGCGCAAATACAACGAACTAAACAACGACGTGTTAACATGCAGCACCAACAAACAAACAAACAGACTGAACGCCATTTATCGGTCGCCTATACAACTAACACTCATCGCAAAATCGTATCTCAAATATTTCGTTGTATATCAAAGCTTGTATTTTCGCAAATTTTCTGTTATATCTCAAAACATTCGTATATTAGGGCAATCGTATGTCAAGTTTCCAATGTAATTTGATCAGAGAGAGAGAGAGAGAGAGAGAGAGAGAGAGAGACGCCTTTGGCAACAATGGTGGCTCGGGGATTGACGTAACGTTTATTTTCTGAACAGATAGGACAGAAGTGTTCGTTTCATTAAACGGCCTCTGACTCATGGCAGGAAATGTTTTGTTGATAACTAATATATAAGCCTATATTTAAAGATACATTTACTTTAATAGTCTATATGATACGTAAATAGTAATCAGCTGTTCTTGTAGCCCTCAAGATTTTGCAAAATCACTCCAGGTTGTACATAAAAACTTCAAGAATGTAGTGTCACCAGAGGATTACAATAGTTTTTACCTTCAAGAACCTAGCATTCTTTTATGAAAATAACTCCAGGTTGTACAAATAAAAAAAACTACAGGTAAACAACATGTAGTGTGACCAAAAGGGAAAATTAAAACATAGGTTTTTACAACTTTTTATTCGTTTAAGACATATTTCCAACAAAGCGTCCGTTCCGGCTTACGACGATTTTCGGCTTTACGACGCGTCTCAAGAACGGAACCCCCGTCGTAAACCCGGGGACTGCCTGTATTATCTAAAGCCCGGGACGCAGTGTTACCATGCGCAAACACCACAGGCGGATGGACAGATGGAAAAAAAACAGAGTATAGTTACCGCCCACCTTTGGTAAACAGGTATGACATCAACACACCTCTTCAAAGGGATTTTGGCCGCCAGCTCCACCTGTGGGGAGGAGGGAGGGCTCGAATCAAATAATTGCTTGGTAAGTATGAATAAAACATAATTCTATCATAATATCATTTTTATTCAGTCTTACTAAGCAATTATTCAGTTGATTCCAAATTGAAAGGTGGAGGGTAGTGGAGATAACACATTCTGAGAAACTGATTCATCAGGAGGTTTACATAATAAGCATAGAACTTTTATGCCTGTCATACCATACCTAGTAAGCGAGCTGCTGCAGGAGAGTACTGCCTCTGGTTGGCGCTCTGCTTACTTAGTAGAGAGAGGGGTAGCTGGACCATGCGTTTCCAACAAATGGGAAGTTCCTTGCAGTTGTGGGCTAACCGCTGACTGAACAAGGAATGAACAAAATACAAAATGCCCTTGCCCTGGGCAAGAACCAGATAAAATAAACAACACATATAAAGTTACCTACACCAACAAATGTAAAAAAACATCAATAATACCTTTAGTGTCCGTACGACTGGAAGGAACTCTAGGTACTACGTACCTCCAGACTTCCTGAAACTCAACAACCTTAATAGTAGGACTCCTCTACAAGTAGGAAGTTCCTTGCAGTCATGGGCTAACCGCTGACCAAACAAGGAACAAATAAAATACAAAATGCCCTTGCCCTGGGCGAGAACCACATAAATAAACAAATATAAAGTTACCTACACCAACAACTATAAAAAAACATCAACAATACCTTCAGTGTCCGTACGACTGCAAGGTACTCCAGGTACTAGTACCTCCAGACTTCCCAAAACTCAACAACCTTTATACTAGGCAAAAATTAGAGGGAACCAGCTCCCTCTATGTTGCATCCCCCAACACATGCCAGCAACAGATAA
Organism: Macrobrachium nipponense; assembly: GCF_015104395.2. Lineage (NCBI taxonomy): Eukaryota > Metazoa > Arthropoda > Malacostraca > Decapoda > Palaemonidae > Macrobrachium > Macrobrachium nipponense. The sequence goes on from NC_061091.1 coordinate 19,244,394, forward strand.
AGGACCCAGAGCACTGCAGTTTTCGAACACCGTCTTCAACTCTTTTAAGTAATGCGTCGCAAAAACTGACTTAGATCACCAAAAAGTAGATTGCAGAATTGCCGACAAAGATAGGTTACTGCGGAACTCAAGGGAGGTAGCGACCGCTCTAACTTCATGACCTTTAACCTTCATCAGGGCGAGTGACTCCTCGTCTACCACGGAGTGAGCCTCGGTGATTAAGGATCTGAGAAAGAAGGACATGGCATTCTTAGACATTGGATGTGAGGGGTTCCTCACCGAGCACCATAAATGCTGCGAGGGGCCCCTCAACTTCTCAGTCCTTTTCAGATAGCAGCTTAATGCCCTCACTGAGCACAGAAGTCTCTCCTGTTCCTCCGGTCCGATAATATCCAAAATATTCTTAACGACAAACGAGCTAGCGGGGCCAGGGACTCGATGGACGTTCGTTTTTAGCCAAAAAATTCAGGGCCCAGGAACAAACTGCATTCCCTTGTGTGAAACCTTCTCTCTTGTCTAAGTCATGCATCTCGCTAATGCGTTTCGCTGAAGCCAGAGCGAAAAGGAAGAGAGTCTTCTTCGTCAAGTTCTTTAGGGAAGACGAGCGAATAGGTTCAAATGGAGGTCTGGAAAGGAATTTCTGGACTACATCTGGGTTCCAAGACACCGTGTTCCCGGAATCTTTGATGTCTCAAAAGACCTAATAAGGTCTGTCAGATCGGTGTTCGTCAAAAGCTCCAGTCCTCTATGTTTGAACATCGAACTGAGCATTGCCCTATATACTCTAATCATGGAAAGGGATAACTTATTTGTCGACCTCAGGAAGAGAAGGAAGTCTTCAATCTGGCTTACAGTGGTCTTAGAAGAAGAGACTTAGCTTGTTTGCACCATCTTCTGAAGACGCTCCATTTAGATTGGTAAGGTTGTTAGAAGAAGCGCGTCTGCTTCTTGCAATCGCTTCTGCCACTCTCCTTGAAAAGCCTTTCGCTCTGACGAGACTCCTGACACTCTGCAACGCGGACAACCCTTGATGAAATCTGTAGAAATGCGGTTGTCTGAGCAGCGACTTCTTTTGAGGAAGTAGCCTTGGATAATCCACCAACACGTCCAGAAGATACGACCAAAACGGGGCTATCAACGTTAAGCGAACATCCAGATGGTGGTTCGCCTTGTTTATGACCTCCTGATCATCCTGAAGGGGGGAAATGCATAAGCGTCTAGGCCCGACCAATCTAGCAACATCGCGTCTACTGTCCATGCTGGAGGATCTGGAACGGGGGGATAGAACAGTTGCAAATGGTTGGTCTTGGACATCGGAAACAAGTCGATGGCCGGTCGTCTCCAAAACTTTCCAAAGATTCCCGGCAAACTTCCATGTCCAAAGTCCATTCCGATCAAAGAACTTGCCTCCTTCTGCTGAGCTCCTCCCCTAGAACATTCATTTATCCCTGAACAAAACGAGGAACGAGCTGAATGTTATGTTCTTCTGCCCAAAGTAGAAGTTCTCGGGCCTTTGAGAACAGAGTGAAAGAGCAAGTCCCCCCTGTTTTCGAATATAAGACAGAGCTGTGGAGTTGTCCGCATGAATGGCTACTACTCGACCTTCTACTAGATGTACGAACTTCTGAAGGCCCAGGAAGACAGCTAGGAGTTCCTTGACGTTGATGTGAAGGGCTTCCTGGGACTCTGACCAAACCCCCGACACCTTGCGATCCCTGAGAATAGCGCCCCAACCTGTGTCCGACGCGTCTGAAAAAAACTGTAGGCTGGGGTTCAATGGGAGGAGAGACACGCCCTCCTGAAGTCTTTCTCTTGAGTCCCACCAAGCTAGATCGCTCTTGATTTCCTCCGTAATGTGGAAAAAACGTGGAATTGGTTGCGACTTTCTGCACCAGTTTGCTTTTAGGTAGAGTTCTTCAAGTGTAACCTCCCCAGCTTGATGAATTTCTCTACCGAGGGCAACGTCCCCAGTAGGCTCATCCACTGCACACGAAGGGGAGATCCTTCCTTGAATCCCAATGGATTGGGACTGGAAGTAGGGGTCCTGCATGTCGAGGGATACCATCCAATCCCCCTGACTGAGAGCCAGCCAGCCGAACTCTGGGTCTCCATCTTGAACTTGGTTTTTAGCACAAACCGGTTCAAGGCACTCTGTCCAACACAAGTCTACAGCCCCTGATGTTTTGGGAACCACAAACAGCCTGTTGTAAAAGCCCTTTGACGAGTCTTGGACTTCCTCGATGACTTCCTTGCAAGCCAAGATTACTTCTTGCTCAAGAGCCAAGAACTTCTCCGAGCCTACGGAGTAAGCTGTCAATCTGATGGGAACCTTGGCTAAGGGAGGTCTTTCCACGAAAGGGATGGAGTAGCCTAGGCGTAATACTTCTATCATCCAGGCTTCTGCACCTTTTGCTCTTCCATTCCTCCCAAAACAAGTGCAGTCTGGCGCCTATAGGTGTGCAAAGGGAATGGAACATCATTTCCTCTTGGTCTTGACTGCTGATCTAGAAGAAAATTTGGTAGAAGGTCGAAGGTTTGAACATGGCCTCGTAAAAGGGCGCGACTTTCCCCCTTGAAAAGGCTGCTTCTGTAACGGAAACTTGGAAGGAGGAGCTGTAAACGCAAAGGGGTTTAGGCCGTTTCGTGGACTGAGCCAGTAAATCTGTCGACGACTTCTTCTCTACATCCAACAGAATATTCTGAACTGTCTCTTGAGGAAACAAATGAGACTTGTCAAGCAAAGCAAAAAGAAGGGCTGACTTCTGCACAGTGGTGACTCCTTTGGTGGTAGAGGAGCACCACAGCTCACGTTTCTTCAGCATGCCCATAGCGAACAATAAAGCTACTTCATCCGCTCCATCTCTGATGGCCTTGTCAGAGCAAGAGAGTACTCCTAACCTGTCCTCTCGCAGATCCTCAGAAAGAGAGGGGCAGTCTTGAAGCTTCCTTGCTACAGCTCCAATCGACCAGTCCAAGAGACTGAAGATCTCGATGACCTTAAAAAGATTACGAACCATGTGGTCTATCTTGGACGAAGCAAAGAATGTCTTCGCCGCCGAAAAGACCACTCTCCTATTGGCATCCACTAAGGCAGAAAAGTCTCCCTAGGAGGAGGCAGAAACTCCCAGAGAAGGCGCTTCACCCGTAATGTAGAAGTGATACCTCTTGTTGATCAGCAAGGAAAGGGGGAAGGCAACAGACGCCTTACCATGGTCTCTCTTGGTCGCTAACCATCTATCCACTGACCGTAATGCTTTCCTAGCTGCAGAGGAAAGGACTAGTTTGGGCAGCAGTTCTTCTGGTTGCTGCTTCTTTTTTATCATAAAGATCGACGGAGGAGACGAAGGAGTGGCAGGAGAAAACCTCTCTGGAAAATAGTTCAAGAGGAACTTCATTTAAAGATGCATTCGCTGCATCGAAACTTGACTTGAATCCTTCTCTGTTACTACAAATTGCTTGTCTCCTTGCTCGAGCTCTTCATTCTGCTCGAGCTCTCCTGTATCCTGCTCAAGAGCCTCCGACGGAGCAGGTGACATGGTCGCTTCCTCTTCTCTCACAGGAGGTTTCTTCCATTTCAAAAAGGACAGCAACTCCTCAAAATGTTGTCGAAAAGAAGCCAACACTTGGTCTTCTTGGGAAGTCAATTCGCTTGGCAGGGGTCGAACTAATGAAGCAGTCTCTCATCTCGCTTCAGGCGAAGAGCCACGAACAGAAGTCAAAGAATCTCGCTTCGACTTATTGACCAGTGTATGACGGGACAGGTATCCACACCTGTTTGAGTTTCGCCGAGTCGCAAGTCAAATCTTGTCCCTCGTATGCCTGATCTGCATGACTGCAAGATGGGTGCTGACTGGAAGGTGTATCCTTCGACCTCTTGACAGAGAGAGACGTCAGCAGTCAAAGGTCTCTGAGGGGGCGAGAAGCCCAAGAACTATGCCAGTGTCTCACACAAGGAGACGGCGACTCACTCAAGTCTGACAACTCCACACCAAACAAGACACCTTTCCATCGGTACTCAGTCGAAACCCGACTCGACACTTCAGGTTCGACAGAGGGAGTGACTGCCCATGGGCAAACCCCTCCAGTCTCCCTTTGGACCTTCAGTATGTCTTCTCCCCGAGGCGGGGGAGCGAGACAGTGACCTTTGTCTAGGAGAACTGGAGGACGGACAGCCACCCCCTCAGGAAACACTTCACCTTGTACTTGCACTTTGCACTATCCTCCCTTTTTCTCCCTGAATGACTTCATGGAGGTACCTATCTCCATAACAGTATTAGCTAAAATCTCAAATCTCCTCTCGAACCTTGATTCGAGGATGGTGTCGGAAACTGCAACATGGAAGCTGGTACAGAAGTTGGAAGAGAGGGGGTCGGAGGACTGAGGATAGAGGAAAGATGACCTCTTAAGGGAGAAGAAGCGGGAGTAGCGATCTCCGCTGACACGGGTAGAAGGCAAAGTTACAGAAACCTTACTATCTGCCCTTATTGCTGCTTTTCTCTTCCTATCTTGTATAACTTTCTTATTATGAGATAAAAGTTTCCACTGCTCATCGTCCCACTCCTGACACACAGAAACACCTCAGTTCTTTAGAACACTCTTGCCCACTACAATTAGTACACTTGGAGTGAGGGTCATAAACCTCCTTAACTAACCTCATTTTGCAGCCCTCTGCGCTAAACCTCACCCCCCGATGAACTAGAATCTGACATGATCAGGAAAATAGGCGCAACTATTCTCAAAAGATTAACTAACTAAGCTGGCTCCTTGAAAAAAAACCCCAAAAACTTCATACGTCACCCATAATCCATGAATAGGCAAACAACCCTCCAAAGATGACGAAGAAAGCCTGCAGAGCTACTGATGTTTCTCGGGAGCCCGTAGAAAACCAACTGAAGAGGTGCGTTGACGTCATACCCGTTTACCAAAGGTGGGCGGTAACTAGTTACCTGCACTAAAGATGGTGGTACAACCGGGAAATTTGAAAGTTAGTCTGCCGAGCATAGGAATCCTACAGCTGAATAATTGCTTGGTAAGACTAAATAAAATGTGGTTTTTACATCCAAGTCTAAGCACACTATAAATGGATTCTGTAAGTGAAATGTTTCATTATGATTTTGCTGTTGTTTTTTATTAAAGGATATGTATACTGTTTGAGAGAGAAACTGGTTTTTACATCAAGTCTAGGCACAGTATAAATAGTTTCTGTACGTGAAATGATGTTTCATTAATACTTTGCTTTTTTTTCATTAAAGGATATATGTATATATGTATATATATGTGTAATACATATATATATATATAGTTTATCAGATTATCGATCACTTCTATTATATAGTCTTGGCCAACCTGGTGGCAGCGGTGGAATGAATGCATCTTCTTCTGGATTCGATTTTGGCTTTAATTCGTCTTCTTTCTTCTATGTCTGACATACTGTCTCTTCATGAAATCTACAATTGTGGGGGCTTCTAAATGACTAAAAATATCTTTTTGATTCTTATACTGTCTTTAACTTTGGAGGGGAGATTTGCATGTGGGGTAACTGAATTCTATCTAAGGTGGAACACTAAATTCGTTACACTGTGTAACTATCTTTATAGGGAAACACTCACTTAATTCTTGATATTGTCTTATCACAAACGTCACTGGACCAAGAATGTTATAATCCAACAGGGAATCTAACTGTAGACTTTAAGAAGGGACCGACTTATCGGTTGTGGAATTCAAAATCCCATTAGTTTTGCCACTAAAATTCTGTTGTGGGGAAAGAGAACTCTTCTTAAAAAAGTTTCGTTGGACACTAGCGTTAGGTCTTCAATTCTCAGGAACAGTCGTGCTTGTCATCACTTATCGTGCTTGGATGTCAGCTATCTTAACACCTGAGTTAATTGTAGGTGATAAATGAAATATGTTTCCCTAAACATTGATTTATTCTACTCTTAAAATTCTTATAAAGTTCCACATTATTTCTGGGTAATTAAACCAAGTCTATCTTAAAAGGGCACTTGAGACTTATATGTTCCGGTGATTAAACCGAGTCTATGTTAACATTTGTAACTTTTTATAAAGTCGACCTTGGACTAAATTCATTCTTTAAAATCCACTGGACACTCGTGATGAAATTCTAGAAGTCCACAAATCACTATGAAGTCCAAAGTCAATCACCACACCCTCTCGACACTCCCCCTTTACTCGCTGCCGTCCTTTCGTACGATCAGTATACTATATGGTCCTTTTATTAGGTGCCTATTAACAAATATAAGTTTCTCACTTTTTGTCTACAAAAGTTTCAAATTCCCATTACTGTTAACATTTCTACTTTTCAATGTGTTTTGCTCAACAGCTGTTATGAATAATCATAATCTCTTTTCAGAGTCACTGTGTGCAGTCAAGGATTCTGCTGGCCATATCTTTCCATAGCCTTCTGACCTAATTGATTAGTCCCAACCCTACTTTTAACCTTTGCACTTTGGTCCTTTGCTTAATGCGATACTGAATAACACCTTTAATGAATATTTATCTCTTGTTCGTTTCGCTATCATTTTTCTCGTGCCCTCCAATCGTTATCACTTATTTTTGCTGTATGCCCTTATTGTATCTTAAGATATTTTTAGTCTTATTCAATTATAAACTACTTTTATTATATATATATATATAGATAAATATATATATATATATATATATATATAAATATATATATATATATCATATATATATATATATAATATATATCATATATATATGTATATATATGTATATATGTATATATGTATATGTATATATATATATATATATATATATATATATATATATATATATATTATATATATATATATATATTAGTGTATATGTATATATGTATATGTATATATATATATATATATATATATATATATATATATATATATATATATATATATGTATATATATATATATATATATATATATATATATATATATATATTATATATGGGTATATATATTTATATGTATATATATATATATATATATATATATATATATATATATATATATATGATAGAATTATATATATATATATATATATATATATATATATATATATATAGATATATATATATATATAATATATATATATATGTGATGTATATATATATATATATGTATATATATGTATATAGTATATCATATATATATATATATATATATATATAAGATATATATATATATATATACAGCGGCGCAAAAAAAACGAAACGCCCACTACATTGTAAAACAGATCATAGCAATGATATAGGAAAACTAAAAGGGAAAATTTTAGTTCACTTATATTTTTTTCAATACTTAGACATTTTCTCCATTATTTTTGAGTACAGCTTTTAACCTTCTTGGCATGAATGTGCTAAATCTTTGAAATATTGTGCATCCATGTCTTCAAACCAAAATTTACGGATGGCATCCTTCAATTTGGGGAGGGACGTTTTCTCATCTGCTAGTGCTTCAGTTTCCATTTCATGTATGCCCAGCAATTTTCAATTGGTTTAATCTGGTGAATTGCCTGGCCAGTCCAATTTCTGAAAGAATTAAATTCCTTAAGAGGTTTGTGACCTTGTGAAATCGGTGCAAGGTTGCCTCCCATCTTGCATAAATACACGCATGCCCAAAGTTCCTTGTAGGGACTAATTCATTTTCTAAGACATTTTCAAAATCTCTCCATTCATTGTCGTGCTCTCTGGGAGAAAATATAATCCCCACTACCCCCCATATCCGCTGAAAACATCCCCATACCATCACATAAGCTGCATGTTTCACAGTCTTGACTGTGTATTTGATGCATAGCGGTTAGATCCTTGGGGCCTCCTTACTTTTTTGCCCAGCGCTACGAATAATGTGGAAGTTAGGTTCATCGCTAAAAAACTACCTTTTTCCCAATCCTTTTCAGTCCACTTCAAAATATTTTCTTGCAAAAAGCCATCCTTTTTTTTTTCATAGGCTTAGTGAGGAGTGGCCTTCTTTGCTGCAACACGGACATGGGAGACCAAGGTCTTTCTGCAATCGATGTTGCACAGTCCGTTCAGATATGTTTCCTAAGCAGATTCAGGGTTTTGAGACTTCAAATTTTGGCTGGCATTGACGGATGTTCCATAACAATCCTTTTTAAAATGTTATCCGTTCTTTTTGTAGTTTTTTTCGTGGCCTCCCTGAGCCTTTTATTCCGCTTCAGTGATGAATCAAGGTCTCCCTGTCTTGGAGCGGTTTGCCACCACAATGAGACGTGCTTTTAGAGATTCCCAGCTCTCTTGCAATAGCTGACATTGACTTGCAGTTTTCCATAGGGTCACAATTTCTGCTTTCTTAACCAAGGATAAGGAAAGTTTTAGCCATAATCATTAGCTAGCACGCAAGAGCGCAAATGTAGCGGTGACGAAAGCTGAATGGGGCAGGAGAGCATACAATAACATTCGACCTTTGGACAGCTTGAGTATCACGAAGTGCATTAGTAACTCATGGTACCGAACAGCGAGACAATAGAGGCTGCCAGACGACCGATAAATTGGGGAAAATATATACTTCTCGGGCGGAAAATCGCAAGAAAAGTCCCTTCCGAACGCTTATTACAGTAATATATAGGGAGTCGTTCGCTTTTTTTTTGCGCCGACTGTATATATATATATATATATATATATATATATATATATATAATATATATATATATATATATATATATATATATATATATATATATATATGTGATATATATGTATATATATATTATATATATATATATATATATACTATATATATATATATATAGATATATATATATAATATGTGTGTATATATATGGTATATATATACGTATATATATATATATATATAGTATATATATATATATATATATATATATATATATATTATATATATATATATATATCATAATAATAAAAGGAGCCCATAAAAAAACAAAACCAAAATATAGAGAAAAAGTACTATATTCAGAGACTGCTGTCTTCCATCTTCAGGTAGATGAATGAGAAAAGTTTACAGAAAAGGTGGATTATACCAAGACGGTCCATCCACAAAACAAGCCATTTAAGTCACCCCGCTGATAATCTTCCTTTAATCTTCTTAAGGGGTTTGGGTTGAATGAAGACGTTGTCGATCGTGTCCGAAATCATGCTCCTTTTGAGATGTTCATTACTGCCTCTCTTTTATTAAGGCCGATTCCATCATTTGACTCTTGTACCGGCAGTTGCTGCTATAAATTACACGTGACAAATTCCAGTTTATTCTAGGTTATGTTCATTTTATATGGTTGAAAATAGCCGAGTTCTGTTGTCCATACTAACTGACCCGTTTTGTGTTGATATTAATCTCGGGGAAGGGATTTACTGTAAATCCGATGTAAGATTGGTCACAGTCCCTGGGCCCATGGGGATTTCGTATACCCAGAGTCCTTTGGAGATGCTTTTGTTGGACGTTAATCAGGGATTTGGATAAGGTGTTTGGGTAAGTAAATACAAAGGGTTCGGGTTGATTTTCCGAGGGGGTTTGTTATTCTCTTAATCGTGTCCAGGTGGGAGGGGAATTATTATTTTATTGTTGGGTGTATTCTGGTCTTGTCTTTAGGGGGTCGGTAGAAAATTACGTTTGCTTTGTGAACTTGCTTTTCAATCAAATTTATATGGTCAGGATATTTTAAAGACGAAAGTTGCTTGCGAATTAGTTCAAATTTCTTTTCCAGGAATTCTGGGGAACATATTCGTAAGGCTCTTAAGAACAAGTTACTAGCTACACCTATCTTGATAGTAATATCATGATAGCTAAAGTAGTGAATGTATGAAAGTGAGAAAGTTGGTTTGGTTTTATTATATGGTAAATTTGTATTCTGTCGTACTCTGATTATAAAACAATCAAGAAAAGGAATTTTGTTGTTCTGTTTCCCATTCACTTTAAATTTGATGTGGGCACTAATGTGGTTTTAATTTTCGAGAGGAAATTCATTAAAATTGCCCCACACCTATTATCCCAAAATGTTAGGATATCATCCACGTATCTCATCCACAGCATGTTTTTGGGTTTTATTGCATTTATTACTGTAGTTTCAAAGTATTCATGTACAGATTGGCTAGAACAGGACCCTTAAAGGACTACCCATACTACACCCGGAATTTTTTTGCTTGTACAATGATTCCCCATGCCAGGACTGACCAATCTTACATCGATTACAGGTAAATCCCTTCCCCAGAGATTAATACAACACAAACGGTCAGTATTTGGGTATGGACCAACAGAACTCGGCTATTTTCAACCATATAAATGAACATAACCATGAATAAAAACTGGAATTTGTCCGTGTAATTTATAGCAGCAACTGCCAGGTACAAGAGTCAAATGATGGGAATCGGCCAATTAATAAAAGAGAGCAGGTAATGAACATCTCAAAAGGAGCAGGAATTCGGACACGATCGACAACGTCTTCATTCAACCAAACCCTTAAGAAGATTAAAGGAAGATTATCAGCGGGGGTGACTTAAAATGCTTGTTTGTGGATGGAACCTCTTGGTATAAAAATACCACCTTTTCTGTAAACTTTTCCTCATTCTATACCTGAAGAGGGGAGACAGCAGTCTCTGAAATATAGTACTTTTCTTTCTCTATTTTGGTGTTTTTTATGGGCTTCCTTTTATTAGATGGAATTCTGTTGTTACAGAACGTTTTACCAGTTCACATATATGTATATATATTATATATACGTTATAATATATATATATATATATATATATATAGTATATATATAGTATATATATATTATATATATGCAGTAAATATATATATATATTTAAATTAAGTACGGAGTATAAGATTCCTGACTACTATGTTACAACCAGTTTTGCAAACATTAGGGACCGTCCGCTATGGCGGATGACATGTCAACTTGAAAAAATATAAAAAATCAAGTTATTATTTGTAGCTATGCAGCAACATGCCGTGCATGCATTCCAGAAGTTTCAGCAATTATTTTTACAAATAAAGAAGATATAGCGGTTTTTTAAATGATGACGTCATGTAAACTGAGTCGTCTCTATGACCGAGTTTGACAGAATGGTTTGTGTGGTTTATTTTTGCATGTATACAGCGATTTTTTTCAGATTTTTTTCAAATTCTCATACATCTGGTAACAATGAAAGGTAGTGTGACACTGCGAGAAGCGAGCTGCTCAGCGGTTAGTTTATTTTATAGCGAGACTCAAGAGAATGACTCAGGTTTAAGCTACAGACGTCAAAGAGGAGTTACATGCCACTTAGGCACTTGCATTTGGTTATTAGCTATTTACATTGTTTTTATAAACTTCTTAGTGAACTTATAGCAATGCCGAAGTTACCTAAGATCAAGAATGCTACTCAGTAACTAAGGCTAGCAAAATTAGCGAAGGCCAGTGTCCTAAAAGAAAAACGCACAAAATTCATTATCAGCTGCCCTCATTGTCTCATGTCTCGCCAAGTCAACATCATTGTCTGGTGTCACGCTGAGGGTATTAATACCACTTTTAGGGGTAGGACCAGGATCCCTGATCTAGAAATCAACAATAAAAGTACATATAAAGTAATTATAATACAGTGGTCCCCCCATATTCGCGGGGGATGCGTACCAGACCCCCGGCGTGAATAGTTAGAACCTGCGAATGTTTTGGGAACCCTATAAATATGCTAAAACAGCCTATTTTGTTAGTTAAAACTCAAAGGAACCCAAAAAAACCACTAAAAACATACATGGTTTTTTCTAATAGTTTTATCACAAAAAAGTGATTTTATAAATGAAATTAATAAAAAAAAACCCCAGGAATTTGTGGATATTTACCATAGAAAAATACACGCGAATGCACGAATTTTCCGCGAATATGCAGGGAAACATTCCCGAGAGAAATCCTCGAATGTGTGAGTCCGCGAATCTGTAATGTTGTTTTTGCTTTTTATAAGAAAAAGCGAAAATTTACATAGCAAATCTTTGGGAGCTCATAACTCCCCCAAAACATTACTTATGTGCATGTCGGTAGCCATTACTCGGGTTATTTATTATCCAATTTTCAGAGAGAAAAGATATCATTGGAAGAGGATAAAAATCCCATAATTCTTTGTGAGCCATTTTTTCTTTCTTTCATTCTTTATTTTAGATTTTTTTGAGAGTTCCTAGACTAAAAAAAAAAAAAAAAAAAAAAAAAAAAATCTTAAAATTCTGTCACACAGAATTTTCCGTATATAAAGTGTTTTTATGGTATTGATTTTCAAATACAACTGATGTCATATTAGCGGAGAAATCGCTACCTTTTAATTTTTTTGTTTTTTTTTTTAAATCATAAATTTTTGCTAATAAACTAAAAGTTTTTGTTCAAATGACTTGAAATTTTTATATGATGAAGGTATTTTATATATCTAAAAACATATATGAAAATTATGTATTTTGCGTAATAATTTAAAAAATAGACAACATACGCGGACGGTCCCCTTAAGCTGCACAGTCTTAGGACAGTAAACCATTGTTAAATATTTAAAACGTAATCACATTCAGTATAAGAATCATTCCTTTAAAAATTAAAAAATTAAACTTGAGCAAAATACACAGATATAATTTCCTTAAAATTCACCCCCACAATATAGCATCAGTTGTGCAAGTTATCGTTTAGATCCCATATAATTTGATTAAGAAAAATAAGTACTATAATATATATACAGTAAGTATGCTGCTTAGTTGCCATCTGCTTAACGGTCATTTAGCTTTTTATAATAACAAGTAATTTTATTTTTTTTTTACATACTAGCTATTGTATAAACTTTGTATTTTTCTCAATCAAAATAAAAAGGGCCCCAATGCCAACTTTCCTCTTTTCACGATTTTCTGGCTATTGCAAATTCGGCCTCGTTAATTTCTTAGTGCGAAAACAGAGCAAATGGTCCATGGAGAGGAGGCAATTGCGTCACACTATGCAGTAATTCAGCATTCAAATGCCTTCACATATCCAAAATGTAAATAATATGGATATTATATCAGCATTACGATTAACTTAATTATATGAATAACTGATAACAATCTGCATGAACAACTGGTAAACTTCTCTGATTTGTATCACTTTCTGCAAGAAATTTGAGTATCACAATTCATCTTGAATTGGTACGACAGTCAATATGTCATGACGTCATAATACATACCTTATTCTGGTGTTTAACTAATTATTTAATTTAATATCTAGCGCAATCTTCTTCTCTTCTTCCCCAAAAATTTGCTCTTCCTTGGCCCAGTTTGAACAGCATCATCATTTACTTTTGTTGTAAAGACAGTGTACCAATGTCTATGGGTACAAATATTGTTTGCAGATTTAGCACAGGAAATGGGAGGGAAGTTTGTTTACATAAGTGATTCAGCATACGTCAAGATGGCATCAATCTTCTACATGTAAGGGGTTTAGAGTAAAAATTTTGAAAGCATCATGAAGCTACGTTAGCACTGCGTATGGCTAGACTTTCATTAACCTCTGTTCAATCAGAAATTATGGCATTAGCCTTTTTTGTGATCATTGATCCAATGAAAGACCACTTTTTCACTCTATATATATTTAATTGGTGAAAAACAACAATACAATTGAATACGTAAGCATAACGTTTCAAAAGATTGAAGTTTTCAACAAAATGATACATATATGAAACTGCCATACAAAGTAAAAATGACAAATTTTCTAAGACAATTTGTATTTTTCATAGCTACAAACCTGAGGTCTTAACACTAGGATAATTTCTAGCGCCTAGCTGAATCCAGTTAAAAAACAGATGAAAGCAAGGAATCTTGTGCGATCTGGCAACGCATGCATATGACGGGTGAAGAATGGTCAAGGACCATGCATCCACGCCACTGCATCAGTCTTTCCCAACTCAGGATGTCTTAGCAGACAGAGGGGTGGCTAGAGGTGGGCAGTATAATGTTAAGACCTCAAGTTTGTAGCTATGAAAAATACAAATTGTCTTAGAAATTTTGTCGTTGTTCATACGCGAACAAACCTTCGGTCTTAACAATAGGATAGACTCATACTTGGAGGGAGATACAAGATATCCTAAACTGGCTGGGGGCTACCCACCCAGTCCAGCTCCATTAGAGAAATAACTTCCAGAGAGGGACTGAAGCCTGTAAGAAGCTGGATAAAAAATATTATCTAACCACTCAGACTTTGAGTGACACAATGATATATAGAGAATCATTATACGTATAGGAAAACAGAGAAACTTTGACGGTCTAATAACAAACCAACACGCCAGGGTTGTTATCGCTCCGAACTCCTCCTTGCCAAGGAGTGGAGCATGTGCTACTGAATAGAGGGTTTGATATTTGTATACCAAGCGACCACACTATCAGTATGGCTACCTTACTCACCTGTACCAGACCAGTCCAGCGAATGACGTGTCTATTCCTTAACCCGCCCGAAGGAAGAAGGAAAGGTACAAGAGACAGAGAGAGACCAGCCAACTCCCTCATTCTCTCATCCACACAATCATCTTAGGTAAGATACAAAAGTGCCCTGTTAAGGGCAACTATGAGTTACACAACCTGTTGGGCAGCCACCACAGGACCCAGGGAAAATGAGCAGGAGATCTGTGGGCAACATCCTTAAAATAGGAAGAGGTGAACGTGGATTGGAGTAACCAAGTACCAGCGCTCAGCACTCTATGTACAGCCAAGTTCTTTTTGAAAGCCAGAGGGGGACCAATACCCCTAACGTCATGCGCTCAGCCTGTGCAGACGTGGTGGTAGAATCATCAAGAGTCAAGTATGCCTGTCTGATGGCTTCCCGTATCCAAAAAGATAGTATTCTTCGACACTTCTTTCTTTGTACGTCCTGTGCTAACAAAAAGTCTGTGTCAGTGTAGTCTAAGGTGCTGTGCCCTTTAAGATAGCATTACAGGGCCCAGACAGGACACAGCAAAAACTCTTGAGCCTCACCACCCACAAAGTCATTCAGTGATGGAATGAAAAATGAAGTGAACCTATCATCGTGCACAGAAGGATTTTGGGTCTTGGCCACGAATTCTGGGACAAATTCGAAGGACACCGACCCCCAACCCTCTGGCGTGCTTCAAATCATAGCTCAGACCGTGGAGCACTCCTACCCTCTTTGAAGATGCAAAGGCCAGGAGGAGAGCTGTCTTGCGCATCAAATTCCTGTCAGATGAGCGACACAAAGGCTCATATGGACACTTAGTGAAGCTCTTGAGGACCAAGGAAACATCCCACGTCAGAGGCTTGAGCTCCCTAGAACCTGACTGCTCAAACCCCTTAACCAGCAAAGAAAGTTTCCAAGATGAGGAGATGTCGATACATCTAAGGCGTAACACTAACTCAGGGATGCCCTGTAGCCACTAATGGCAGAAACAGACAAACGTTTCTCATCTCTGAGGAAGGTTAAAAAGTCCGCTATTCGCTGAATAAAGGTTGCAAGTGGAGAAAAAACCCTGTTTACGACACCAAATCACAGCAGATTGCCCATAGCCTTGGTAAACCACAGAGGTTGACCTTCTGAGACTGCTGGACATATACCCTACTATTCTCTAAGAAAAGCCTCTCTCTCGGAGGGGATACTTAATGGCCTCCAACCGTGAAGAGACAGGGATTCTACTGACTGGTGGACCTTTCCACATGCAGCTGACACAGGAGATGCCACCAAGGGGTAAATTCCCTTGGAACCTCCGACGATTACAGCAGATCTGGAAACCATTCCGCCTGAGGCCACACAGGGGCTGCCAAAGTCATCCTGAGACCCTACAAACTCATCAGTCTGTTCAGAACTCGACGGATCAAAAAAAACGGAGGGAAGGCATACACCTCCAGGTTATCCAGGGATGTTGTAACACATTCTTCGCTAATGTCAAAGGATCTGGAACCACTGAACAGACTATCTCCAGTTTCATATTGAATTTTGAGTTGCAAAAAGATCCAGCATGGGTCTCCCACAAACCGGGAAGAGCATGTCTGCTACTAATTGAAGGGACACTCTGTGCCTAGGATCTGATCCCAACGTCTGAGTTAGTCTGCGACCACATTCCGTTTGCCTAGGATATACCTGGCTGAGAGCTATACTGAATAACAGACCGCCCACTGGTGAACCTCGACGGTAAAGGCATGAAGCTGACGTAAAACCAGACCTCCCTGCTTGTTCACATAGGCTGTGGTGTTGTCCGACATGAGAATGACAATGACACTCAACTTTCTGCCAAAACTCCTTCAGACCCAGGAAGGCTGCATTCAACTGCCAGATGCTGAAATGCTGCTGTTTGTCCTCCAAACTCCAAATGCCTGAGGCAATGAGACCGTCTAAATGAGCTCCCAACCAGCGAGGGAGCCGTCTGAAAACAGAAGGAAGTCCAGTGGTAGAGAACACAGAAGGACAGGACACCCTTCAAAAGATTTCAGTTGTCCAGGCACCAACAAAGACAGAGGAACCTCTACTAACAGTGTGAGTCCCCACTGGAGACCAGAATTCCCCCCAGTCTCCATTGTAGAGCCTAAAGATGAAGACGCCCATGAGAGACCAGCTTCTCCAAGGGAGACAAAACTCCTAGAGGAACCTGCCACTGATGAGCTGACTGATGTGGTTCCGAGAGGATGTCGCGTGCTACTATCACAACTTCTCTAATCTCTGATCCGATGGCAAAAACTCTTGCAACCGCCGTATCGATGACCATGCCTAGGTAGAGAATACTTGACTGGGTACAAGGATTGACTTTTCATGGTTAAACCACCACAATGCCCAGTCCCAGACAAAACCGAAGCAGACGATCTCTGTCCTGCAGCAGCTTTTCCCTGGAACCTGCCAAGACCAACCAATCGTCAAGGTACCTCAGCAAACGGATCCCCTGAGCATGGGCCGAACTTGATATGAGAGAGAAGACCCTTGTGAACACTTGAGGGGCTGTGGTCAGCCTGAAGCACAAGACTTTGAACTCGAAGACCTTGTCCCCGAGAGAGAAGCGAAGGAACTCCCTGAACACTGAACACGGGTCTCCATCTTCAACCACGTCTTCCTGATGAAGTGATTCAAGGTGAAATCGATCACAGGTCTCCAACCTCCCCGACTCCTTGGGCACTAGAAGATGTGACTGTAAAACCCCAGAGACAGACGCACCACCTCCTCTGCATTTCTCCTGAAGTGCAAGGACTTCAGAGAATCTGGAGGATATGCCGTTTGAGCTGCAGCCTGATTGAGAGAGGACGGACGGAAGCCAAACAGCAATAGATACCCTACCGGAAGGACATCTACCACCCACTTCACGCCCCACAACTCAGCCACTTGGCCCAATGGCCCGCCAAGCGACCCCCCCACCCGTGGGGGCACAGGAGAGGAGAGGCAGCAACCAACCGACAGCCCCCTTTACCTCCAGGGCGACATTCAGATCTCAATTTTTCGACGCCAGCAAGGAGTCAGGGTCAACTGATCTTTCCATCCTGGAAAAGCTGCGTAACGTTTTCTCTTTTCTAATCAGGAGAAGGTAGCCATAAATAACATTGAGGTAAGCCATATAGAAAACGTACTAGCCTCCGGACTGCAACAAACTGGGAAGAGAGGACGCAGTCACCAACCCTTCTGTCAGAAGCTATCTTGGCAATGACCATAGACCAAAGCCAAGAAACCGTCTGCAACATGGAGGCTGCTGTAGATTTCAACGCTGAGGCGTCTTGTGGAGACAACGATGGAGCCACCGACATCACCTGCTCCAAAGTCCATCCCGGCTTCAGACGAATGACGTCTGGGTTAAGATGATGCGACATCAAAAAGAGGCAGAGTTCGTAGCATAGTACTTCTTATGCCTCTTGAGAGGCGGGGGTAGCAGCTTGGGAGAGCCTTAGCGTGAAGCAAACCGTCCAAGTCTGAAATAAAGGCAAAAACCTTATGCAAAATTACTGGACATGCCAAGACGAGGAAAGTTAAAATGAAGGCTTAGGATCCTGCGTAGCTCCCAGCAAGGCTTTCAAGCAGAACGGAGTGTAAGAGGACCGAGCCTGAGTCCTATTCTCCAAATTGTTGAAAAAACGAAAGAGATTGACAACTTCTGAAAAAGGAAAACAAAACTATTGTGTGTCTCCCTCCTCCTGCTTCGGCATAAGAACTAGCAGCCAAACAGCCCGAAACACCAACTAACTTGTGCGGGCTGGACTCAAGCACCGACTCCTGGGACGAATCAACCACAACACAAGAAACATCACTATGCCCCACCAACAGAGGACTCCTTAACACGGCCGCGAATGGGCACGGGCGTGGCAGACGTACTTGGGCGTGAGCTGGGGAGGAATCTCAAACACTCAAGAATGAATGAGAATCCCTCGAACTCCTGGAAGAACCAGGGAGATGGGCAGGCAAAGACTCCTGCCGCACCAACTCCGCGCTCACAACCTTCGACCTCTTGACAGGTACCTTGAGATCCTACAGCGACGGAAAGGCCCTGGAGAAGAAGAAGAAGGAGCGCCTGCAACATATGCATGGACGGGGGAGGATGCAACACCCTCGTGACTTGATGCAGAGGGCGAAGCAGCTACTGCAGATTGCACAAAAGAAGATGCAATAACACTTTCCGAAACACCAAAACTCAGGAACACGGGCATGTTGCTCCTCACTCGCAGGCGAAGAAAGGGCACAGTCCTTAGCCTTCCCACGTTTGATACGCCGACACAGCAGAGATGGGGGAGAAGGAGAGGAAGACACCACTGGCTTCTACATGACCTCTTGCAGGGGGCGGGGGGCGATGCAACACGCTTGCTTCCAGTCCTCCCACCTGAAATGGCAGCTAACTCAACCTCCAATATAAAGTACAATCTCCTAAGAACCGCCTGGCATAAAGCCACAGACGGATCAGCAAGAGAAGGCTCCAATGACATGGAAGGGAGATACAGCAAACTGGATGGCAGATATGACGTCACGGCAGCGAACAATGACGACACAGTGGAGGCGACTGAGAGCGACGTCATCGATGGAATAACATCATAAGCGGCGATGACGTCACGGCTTCCCCTTGTCTGAATGGGAAGCAGACACCACTGGCAGAGGGATACAAAATGGCTGACCCCATGACGTCACTAGCGGTACTGACGCCACGCCTTCCCTCTGACTCGAAGAAGCGGCAACTGTCACTGGCAGAGCAATACAATATGGCTGACCTCGGCTACCCACAAAAACGAGGGCAGGAGGAGGAGAGGGCCTGGACAGCATGAGGAGAGGGGTAGTGAACATCCAAGAAAAGCGACAGCCAACCCTCCAAGGACGGAGAACCCCGTAGCCCCATGGTCTCCAAAGCGCCGCCATCTTGGACGCCTCCGACTCTAAAAATAAAGAAGACTATAATGAAAAAAAATAACAATTTGTTGAAAATTGTATTTTTCCTAACTATACAAACCTGAGGTTCTTTAACAATAGGAAGGTACTTAGCGGCAGTTGAACCGGTCGTAAGCTTCGAACAAGGGGGTTCGGTAGTTAACCACTTGTCCAGCAGTTGGCGGTCAGCCCAACTGCGAGGAGAGGAGTCATTTTGCTTAAGGCCCAGGAAACACAGAGTGAGGGGTGGCATGAGGTGGGACTATGTGTAAAGGACCTCAGGTTTGTATAGTTAGGAAAAATACAATTTTCGACAAATTGTTATTTGTTCTGATACGTATACAAACCCTCGGTCCTTTAACAATAGGAAGACTCACTTATTGGAGGGTGGAATCTGAGTCTTATGAACAGACTGGTGTTCGTCCTACTTTGGTTCCCTCCCTTGTCGTAAGAGCAAAGGGAGGGATCCTAGCCTCTGCCCAGCTAATCGGGGTGTGCACCGCAAGATCAGTGGTCAGACTTCTGGACCAAATTTATAAGAGGGAGGCAAGCGTACCTCTTATAAATAGCAAAAGGCAAGAACTAGTTCCTACTTCAAGAGCCAAATTGAAGTCATGGGTTTGTCTCTTGTTGGCTTCCACTCCCCCCCCTTGTTGGGGAGTGGTGGATAATTACTCCTATCCATACTGAAAGGGATAGGATGGAGCTCAGTCGTATAGCTTATCTGCATCTGCTTCCTGTTCAGTGTAGTGACGACTGCGGCCCTCTGCCCACAGGTAGAGGAGGAAGAACGAAGGAGGAAGAGAAGCCAGTCACACTCTCTTTCATTCGTCCATTCATGCAGTCACACAAGGATGCGATGCTGTTCTATCCGCTTGGATGCTGGGTAGACTACACAACTTGTTGAGCAGCCACCACGGGTCCCAAGGAAAAAGTGTCCAAGGACCTGTGGGTAATATCCCAAAGGTAGAAGGAAGTGAAGGTGGTCTGGTTGGCCCAAACCCCTGCCTTCAGAACCTGCGCCAGGGAGAAGTTCTTGTGGAACGCAAGGGTTGGACCAATACCTCTGACTTCGTGAGCTCTCGGACAAAGGGTACGGGTGTCGTCACTACCATCCGTGTCGTACGCCCTCCTGATCACCTCACGCAGCCAGAAAGAAAGTGTGTTCTTGGAAACTTCTTTCTTGGTAACCCCGGTACTAACGAAGAGGCGTTGACACTCAGACCTGAGGTGTCAAGTTCTCTTCAGATAGCGCTGTAGCGCCCTCACAGAATAAAGCATCTCATCCACATCATCATCAGTGAAGTCCTTCAGAGAGGGGATCGTGAAAGACTCAAACCGGTCGTCAGGGACTGAAGGATTCTGAGTCTTCGCTAAGAAGTTCGGGATGAATTCAAGCGTCACGGATCCCCATACCCTGGAATGCTTGACGTCGAATTAAAGACCATGAAGTTCCCCTACTCTCTTCGCCGATGCCAGGGCCAGCAGGAAGAGGGTCTTGAGGGTCAGATCCCTGTCTGACGACTCTTGGAGTGACTCGAGTGAAACTCCTAAGGACGAGAGTCACATCCCACCCCAGGGGCCTGAGTTCCCTGGGTGGGCAAGACCTCTTGAAGCTCTTCATAAGGAGGGAGATCTCAAAGGAGGAGGAGATATCAACTCCTCGCAGTTTAAGGACTAGGGCTAGGGCAGCTCTGTATCCTTTAACTGCAGAGACAGAGAGAGCTTCTCTCGGTGAAGGAAGACAAGGATATCCGCTACCTGCTGAATAGTGGCTCTGAGAGGAGAGAGACCCCGTCCACGACACCAACCACAGAAGACGGACCACTTTCCCTGGTATACAGCTGCAGAGGACTGTCTGAGGTAACCAGCCATCTCTGTTGCTGCGCTGCGAGAAAAGCCTCTAGCTTGCAAGAGATGGTGGATAACAGCCAGCCATGAAGACACAGGGACTCGACCGACTGGTGGTACCGTTCTGCGTGTGGCTGGCACAGGAGGTTGTGCCAGGGGGGAATCTCTCTCGGTGCTTCGGCGAGCAGAGCCAGCAGGTCCGGGTACCAAATGGCCTCAAGAGGCCATTTTGGGCGCCACCAGGATCATCCGAAGATTCGGGTGATCAGCACCCTGTCGATCACCTTGCGAATCAGACAGAACGGGGAAAAGGCATACACAAAGAGATTATCTCACGGGTGTTGAAGAGTGTCCTCTGCAGCTGCCTATGGGTCCGGCACAACCAAGTAGAAAACCTGGAGTTTTCTGTTGTGCCGGGTGGCGAACAGATCTATGACTGGACGCCCCCAGAGGTTGAAGAGCCTTTCCGCCACGTCTGGGTGAAGGGACCACTCGGTTCCTATCACCTGATCCCGACGGCTGAGCTTGTCGGCTACCACATTCCTCTTGCCTGGAATGTAGCGGGCTGACAGCTCTACTGAGTGTGCCACGGCCCACTCGTGCACCTGCAACGTCAACTTATGCAACGGAAGGGGACACTAGGCCCCCCATTTGTTGACATATGCCACTACCGTGTGTTGTCGCTCATCAACACCACTGAGTGTCCCACCAGACGATCTTGGAACTCTTGGAGGAGCGAGGACACTGCCTTGAGCTCCAGGATGTTGATGTGAAGGTGCCTGTCGTGATGGTTCCACACACCCGCAGCCAGCAACTCCTCTAGGTGTGTGCCCCATCCCTCGGTCGATGCGTCTGAAAAAAGGTAACATCTCTGAGGGGGGGTGCGAAGAGGCACTCCTCTTACAAGGTTCCCGTCGTCCAGCCACCAGGCTAGGTCCTGCCTCACCTCCTCCGTGAGGGACACGGGGAAGAAAGGTGGGTATCTTGCCTGTGACCAACACTCCTTGAGTCTCCACTGAAGAGACCGCAGGTGAAGACGCCCATGAGGGACTAGCTTCTCGAGAGACGACAGGTTACCGATCACGACCTGCCACTTTTGAGCTGGGTGCTCCTGTAGGGACAGGAACTGTCCTGCTGCCTCCCTGAACCTGCTGATCCGCGAATCTGCAGGGAAGACTCGCCCTGCTACCGTGTCGATCAGCATGCCCAGGTACTTCATCCTCTGCTTGGGCTCGAGATCTGACTTCTCGTAATTCCGGGTTGGAGGCGAGGGGTGGCCGAGATTCGAAGGGTAGTAAACATCCCTCCCGAAGGACGTTCACTATCCAGGTCTCCGCTCCGAAGCGCTGCCATGTTGCCCAATGGCTCGCCAGGCACCCCCCTCCCCTTCCGGCAGCAGGTGAGGGGGAATCCCATCCCTAGCGTTTCCCTCCTCTCTTCAACTTCTTCTTCCCAGTTCCTCCTAAAAAGAAGGAGGCCTGGGAGGAGGGCTGGTTACGGTCACTCCTTACCGAAGAAGTTGAAGGCAGAGTCTTTCCTCTCGGCTTCGACGAAGCGATCATCTTAGCCGCAGAGGAAGTGCTAGCTAAACTCTTGGGCTTAGCCGCAGTCGTTCGAGGTTGCCCAGCCGCCTTCAAGACTGCCTGGTGGACTAAACGGTCACCGGTCCGTTGCGAAGACCCAAGGCCGCCTCTCGCCCAGCTGCCCTGGTCACTCGCGTGAGGACAGGGTCCCTACGCCTCAGAACCAGGTTGGCCCACAGGTTAGCCATCTGGTGGGCCAGGTAGGAGATGGCCCTACCTCCAGAATGGCACAGTCTCACAAAAGCCGGGTCCCCTTCAGGAGTGGTGTTTCACGAGGAGGCCGCGGCTTTAGACACTGTGAGGGACCACAGGTCTAGCCATGAGACTGCTTGGAATGCTGCCATAGTGGTAGATTCCAAGGCCAGTGCCTCTTGCTGCGAGAACCCTGAGACTGCTTGGAATGCTGCCATAGTGGTAGATTCCGAGGCAAGTGCCTCTTGCTGTGAGAAATGATATTGTCATGTTACAATAAAGTTTTATACATACTTACCTGACAGATATATACTTAGCTATAGACTCCGTCGTCTCCGACAGAATTTCAAATTTCGCGGCACATGCTACCGGTAGGTCAGGTGATCTACCGCCCTGCCCTGGGTGGCAGGACTAGGAACCATTCCCGTTTTCTAATCAGAATTCTTCTCTTCCACCTGTCTCCTGCGGGGAGGCTGGGTGGGCCATTAATCGTATATATCTGTCAGGTAAGTATGTATAAAACTTTATTGTAACATGACAATATCATTTTTATACATTCAACTTCCCTGCCAGATATATACTTAGCTGATTAGCACCCATTGGTGGTGGGTAAGAGACAGCTAACTACTGAAATAGACAGGTAAACAACATATGTTGTAGGTATTAATAAACCTTGGTTCCTACCTTATTAGGCTGAAGACTTCGCGGCTACTGCCTTGGAGTCTGCTTAGCCTCAAGAGCCTCAGCGAGATATTGATCTATGGCTAAGAGTTCTTGTGGGTCTGCCAATGGGTCTTATCCACTTACTCGGCAGAGCCTAAAGGCCTTTGTCATTGGGTGCTATTCCACTAACATGACAATACACCTTGTTCAAGGAGCACAACACCGACCTCCCGATCACCTGATCCTAACATCCATGTTAGTTCTAAGATTGTAAGGAGTTATCCCCGAACTCCTTACAAACAACCAAAAACTCGAAACATAATTACACGTTCA
>NC_061091.1:19268839-19331045 GCF_015104395.2 Macrobrachium nipponense
TCATTACACAAAGGATGTCAAGTTAACCTACGAGAGATCCTTCTCTTTTGGTTTATACGTTTCTGCGGATACGTTACTGGGATAAGGAGCCGACACTGATCCTTAACTTTGAGTTAAAGTTTTTTAACTTAGTGAAATTATTGGGGTTTTTGAAAGGAGTGTGGGGATAACTCTTTCCAATTTGAGCGCGAACCCTCGTGTTAGGATCAGGTGATCGGGATCGGTGTTGCGCTCCTTCATAAGGTGTATTGTCATATAAGTGGATCAGCACCCATTGACAAAGTCCTTTCAGGCTCTGCCGAGTAAGTGGATAGACCCCTTCGGCAGACCCACAAGAACTCTTGGCCATAGATCACATATCTCGCTAAAGTTTCTTGAGGTGATGCAGACTACTGGGCAAACACCCACGAAGTCTACCACCTATCAGGTAGGAACCAAGGTTTTATTTATACCTACACATATGTTGTTTACCTGTCTATTCCATATAGTAGCTGTCTCTTACCCTCCACCGAAGGGTGCCAATCAGCTATGTATATATCTGACAGGTAAGTTGATTGTATGAAAATGATATTGTTATGATACAATAAAGTTTCATACATACTTACCTGGTCAGATATACGATTAGTGCCCACCCAGCCTCCCCGCAAGGAGACAGGTGGAATGAGAAAAAAAATATGATAGAAAACAGGAATGGTTCCTAATCCTGCCACCCGCAGGCAGGACGGTAGATCACCTGACCTACCTGCAGCGTGTGCCTGCGAAATTTGAATTTCTGTCGGGGACGACGGAGTCTTAGCTATGTATATATCTGCCAGGTAAGTATGTATAAAACTTTATTGTATCATAACAATATCATTTTTCAGTGGACAGTTATATGAGTGTCCCCAGTGTAGTGGAGGGGGCATCTGGTCGGCTCCGCAACGCTCCTAGGTCTAGACCTCTTCCAAGCTCACATGCCCAGAGGAGAAGGAATGTCGAAAACCGAAAGGAGGTTGTGGAGAATCCCCACCGATCAGGTGTCCCTTCGGCGGTTTTTCTGTGACACCCCAGACTGCCAAGGATCGCTATGTAAAAGCGTCCTGCGTGAGTGTTTTTCTTCGTCGGGATCTTCATCTCCGAGACGTGATTGGAGGGATTCAGATCGCTCTCGACCACTCAAGAGGAGTTGGAAGGCTCCGACGATTGACTCGAGCCCGGAAAACTTCCCTGAGGAGTCTCCTTCGGGAGTTAAGAAGGCAAGAAGAGCCATTCTATCAACCAGAGTTAGAAGGAGTCAGGAGGTGGAGGCTATGGACTCCTCCCCTCCTCCTTCCCCTCCTCCTGAAGAGGATAAAGAGGAGGTTACGAAGAGGTTCATGATTGCTATGCAAGAGCAGATTTCGTCTTTTGTAGGAGTCCTTTCAAAGGAGCCTCCTAGAGAAAGACTCTTCCCTTCCTATCAAAAGATCCTCCAGACGTATGGAGGTATCTGCCGCCAGGATCGATGCTCCTACTCGAGGTGAGGCTTCCTGTACGAACGTGGATGAACCGATCAGGCGTCTGGCACCGGCCAGGAGTGAGGAGTCACCCAGGAGGCAGGAGCCAAGAGCCAGGAGTGAGGAGTCACCCAGGAGGCAGGAGCCAAGAGCCAGGAGTGTGGAGTCATCCAGGCAAGAGGCAGGAGCCAGGAGTCAGGAGTCAGGAGTCAGGAGTCAGGAGTCAGGAGTCAGGAGTCAGGAGTCAGGAGTCAGGAGTCAGGAGGCAGGAGCCAGGAGTCAGGAGCCAGGAGCCAGGAGTCAGGAGTCAGGAGTCAGGAGTCAGGAGTCAGGAGTCAGGAGTCAGGAGTCAGGAGTCCGGAGTCCGGAGTCCGGAGTCCGGAGTCCGGAGTCCGGAGTCCGGAGGCAGGAGTCCGGAGTCCGGAGTCAGGAGGCAGGAGTCAGGAGCCAGGAGGCAGGAGTCGGAGACTCATTCCTGGAATTTATGACTTCTCCAAATAGAAGCTCCTCTCCTTCAGATCGTAGGAGGTCTTGGAAGGACTCTCCCTCCAAACGAGAGCTTTCTCCTTCGTCTGATCGAGGTTTGGACGATTTGTCTGATGACGAACCTCCTGCAAATGAGGGACTCTCGAATTATAAGGTCTTAGCCTCATTGTTACTACAAGAGTTTGGAGACTCTCTTAGTCCAGCGGCTCCTCCTCCTCCTCGTTCTCTCTTTTCGAGCTCGGCTACGGCAAAATCTTCGGCCTTTCTGAAAATGAAGCCTGCGATTTCTATGAAGAAGGCCCTCCAATCTTTAGATCTTGGATAGACAAGAAGAAAGAGTTGGGAAGACTGTATTCTGCACGCCTCCTTCCAAACTCCATGGAAAGAGAGGTATTTGGTATGGGACAGGAGAGACTATGGGTCTTTCTCTTCCTGCCTCGGCAGATGCGGACTTTTCCAATTTAGTGGAGGCCTCTAGACGTCACTCTTTAGGATCGGTCAGATCGACGTGGAGCATTTCGGAGTTGAACCACTTTCTAAAGGGACTTTTTGTCACTTTAGAGTGTTCAATTTTCTGGATTGGTCACTCGGAGTTCTGGCCAACAAATCTAAAGATCCGGAGTTTCTTAAAAAAACCCAGAGATTCTCCATAGCGTCCTGTCTTGCATGGACAAGGCAGTACAGGACGGTTCGGGAGAAGTTGCTTCCCTATTTGGTGCTGGTCTTCTGAAAAAAGAGATCAGTATATGGATCCCTGTTATCAAAAGGGGTTTCTCCGAGCCAGAGGACAGCTTTATTGTTCGCCCCTCTGTCGGATCATCTGTTTCCTTCCCAGTTAGTGAAGGATATATCTCGCTCGCTAACTGAGAAGGGCGACACAAGACCTACTGGTACAAACGTCCAAGAGGGACGTCCTGTGATAGTGTCGACGAATAAGAAGGACTCTCGTCCTCCTCAGCAGCCCTTTCGTGGAGGTGCAGCGGCTCGTCCCCCTGCCAGAAAGAAGAGCTCTGACAAAGAGAGGAAGGTCTTCCTTCAGACCTTTCAAGAAAACTAAATGACTTGTTGCTCCTTCAAGCACCAGTGGCGCCAGACTCCTGAACTTTGCAGGAGTATGGGCAAAAAGGGGAGCCGACCCTTGGTCAGTCTCGGTCCTAAGAAAGGATACGTAATCCCCTTCGAGGACAGTCCTCCCTAACATCTACGCCGGGAACTGTCAGCGAGGTACAGAGACCCTGTAATAAGAAAGACTCTCCTTCAAATGGTGGAACAAATGTGGGAAAAGGAGGCCATCGAACTTGTGCAGGATCCACACTCCCCGGGATTTTACAATCGCCTTTTTCTAGTACAAAGGCATCGGGGGGTGGAGACCAGTACTGGACGTAAGCGCTCTGAATCGCTTTGTTCAGAAAAAGAAGTTCCGTATGGAAACGTCCGCCTCAGTAATGTCGGCTCTTCGTCCAGGAGATTGGATGGTCTCTCTGGACTTGCAAGATGCGTATTTCCACGTTCCCATTCACCATTTGTCAAAGAAATATCTTCGGTTTTGTAATAGGAGACAAGATTTTTCAATTCAGGGCTCTGTGCTTCGGTCTGTCTACAGCTCCACTGGTATTCACCACCTGATGGCGAATGTAGCAAGATGGCTTCACCTAGAGGGAATAAACATCTCCCTCTACTTAGACGACTGGCTGATCAGGGGCCAAGTCGGAGATTCAGTGCTTGGAGGACTTATCAGTAACAAGAAACATGATAGAATCGCTGGATTACTCGTGAACCTCGAGAAGTCGCAGCTGATCCCCAGCCAGAGCTTGGTCTATCTGGGGATTCAGATGGATTCTCGGGGTTTTCGAGTATTTCCTTCGCAAGAAAGAATCACTTGAGGTTTGTCGAAAATCTCGAGCTTCTTAGAGAGAAAGAGCAGTTCAGCGAGGGATTATCTGAAGCCTTTTAGGACCCTGTCCTCGCTAGAAAAGTTCTTCTCTCTGGGGAGGCTTCACCTTCGCCCTCTTCAGTTTTTTTCCTGAAAGGGGTGTGGAGTTGGAAGACGGGACAACTCTTGGACACCTTCCCCGCTTCCACAAGAGATAAAAAGATCACTTGAAGTGGTGGATCCTTCCTCTTCAAAAGAACGAAGGCGTATCGCTTGCCCTGCAGAACCCAGACCAAGTGTTACATTCCGACGCTTCGGAGTCGGGATGGGGAGCGACGCTAGGAGCAAGGGAGGTGTCAGGCACCTGGACAAAGGAACAGGTGTCCTGGCACATCAATTGCAAGGATCTAGTGGCCATACACCTAGCCTTAAGTTCTTCGAGGAGATAGTCAGAGGCGGGGTGATACAGATAAACTCGGACAAACACCACGGCTCTGGCTTACATACGCAAGCAAGGAGGCACGCACTCTTTCTCCCTCTTTCAGTTAACAAAACACCTGTTAACCTGGACAGAAGAAAGAGGCATAACTCTCCTCACAAGATTTGTGCAAGGGATAAAGAATGTGAGAGCGGACAGACTAAGCAGGAGGAATCAGGTCCTTCCCACAGAATGGACTCTGCACGAAGAAGTGTGTCGAAGTCTTTGGTCCCTGTGGGGGAGACCTCACATAGACCTGTTTGCGACGTTCCTCTCCAAAAGAGTAGAGATCTTTTGCTCTCTAGTAGAAGATCCGAGAGCCTTCGCATAGACGCGTTTCTCCTGGATTGGTCGGGTGTGGACGCCTACGCCTTTCCCCCGTTCAAGATCCTGGGGGAAGTGCTCAGGAAGTTCGTAGCTTCAAAGAGCACGAAGTTGACACTAATAGCCCCATTTTGGCCAGCCCAAGAATGGTTCACGAGGTACTGGAGTGGATAGTGGACTTCCCCAGATCTCTTCCAAACAGACCAGATCTACTCAGACAACCCCACTTCGAGAGGTTTCATCACAACCTCCCAGGTCTCGCTCTGACTGCCTTTCGACTATCGAAAGACTTGTCAGAGCGAGGGCTTTTCTCGCAAGGCTGCGGGCTCTATCGCTCGAGCCCGCAGAGCTTCGACGAGAAGAGTATACCATCGAAGTGGGAAGTCTTTAGGAGGTGGTGTAAGAGTCAGAAGCTGTCCTCCTCCAGTACCTCTATAGTTAACATTGCGATTTTGCCGATTTCCTCCTCTTTCTGAGAGAGGAATCGCACCTATCTGTGTCAACAATAAAGGGATACAGAAGCATGCTGTCTTCAGTATTCAGAAATCGAGGGCTAGAAATTGCAGATAACAAAGATCTACATGATTTAATTAGATCCTTTGAAACTTCAAAAGCAGCAACTCCTAGAACACCTAGTTGGAATCTGGACGTGGTCCTGAAATTCCTTTCCTCGGATAAATTCGAGCCTTTACATCTGGCTTCCTTCCGCGACGTCACTAGGAAATGCTTATTCCTGTTGTCTCTCGCTACAGCCAAGAGGACGAGCGAATTGCACGCTCTGGACTCCACAGTGGGGTTCAAAGGAGATGCTGCTATCTGCTCGTTCCAGACATTGTTTCTGGCGAAGAACGAAAACCCGTCAAAACCTTGGCCCAGAAGCTTTGAGGTAAAAGGTCTATCTAACCTCGTAGGCAGAGAGACAGAGAGGTATCTCTGTCCAGTGAGAGCTCTTAAAAATTTTATTTAGAGAGGAGAGACAGATGGGAGCTTGTCAACAAGGTCTTTGGTGTGCTGTGAAGAACCCCAACAAAAGACTCATGTCCAAAACGCCTTGGCCTCTTTGTGAGAAGCGTAATTACTGACGCACACAAGAACTGCTCGGAGGAATCCTTCGGTCTTCTAAAGGTTAAGACCCATGAGGTGAGAGCAGTAGCAACATCCTTGGCGTTCCAAAAGAATATGTCTCTTAGAAATATCATTGAGACTACTTATTGGAGGTGCAATTCTGTTTGCGTCTCATTACCTGAAGGATGTGAAAGTGACTTATGAGAAGTGCTTCTCTCTAGGTCCATTTGTTATCAGCAGATACAGTGCTGGGTCTTGGAGCAAAGACTGATCCTTAAATATTTTGATTTATCGTACATAAACCCTCTTGTCAGATATGTGCTTGGTTTTCTATTAGCAAGCTCACGGATGTCGCACGGGCGCATAGTGTCATTGCTGGTAGGGGATCAAGGGTATGTATGGCTAGTGGGGGGGTACAAAATTTTTTTTTTTTTTTTTATTTTGTATAAATGAACGTGTAATTATGTTTCGAGTTTTTGTTGTTTGTAAGGAGTTCGGGGATAACTCCTTGCAATCTTAGAACTAACATGGATGTTAGGATCAGGTGATCGGGGATCGGTGTTGTGCTCCTTGAACAAGGTGTATTGTCATGTTAGTGGAATAGCACCCAATGACAAAGGCCTTTAGGCTTCTGCCGAGTAAGTGGATAAGACCCCATTGGCAGACCCACAAGAACTCTTAGCCATAGATCAATATCTCGCTGAGGCTCTTGAGGCTAAGCAGACTCCAAGGCAGTAGCCGCGAAGTCTTCAGCCTAATAAGGTAGGAACCAAGGTTTATTAATACCTACAACAAATGGTTGTTTACCTGTCTATTTCAGTAGTTAGCTGTCTCTTACCCACCACCAATGGGTGCTAATCAGCTAATTATATATCTGGCAGGAAGTTGAATGTATAAAAAATGATATTGTCATGTTACAATAAAGTTTTATACATACTTACCTGACAGATATATACGATTAATGGCCCACCCAGCCTCCCGCGCAGGAGACAGGTGGAAGAGAAGAAATTCTGATTAGAAAAACGGGAATGGTTCCTAGTCCTGCCACCCAGGGCAGGGCGGTAGATCACCTGACCTACCGGTAGCATGTGCCCCGAAATTTGAATTCTGTCGGAGACGACGGAGTCTATAGCTAAGTATATATCTGTCAGGTAAGTATGTATAAAAACTTTATTGTAACATGACAATATCATTTCTCACAGCAAGAGGCACTTGCCTCGGAATCTACCAATATGGCAGCATTCCAAGCAGTCTCAGGGTTCTCGCAGCAAGATGGCACTGGCCTTGGAATCTACCACTATGGCAGCATTCCAAGCACAGTCTCATGGCTAGACCTGTGGTCCCTCACAGTGTCTAAAGCCGCGGCCTCCTCGTGAAACACACTCCTGAAGGGGCCCGGCTTTTGTGAGACTGTGCCATTCTGGAGGTAGGGCCATCTCCTACCTGGCCCACCAGATGGCTAACCTGTGGGCCAACCTGGTTCTGAGCGTAGGGACCCTGTCCTCACGCGAGTGACCAGGGCAGCTGGGCGAGAGGCGGCCTTGGGTCTTCGCAACGGACCGGTGACCGTTTAGTCCACCAGGCAGTCTTGAAGGCGGCTGGGCAACCTCGAACGACTGCGGCTAAGCCCAAGAGTTTAGCTAGCACTTCCTCTGCGGCTAAGATGATCGCTTCGTCGAAGCCGAGAGGAAAGACTCTGCCTTCAACTTCTTCGGTAAGGAGTGACCGTAACCAGCCCTCCTCCCAGGCCTCCTTCTTTTTAGGAGGAACTGGGAAGAAGAAGTTGAAGAGAGGAGGGAAACGCTAGGGATGGGATTCCCCCTAACCTGCTGCCGGAAGGGGAGGGGGGTGCCTGGCGAGCCATTGGGCAACATGGCAGCGCTTCGGAGCGGAGACCTGGATAGTGAACGTCCTTCGGGAGGGATGTTTACTACCCTTCGAATCTCGGCCACCCCTCGCCTCCAACCCGGTCCATCAGCAGACGTACGTTCCTGGTTCGGCCAAGGACGTGGCGCTTCGGCTGGAAGTAGAAGCCATGCTGAGCAAACGTGCTGTGGAGATCGTACAGGATCAGTCGCTGGGCTTCTACAGTCGACTTTTCGTGGTGGAAAAGTCCTCGTGGGGGCTGGCGCCCGGTGATAGATCTCTCTTCCTTGAACCAATTCGTTTGCCAAACTCGGTTCACAATGGAAACAGCACGGTCAGTGCTCGATTCCATCAGGGAGAACGACTTCATGCTTTCTGTGGATCTGAAGGACGCGTATTTCCAGATACCCATCCATCAATCCTCCAGGAAGTACCTCCGCTTCATCCTCGACAGTACGGTGTACCAATTAAGGGCACTTTGTTTCGGTCTCTCAACCACCCCACAGGTGTTCACGCGAGTGTTCACGCTGGTGTCGGCTTGGGCCCACTCGGTAGGGATATGTCTTCTGAGGTATCTCGACGATTGGTTAGTCCTGGCGAGCTCCTACTCACAGTTGCTACAGGACAGAGATCAACTCCTCGAATTCTGCCACGATCTGAGGATTGTAGTGAATTACGAGAAGTCAGATCTCGAGCCCAAGCAGAGGATGAAGTACCTGGGCATGCTGATCGACACGGTAGCAGGGCGAGTCTTCCCTGCAGATTCGCGGATCAGCAGGTTCAGGGAGGCAGCAGGACAGTTCCTGTCCCTACTGGAGCACCCAGCTCAAAAGTGGCAGGTCGTGATCGGTAACCTGTCGTCTCTCGAGAAGCTAGTCCCTCATGGGCGTCTTCACCTGCAGTCTCTTCAGTGGAGACTCAAGGAGTGTTGGTCACAGGCAAGATACCCACCTTTCTTCCCCGTGTCCCTCACGGAGGAGGTGAGGCAGGACCTAGCCTGGTGGCTGGACGACGGGAACCTTGTAAGAGGAGTGCCTCTTCGCACCCCCCCCCTCAGAGATGTTACCTTTTTTCAAGACGCATCGACTCCGAGGGATGGGGCACACACCTAGAGGAGTTGCTGGCTGCGGGTGTGTGGAACCATCACGACAGGCACCTTCACATCAACATCCTGGAGCTCAAGGCAGCGTTCCTCGCTCTCCAAGAGTTCCAAGATCGTCTGGTGGGACACTCAGTGGTGTTGATGAGCGACAACACCACGGTAGTGGCATATGTCAACAAATGGGGGGGCCTAGTGTCCCTTCCGTTGCATAAGTTGACGTTGCAGGTGCACGAGTGGGCCGTGGCACACTCAGTAGAGCTGTCAGCCCGCTACATTCCAGGCAAGAGGAATGTGGTAGCCGACAAGCTCAGCCGTCGGGATCAGGTGATAGGAACTGAGTGGTCCCTTCACCCAGACGTGGCGGAAAGGTCTCTTCAACCTCTGGGGGCGTCCAGTCATAGATCTGTTCGCCACCCGGCACAACAGAAAACTCCAGGTTTTCTACTTGGTTGTGCCGGACCCATAGGCAGCTGCAGAGGACACTCTTCAACACCCGTGAGATAATCTCTTTGTGTATGCCTTTTCCCCGTTCTGTCTGATTCGCAAGGTGATCGACAGGGTGCTGATCACCCCGAATCTTCGGATGATCCTGGTGGCGCCCAAAATGGCCTCTTGAGGCCATTTGGTACCCGGACCTGCTGGCTCTGCTCGCCGAAGCACCGAGAGAGATTCCCCCCTGGCACAACCTCCTGTGCCAGCCACACGCAGAACGGTACCACCAGTCGGTCGAGTCCCTGTGTCTTCATGGCTGGCTGTTATCCACCATCTCTGCAAGCTAGAGGCTTTTCTCGCAGCGCAGCAACAGAGATGGCTGGTTACCTCAGACAGTCCTCTGCAGCTGTATACCAGGGAAAGTGGTCCGTCTTCTGTGGTTGGTGTCGTGGACGGGGTCTCTCTCCTCTCAGAGCCACTATTCAGCAGGTAGCGGATATCCTTGTCTTCCTTCACCGAGAGAAGCTCTCTCTGTCTCTGCAGTTAAAGGATACAGAGCTGCCCTAGCCCTAGTCCTTAAACTGCGAGGAGTTGATATCTCCTCCTCCTTTGAGATCTCCCTCCTTATGAAGAGCTTCAAGATGGTCTTGCCCACCCAGGGAAACTTCATCCCCCCCTGGTTTTTTGGGGGTGATGTGACTTTCTCGTCCTTAGGAGTTTCACATCGAGTCACTCCAAGAGTCGTCAGACAGGATCTGACCCTCAAGACCCTCTTCCTGCTGGCCCTGGCATCGGCGAAGAGAGTAGGGGAACTTCATGGCCTTAATTCGACGTCAAGCATTCCAGGGTATGGGGATCCGTGACGCTTGAATTCATCCCGAACTTCTTAGCGAAGACTCAGAATCCTTCAGTCCCTGACGACCGGTTTGAGTCTTTCACGATCCCCTCTCTGAAGGACTTCACTGATGAGATGTGGATGAGATGCTTTATTCTGTGAGGGCGCTACAGCGCTATCTGAAGAGAACTTGACACCTCAGGTCTGAGTGTCAACGCCTCTTCGTCGTAGGGGTACCGGGTTAACCAAAAGAAGTTTCCAAGAAAACACACTTTCTTTCTGGCTGCGTGAGGTGATCAGGAGGGCGTACGACACGGATGGTAGTGACGACACCCGTACCCTTTGTCCGAGAGCTCACGAAGTCAGAGGTATTGGTCCAACCCTTGCGTTCCACAAGAACTTCTCCCTGGCGCAGGTTCTGAAGGCAGGGGTTTGGGCCAACCAGACACCTTCACTTCCTTCTACCTTTGGGATATTACCCACAGGTCCTTGGACACTTTTCCTTGGGACCCGTGGTGGCTGCTCAAACAAGTTGTGTAGTCTACCCAGCATCCAAGCGGATAGAACAGCATCGCATCCTTGTGTGACTGCATGAATGGACGAATGAAAGAGTGTGTGACTGGCTTCTCTTCCTCCTTGCTTCCTCCTCTACCTGTGGGCAGAGGGCCGCGGTCGTCACTTACACTGAACAGGAAGCAGATGCAGATAAGCTATACGACTGAGCTCCATCCTATCCTTTCAGTATGGATAGGAGTAATTATCCACCACTCCCCAACGGGGGGGGAAGGGGGGGGGAAGTGGAAGCCAACAAGAGACAAACCCATGACTTCAATTTGGCTCTTGAAGTAGGAACTAGTTCTTGCCTTTTGCTATTTATAAGAGTTACGCTTGCCTCCCTCTATAAATTTGGGTCCAGAAGTCTGACCACTGATCTGCGGTGCACACCCCGATTAGCTGGGGCAGAGGCTAGGATCCCTACCCTTTGCTCTTACGACAAGGGAGGGAACCAAAGTAGGAACGAACACCAGTCTGTTCATAAGACTCAGATTCCACCTCAATAAGTGAGTCTTCCTATTGTTAAAGGACCGAGGGTTTGTATACGTATCAGAACAAATGACAATTTGTCCAAAATTGCATTTTTATGCATTCAACTTACCTGTCAGATATATACTTAGCTATAGACTCCGTCGTCCCCGATAGAAATTCGAATTTCGCGGCACACTCTACAGGTAGGTCAGGTGATCTACCGCCCCGCCTGCTGGCGGAAGTAGGAATCATTCCCCGTTTTCTAAGACAGATTTTCTCTATCGGCCGTGACAGCAAACATTGTTGTTGTTACTCCTGATTTGGTGGATTTCGTATTTTTCATCGCTATTGATCTTCTAAGCCGGTTTATTTTGGTGACGTATTGGATCTTTGGTTTGGCATACTCTTTCGTGGACTGTTTTTTTGGACTTGGTTTTGGATATTTCTCATGATGTCGGATTCTAGCTTTACGGTTAGAAGACAGTGTGTAAATGAGGATGCAGGTGAGGATACCGAAAGCTTCGGTAGACCCTCACACAGTTTGTAAGGGTGTAGAAGGAAGGAATGTTCAATTTCTAACACCTGTGATGAATGTGTAAATATGAATGAGGAAGAATGGAAGAATTTAAATTCATATTTAAGGAAATTAGATATGGATAGGGCTAGGAAGGCTTCCTCCAGAAGCGTAGTAGGTGTCTCGCCATAACGCGCCTATTAAATTAACACCTAACCCTAAACCTCTATCTTCTTCCTCTAGTACTAAGACTGCAAATCCGGCAACGGAAATTGCAGATCTTAAAGCTGCGCTACAAAGGATGGAACGTCAAATGCTGACGTTAAAAGGTAAGCACAGTTGATAGGTGAATTAAGTGTCCCTAGTGCAGTGGAGGGTGCGTCTGATCGGCTCTGTCTCGCTCCCCAGGCCTAGACCTCTTCCAAGCTCACAGGCCCAGAGGAGAAGGAATGTCGAAAGCCTTACGGAGGTTACGGAGAATCCCCACGATCAGGCGTCCCCTCGGCAGATTCTGTACGACCCGAACTGCCAAGGATCGCTATCGAAAAAGCATCCTAAAGAAGTGTTTTTCTTCGTCAGATTCTTCACCGAAGGCAAGGGGATGGAGTTCTGATGAACTGTCACGCCCCTTAAAGAGAAGTTGGAAGGCTCCTACTTTGGATTCAAGCCCTGAGCTTTTCTCCGATCTATCACCTTGTGAGAAGAAGAAAAGGAGATTGGTTCCTAAATGGAAATCGGAGTTTCCTTCCGCTTCGAGACAGGCCTCACCTGAATCAGGGAAGGAAAAAGAGAGTGCGGCTGCAAAAATTATCTTAAATGTGCAGGAGCAACTTTCAGCCTTAGTAGGAGTTTTTACTAAGGAAACTCCCAGGAGAAAGGACTCTTTCCTTCCTATAAAGAAGACGAAGGGAAAGAAAAAAAAAAAGAAAACGGAAGTTCGGCTTATACTCGGAGGAGTGTGAAGAATGCGCCAAAACGCCAACCTGGCGCAATGCACCAGATGCGCCAGATGAGTTTGAGACTCCATACGAGTCAGAAGAGCCAGAAGCGCCATATGCGCCAGAAGAGCCAGCCTGGCGAAATGCGCCAGAAGCGCCAGAGGCGCCAGATGCGCCAGAAGCGCCACCCTGCCGAAACTGCGCCAGAAGTTGCCAGATGCGACATATGCGCCAGAAGAGCCAGCCTGGCGAAATGCGCCAGAAGCGCCATATGCGCCAGAGGCTCCAGATGCGCCAGAAGCGCCACCCTTCCGAAATGAGCCAGAAGCGCCACTCTGCCGAAATGCGCTAGAAGCGCCAGCTTGGCGCAAGGAATCACGAGCGTCAACCCGGCGCAATGAGCCACAAGTGACAGATAAGAAGACGGACTTCTTCCAAAAGACAATTAAGCCAGGAGGATTTGTTTGGCTTTCGGAGGATTAAGCCTTTACCTGACAAAGGACTCTAGTTGTCGCACAGGCGGCCGTATTCCTTGTCAGGACATAGGTCGTTCCGGAGAAAAAGTGATAGGAGAGGACGTCCTTCGTCTGACAGGAGAGAAAGGTGTCGCACAAGCGGCCATCGCTCTTGCCAGGAGAAGGATAAGGTCGTTTTGCAGGATCAACCTATCTCTCGTAGGGACGCAAGTTATCGCACAGGCGGTCGTCGTTCTTGCGAGAGTGGGGTGGATGTTGCAGAGGCCAGTCTCCTATTGGAAATAAACAATCCTCTTCGGAATTGGATTTGGAAGAGGTTTCGGACTCGGAAGATCACTCGGCTCCGGGTTTGTGCAGATTACAAGACGCTGGCAGCCCTCTTACTTCAAGAGTTTGGGGACTCTTTAAGCCCTACTGCTCCTCCTTCTCCAAGGTCCTTGTTTACAAGCACGAAGGTCCTGAAACAATCATCTTTTATTAAAATGAAGCCAACCATTTCCATGAACAAGGCTCTCCGATTCGTAGGAAATTGGTTGGAATCCAAGGAGAAGGCGGGGAAGACAGTCTTTACCTGCCCTCCTTCCAGACTATCAGGAAAGAAGGGAATTTGGTACGAGACGGGCAAACCACTGGGGTCTAACTCTCCCGTCCACTGCCGAAGCAGATTTTCGAATCTGGTAGATTCGTCTAGGAGACAAGCCTTGTCATCAGCAAAGATCACATGGGGGACTTCGGAGATGGACCATCTCCTCAAGGATTGTTTAATGTGTCTTAGAAGTTTTTAACTTCTTAGACTGGTCCCTTGGGGTGTTGGCCAAAAAGACACAAGAGGAGGAATCTCTTAGTCCAGGAGTCCTTCATAGTGTTCTTTCCTGTATGGACAAGGCGGTTTCAGGATGGATCAGGAGAGGTGGCCTCTCTGTTTGGAACTGGTATTCTGAAGAAGAGAGTCTTATTTAGCTCTTTTCTGACGAAAGCAGTTATCCTACTCAGAGGTCATCTCTTCTGTATGCTCCTCTGTCGGACCAATTGTTTCCTTCAAATCTTGTAAAAGATATTTCTCATTCTCTGACAGAAAAAGGCCACACAAGATCTCTTGGCCCAATCTGCAAAGAAATCGAGGACTTTGGTCCTATTAAGAGAGAGACTCGGGCCCCTCAACAGCCCTTTCGAGGAAGTACCTCGGCCAGACCCTCTTTTAAGAAGAGAGGAGTGCAGAGAGAGGTAGGCCTTCCTTCAGACCTATCAAGAGAGCTAAATGAGACAACAGTCCTTCAAGCACCGGTAGGAGCCAGACTTCGGAAATTTAAATTCCGAAGAATGGGCTCGGAGACAGGCAGAAATTTGGGGTCCCTTTCCGTGGTAACAAAGGGATATATGATCCCCTTTCGAGACAGACCTCCCTTGACTACGAACCGAGGGACTGTCAGCCCAATACAGGGACCCTGCAGAAGAAGCATTATTGCAACTGGTAGAACAGATGTTGCAAAAGGAGGCCATCGAAGTGGTTCGGGATCCGCATTCCCGAGGATTCTACAACCGTCCTTTTTCTGGTTCCGAAATCCTCGGGAGGGTGGAGACCGGTCCTGGATGTGAGCGCATTGAACCGATTTGTGTGGAGAACACAAAGTTCTCTATGGAAACATCAAAATCGGTTCTTGCGGCTCTTCGTCCAGGAGATTGGATGGTCTCCTTAGATCTACAAGATGCATACTTTCATGTCCCCCTGCATCCATCATCGAAGAAATATCTCCGATTCATGATGCAGGGGAAAGTATACCAATTCAGAGCCCTATGCTTCGGCCTTTCAACGGCCCCTCAAGTGTTCACGAGGCTAATGAGGAACGTTGCGAGATGGCTACATCTAGAGGGGATAAATATATCCCTTTATCTGGACGATTGGCTAATAAGAGCAAATCGGAAATTCAGTGCTTGAGGACTTGGAGAAGACTTTGAACTTGACAAAATCTCTGGGACTGCTCGTGAACCTCGAGAAATCACAATTGATCCCAGACAGAACATAGTCTATCTGGGGATACAGATGGATTCTCGGGGTTTTCGGGCGTTTCCATCTCAAGACAGAATTACTCGAGGCTTAGAAAAGATCTCGAACTTCTTAGGGAAAAGAACGGACCTCGGCGAGGGAATGGCGTCTCCAGTTTGCTGGGTGGCACCCTTTCCTCGTAGAGCAGTCATTTCCCTGGGAAGATTATATCTCAGACCTCTGCAATTTTATCTAAAGAGGATGTGGAGTCAAAAGACAGGAGACTTGTCAGACGTTTTTCCCATCCAACAGGGGATAAAAATCAGACCTAAAGTGGTGGTTAACCCCCATTAACAAGAACGAATGGGGTGTCCCTCTTGATTCGGAACCCTCACCGAGTGTTTGTTGTTTTCCGATGCCATCGGAAAACAGGTTGGGGAGCAACACTGGGCGTCCAAAGGAAGTAGCAGGTGTTTGGACCAGACAACAAACTACTCTGCACATCAATGCGAAGGAACTCCTGGCAATTCATCTAGCCCTGGAATACTTCGAAGCGGAAGTCAGAGAGGCGGTAGTTCAAGTCAATTCCGACAATACCACAGCTCTGGCTTACATCCGGAATCAAGGGGGCACTCACTCTTTCTCTCTGTACGAAATAGCGAGAGCTCTATTAACCTGGACAGAGGAAAGGGGCATTATTCTGCGTACAAGGTTTGTCCAAGGAGTGAAAAACCTAAGGGCAGACAGGTTGAGCAGAAAGAACCAGGTTCTCCCGACAGAGTGGATGCTCCACTCAGAAGTCTGCAGACAAATATGGTCACTCTGGGGGAGACCCCAGATCGACCTGTTTGCCACGTTCCTCTCCAGGAAAATAGACAACTTCTGCTCGCTAGAAGAAGATCCCAGAGCCACAGCGATCGATGCCTTCCTCATAGATTGGTCAGGCATAGATGCATACGCCTTTCCCCCATTCAAAGTGCTGGGGGAAGTAGTAAGGAAATTTGTGGCATCGGAAGGAATGAGAATGACTCTAATTGCTCCCTTTTGGCCTTCCCGAATCTGGTTCACAGAGGTACTGGAATGGACGGTGGACTTCCCCAGATCTCTACCAGACAGGACAGATCTGCTCAGACAACCCCACTTCGAGAGGTTCCACAAAAACATCCAAAGTCTCTCCCTGACTGCCTTTCGACTATCGAAAGACTGGTCAGAGCGAGAGGCTTTTCAAAGAAAGTGGCAACTTCAATTGCTAGAGCCCGCAGAAGCCTCTACCCTGCGGGTCTACCAATCGAAGTGGGAAGTTTTCCGTAGATGGTGTATGGACGAAGAAGCTGTCCTCTTCCAATACCTCTGTAACCGAAATCGCGGATTTCTCCTCTTCTTAAGAGAGAATCCAAATTGGCCGTATCAACTATCAAGGGATATAGGAGCATGCTCTCAGCTGTGTTTTTAGCAAACAGAGGGCTGAATCTCGAGGATAATAAGGATCTTCATGATCTCATCAGGTCTTTCGAGACTAAGAAATTGAGATCATCGATTCCCCCGAGTGGAACCTGACCGTGGTCCTAAAGTCTTGATGTCGGACAGGTTCGAACCTATAGATAAAATCTCATTCAGAGATCTTACTGGCAAATGCATATTCCTGTTGGCTCTAGCAACTGCTAAGAGGATCAGTGAATTGCATGCTTTGGACTCTCGGGTGGGATTTAGAAAAGACTCGGCTGTCATTTCTTTC
Organism: Macrobrachium nipponense; assembly: GCF_015104395.2. Classification (NCBI taxonomy): domain Eukaryota; kingdom Metazoa; phylum Arthropoda; class Malacostraca; order Decapoda; family Palaemonidae; genus Macrobrachium; species Macrobrachium nipponense. Next base: position 19,285,449 of record NC_061091.1, read on the forward strand.
CAGGATCTTTCCTAGCGAAGAATGAGAACCCTTCTAAACCTTGGCCTAGAAGTTTCGCAAAGTCAAGGGACTCTCTTCTCTGGTAGGAAGAGAGTTGGATCGGTCCCTTTTGCCAGTCAGGACCTTAAAATTTTATTTAGAAAAGAAGACACAGCTTCAGGGATGTCGACAAGGTCTTTGGTGTTCGGTAAGAAACCCCAATAGACCGATGTCAAAGAACGCACTGGCATTCTTTGTCAGAAATGTAATTACCGAAGCTCATAGGAATTGTCAAGAGAACTCGTTAAAGCTGCTGAGAGTTAAAGCTCACGAAGTACGGGCTGTGGCAACTTCCCTTTCTTTTACGAAGAATATGTCCATGAGAAACATTTTAGCAGCAACTTACTGGAGGTGCAATTCAGTATTTGCATCCCACTATTTAAAGGATGTTAGAATAACATACGATAAATGTTTCTCTCTTGGAAACCTTATGTATCAGCGGATACTATGCTGGGAAATGGAGCAGACGCTGATCCTTAAATTTGTTTTTAATAATTTTAATAATTAGTTTTAATATTGTTTTTGAGTTGTGGGTTGCTTGAAAGGATGTTCGGGGATGACTCCTTTCAATCGTAGTACTAACCCCAATAAGGATCAGGTGATCGGGATTAGTGTCGTGCTCTATGATCATGCCAATAGGCAAGGTGTTTTGTCATGTAAGTGGATAGGACCCCCACCATTGACAAAGATCCTAAGGTTCTGAAGCGTAAGTGGGTAAGACCCCTGTAACAGACCATCAAGAACTCTTAGCATGAGGTCACTACCTCGCGGAGGCTCTTGAAGCGATACGGGCTCCTAGGCAGTAGCCATGAAGTCTTTCGCTAACACAGGTAGGAATCAAGGTTTTTAATTTTATTACCTACAACATATGTTGTTTCTGTCTATTTCAGTAGATTAGCTGTCTCTTACCCTCCGCCAAAGGTGCCAATCAGCTAAGTATATACTGACAGGTAAGTTGAATGCATAAAAATGTTATTGTCATGATACAATAAAGTTTTATGCATACTTACCTGGCAGATATATACGGTGTATGGCCCACCCGACCTCCCCTCAGGAGACAGGTGGAAGAGAAAAATCTGTCTTAGAAAACGGGAATGATTCCTACTTCCGCCACCAGCGGCGGGGCGGTAGATCACCTGACCTACCTGTAGAGTGTGCCGCGAAATCGAATTTCTATCGGGGACGACGGAGTCTATAGCTAAGTATATAATCTGCCAGGTAAGTATGCATAAAACTTTATTGTATCATGACAATAACATTTTTCCTAACTATACAAACCCTGAGGTCCTTACACATAGTCCCACCTCATGCCACCCCTCACTCTGTGTTTCCTGGGCCTTAAAGCAAAATGGACTCCTCTCGCAGTTGGGCTGACCGCCAACTGCTGGACAAGTGGTTAACTACCGAACCCCCTTGTTCGAAGCTTACGACCGGTTCAACTGCCGCTAAGTACCTTCCTATTGTTAAAGAACCTCAGGTTTGTATAGTTAGGAAAAATACAATTTTCAACAAATTGTTATTTTTTTTCATTATAGTCTTCTTTATTTTTAGAGTCGGAGGCGTCCAAGATGGCGGCGCTTTGGAGACCATGGGGCTACGGGGTTCTCCGTCCTTGGAGGGTTGGCTGTCGCTTTTCTTGGATGTTCACTACCCCTCTCCTCATGCTGTCCAGGCCCTCTCCTCCTCCTGCCCTCGTTTTTGTGGGTAGCCGAGGTCAGCCATATTGTATTGCTCTGCCAGTGACAGTTGCCGCTTCTTCGAGTCAGAGGGAAGGCGTGGCGTCAGTACCGCTAGTGAACGTCATGGGGTCAGCCATTTTGTATCCTCTGCCAGTGTGTCGCTTCCCATTCAGACAAGGGGAAGCCGTGACGTCATCGCCGCTTATGATGTTATTCCATCGATGACGTCGCTCTCAGTCGCCTCCACTGTGTCGTCATTGTTCGCTGCCGTGACGTCATATCTGCCATCCAGTTTGCTGTATCTCCCTTCCATGTCATTGGAGCCTTCTCTTGCTGATCCGTCTGTGGCTTTATGCCAGGCGGTTCTTAGGAGATTGTACTTTATATTGGAGGTTGAGTTAGCTGCCATTTCAGGTGGGAGGACTGGAAGCAAGCGTGTTGCATCGCCCCCCGCCCCCTGCAAGAGGTCATGTAGAAGCCAGTGGTGTTCTTCCTCTCCTCTCCCCCATCTCTGCTGTGTCGGCGTATCAAACGGTGGGAAGGCTAAGGGACTGTGCCTTTCTTCGCCTGCGAGTGAGGAGCAACAATGCCCGTGTTTCCGAGTTTTGGTGTTTCGGAAAGTGTTATTGCATCTTCTTTTGTGCAATCGCAGTAGCTGCTTCGCCCTCTGCATCAAGTCACGAGGGTGTTGCATCCTCCCCCGTCCATGCATATGTTGCAGGCGCTCCTTCTTCTTCTTCTCCAGGGCCTTTCCGTCGCTGTAGGATCTCAAGGTACCTGTCAAAGAGGTCGAAGGTTGTGAGCGCGGAGTTGGTGCGGCAGGAGTCTTTTTGCCTGCCCATCTCCCTGGTTCTTCCAGGAGTCGCAGGGATTCTCATTCATTCTTGAGTGTTTGAGATTCCTCCCCAGCTCACGCCCAAGTACGTCTGCCACGCCCGTGCCCATTCGCGGCCGTGTTAAGGAGTCCTCTGTTGGTGGGGCATAGTGATGTTTCTTGTGTTGTGGTTGATTCGTCCCAGGAGTCGGTGCTTGAGTCCAGCCCGCACAAGTTAGTTGGTGTTTCGGGCTGTTTGGCTGCTAGTTCTTATGCCGAAGTCAGGAGGAGGGAGACACACAATAGTTTTTGTTTTGACCGCAATTTTTCAGAAGTTGTCAATCTCTTTCGTTTTTCAACAATTGGAGAATAGGACTCAGGCTCGGTCCTCTTACACTCCGTTCTGCTTGAAAGCCTTGCTGGGAGCTACGCAGGATCCTAAGCCTTCATTTTAACTTTCCTCGTCTTGGCATGTCCAGTAATTTTTGCATAAGGTTTTTGCCTTTATTTCAGACTTGGACGGTTTGCTTCACGCTAAGGCTCTCCCAAGCTGCTACCCCCGCCTCTCAAGAGGCATAAGAAGTACTATGCTACGAACTCTGCCTCTTTTTGATGTCGCATCATCTTAACCCAGACGTCATTCGTCTGAAGCCGGGATGGACTTTGGAGCAGGTGATGTCGGTGGCTCCATCGTTGTCTCCACAAGACGCCTCAGCGTTGAAATCTACAGCAGCCTCCATGTTGCAGACGGTTTCTTGGCTTTGGTCTATGGTCATTGCCAAGATAGCTTCTGACAGAAGGGTTGGTGACTGCGTCCTCTCTTCCCAGTTTGTTGCAGTCCGGAGGCTAGACGTTTTCGTATATGGCTTACCTCAATGTTAATTTATGGGCTAACCTTCTCCTGATTAGAAAAGACGCAGCTTTTTCCAGGATGGAAAGATCAGTTGACCCTGACTCCTTGCTGGCGTCGAAAAATTGAGATCTGAATGTCGCCTGGAGGTAAAGGGGGCTGTCGGTTGGTTGCTGCCTCTCTCTCTCCTGTGCCCCGGGTGGGGGGGTCGCTTGGCGGGCCATTGGGCCAAGTGGCTGAGTTGTGGGGCGTGAAGTGGGTGGTAGATGTCCTTCCGGTAGGGTATCTATTGCTGTTTGGCTTCCGTCCGTCCTCTCTCAATCAGGCTGCAGCTCAAACGGCATATCCTCCAGATTCTCTGAAGTCCTTGCACTTCAGGAGAAATGCAGAGGAGGTGGTGCGTCTGTCTCTGGGGGTTTAACAGTCACATCTTCTAGTGCAACCGGGAGGAGTCGGGGAGGTTGGAGACCTGTGATCGATTTCACCTTGAATCACTTCATCAGGAAGACGTGGTTGAAGATGGAGACCCGTGTTCAGTGTTCAGGGAGTTCCTTCGCTTCTCTCTCGGGGACAAGGTCTTCGAGTTCAAAGTCTTGTGCTTCAGGCTGACCACAGCCCCTCAAGTGTTCACAAGGGTCTTCTCTCTCATATCAAGTTCGGCCCATGCTCAGGGGATCCGTTTGCTGAGGTACCTTGACGATTGGTTGGTCTTGGCAGGTTCCAGGGAAAAGCTGCTGCAGGACAGAGATCGTCTGCTTCGGTTTTGTCTGGGACTGGGCATTGTGGTTTAACCATGAAGAGTCAATCCTTGTACCCAGTCAAGTATTCTCCCTACCTAGGCATGGTCATCGATACGGCGGTTGCAAGAGTTTTGCCATCGGATCGAGATTAGAGAAGTTGTGATAGTAGCACGCGCTCCTCTCGGAACCACATCAGTCAGCTCATCAGTGGCAGGTTCCTCTAGGAGTTTTGTCTCCCTTGGAGAAGCTGGTCTTCTCATGGGCGTCTTACCACTCTTTAGGCTCTACAATGGAGACTGGGGGGAATTCTGGTCTCCAGTGGGGACTCACACTGTTAGTAGAGGTTCCTCTGTCTTTGTTGGTGCCTGACAACTGAAATCTTTTGAAGGGTGTCCGTCCTTCTGTGTTCTCTACCACTGACTTCCTTCTGTTTTTCAGACGGCTCCCTCGCTGGTTGGGAGCTCATTTAGACGGTCTCATTGCCTCAGGCATTTGGAGTTTGGAGGACAAACAGCAGCATTTCAGCATCTGGCAGTTGAATGCAGCCTTCCTGGGTCTGAAGGAGTTTTTGGCAGAAAAGTTGAGTGTCATTGTCATTCTCATGTCGGACAACACCACAGCCTATGTGAACAAGCAGGGAGGTCTGGTTTTACGTCAGCTTCATGCCTTTACCGTCGAGGTTCACCAGTGGGCGGTCTGTTATTCAGTATAGCTCTCAGCCAGGTATAATCCTAGGCAAACGGAATGTGGTCGCAGACTAACTCAGACGTTGGGGGGATCAGATCCTAGGCACAGAGTGTCCCTTCAATTAGTAGCAGACATGCTCTTCCGGTTTGTGGGAGACCCATGCTGGATCTTTTTGCAACTCAATTCAATATGAAACTGGAGATAGTCTGTTCAGTTGTTCCAGATCCTTTGACATTAGCGAAGATGTGTTACACCATCCCTGGATAACCTGGAGGTGTATGCCTTCCCTCTGTTTTTTTTGATCCGTCGAGTTCTGAACAGACTGATGAGTTTGTAGGGTCTCAGGATGACTTTGGCAGCCCCTGTGTGGCCTCAGGCGGAATGGTTTCCAGATCTGCTGTAATCGTCGGAGGTTCCAAGGGAATTTACCCCTTGGTGGCATCTCCTGTGTCAGCTGCATGTGGAAAGGTCCACAGTCAGTAGAATCCCTGTCTCTTCACGGTTGGAGGCCATTAAGTATCCCCTCCGAGAGAGAGGCTTTTCTTAGAGAATAGTAGGGTATATGTCCAGCAGTCTCAGAAGTCAACCTCTGTGGTTTACCAAGGCTATGGGCAATCTGCTGTGATTTGGTGTCGTAAACAGGGTTTTTTCTCCACTTGCAACCTTTATTCAGCGAATAGCGGACTTTTTAAACCTTCCTCAGAGATGAGAAACGTTTGTCTGTTTCTGCCATTAGTGGCTACAGGGCATCCCTGAGTTAGTGTTACGCCTTAGATGTATCGACATCTCCTCATCTTGGAAACTTTCTTTGCTGGTTAAGGGGTTTGAAGGCCAGTCAGGTTCTAGGGAGCTCAAGCCTCTGACGTGGGATGTTTCCTTGGTCCTCAAGAGCTTCACTAAGTGCCATATGAGCCTTTGTGTCGCTCATCTGACAGGAATTTGATGCGCAAGACAGCTCTCCTCCTGGCCTTTGCATCTTCAAAGAGGGTAGGAGTGCTCCACGGTCTGAGCTATGATTTGAAGCACGCCAGAGGGTTGGGGGTCGGTGTCCTTCGAATTTGTCCCAGAATTCGTGGCCAAGACCCAAAATCCTATTGTGCACGATGATAGGTTCACTTCATTTTTCATTCCATCACTGAATGACTTTGTGGGTGGTGAGGCTCAAGAGTTTTTGCTGTGTCCTGTCTGGGCCCTGTAATGCTATCTTAAAGGGCACAGCACCTTAGACTACACTGACACAGACTTTTGTTTAGCACAGGGACCGTACAAAGAAAAGAAGTGTGCGAAGAATACTATCTTTTTTTGGATACGGGACGAAGCATCAGACAGGCATACTTGACTCTTGATGATTCTACCACCACGTCTGCACAGGCTGAGCGCATGACGTTAGGGGTATTGGTCCCCCTCTGGCTTTCAAAAAGAACTTGGCTGTACATAGAGTGCTGAGCGCTGGTACTTGGTTACTCCAATCCACGTTCACCTCTTCCTATTTTAAGGATGTTGCCCACAGATCTCCTGCTCATTTTCCCTGGGTCCTGTGGTGGCTGCCCAACAGGTTGTGTAACTCATAGTTGCCCTTAACAGGGCACTTTTGTATCTTACCTAAGATGATTGTGTGGATGAGAGAATGAGGGAGGTTGGCTGGTCTCTCTCTGTCTCTTGTACCTTTCCTTCTTCCTTCGGGCGGGTTAAGGAATAGACACGTCATTCGCTGGACTGGTCTGGTACAGGTGAGTAAGGTAGCCATACTGATAGTGTGGTCGCTTGGTATACAAATATCAAACCCTCTATTCAGTAGCACATGCTCCACTCCTTGGCAAGGAGGAGTTCGGAGCGATAACAACCCTGGCGTGTTGGTTTGTTATTAGACCGTCAAAGTTTCTCTTTGTTTTCCTATACGTATAATGATTCTCCTATATATCATTGTGTGTCACTCAGAGTCTGAGTGGTTAGATAACATTTTATCCAGCTTCTTACAGGCTTCAGTCCCTCTCTGGAAGTTATTTCTTCTGGAGCTGGACTGGTGGGTAGGCCCCCAGCCAATTTAGGATATCTTGTATCTCCCTCCAAGTATGAGTCTATCCTATTGTTAAGACCGAAGGTTTGTTCGCGTATGAACAACGACAAAATTTCTAAGACAATTTGTATTTTTTCATAGCTACAAAACTTGAGGTCTTAATTATACTGACCTCTAGCCACCCCTCTGTCTGCTAAGACATCCTGAGTTGGGAAAGACTGATGCAGTGGCGTGGATGCATGGTCCTTGACCATTCTTCACCCGTCAATATGCATGCGTTGCCAGATCGCACAAGATTCCTTGCTTTCATCTGTTTTTTAACTGGATTCAGCTAGGCGCTAGAAATTATCCTAGTGTTAAGACCTCAGGTTTGTAGCTATGAAAAATACAAATTGTCTTAGAAAATTTGTCATTTTTACTTCGTATGGCAGTTTCATATATCTCATTTTGTTGAAAAACTTCAATCTTTTGAACGTTATGCTTACATATTCAATTGTATTGTTGTTTTTCACCAATTAAATATATATAGAGTGAAAAGTGGTCTTTCATTGGATCAATGATCACAAAAAAGGCTAATGCCATAATTTCTGATTGAACAGAGGTTAATGAAAGTCTAGCCAATACGCAGTGCTAACGTAGCTTCATGATGCTTTCAAAATTTTTACTCTAAACCCCTTACATGTAGAAGATTGATGCCATCTTGACGTATGCTGAATCACTTATGTAAACAAACTTCCCATTTCCTGTGCTAAATCTGCAAAACATTTGTACCCATAGACATTGGTACACTGTCTTTACAACAAAAGTAAATGATGATGCTGTTCAAACTGGGCCAAGGAAGAGCAAATTTTTGGGGAAGAAGAGGAAGAAGATTGCGCTAGATATTAAATTAAATAATTAGTTAAACACCAGAATAAGGTATGTATTATGACGTCATGACATATTGACTGTCGTACCAATTCAAGATGAATTGTGATACTCAAATTTCTTGCAGAAAGTGATACAAATCAGAGAAGTTTACCAGTTGTTCATGCAGATTGTTATCAGTTATTCATATAATTAAGTTAATCGTAATGCTGATATAATATCCATATTATTTACATTTTGGATATGTGAAGGCATTTGAATGCTGAATTACTGCCATAGTGTGACGCAATTGCCTCCTCTCCATGGACCATTTGTCTGTTTTCGCACTAAGAAATTAACGAGGCCGAATTTGCAATAGCCAGAAAATCGTGAAAAGAGGAAAGTTGGCATTGGGGCCCTTTTATTTTGATTGAGAAAAATACGAATTTATACAATAGCTAGTATGTAAAAAAAATACTTGTTGATTATAAAAAGCTTAAATGACCGTTAAGCAGATTGGCAACTAAGCAGCATACTTACTGTATATATATTATAGTACTTATTTTTCTTAATCAAATTATATGGATCTAAACGATAACTTGCCACAACTGATGCTATATTGTGGGGTGAATTTTTAAGGAAATTATATCTGTGTATTTTGCTCAAGTTTATATTTTTAAGGAATAGATTCATTATACTGAATGTGATTACGTTTTAAATATTTAACAAATGGTTTACTGTCCTAAGACTGTGCAGCTTAAGGGGACCGTCCGCTATGTTGTCTATTTTTTAAATTTATTACGCAAAATACATAATTTTCATATATGTTTTAGATATATATAATACCTTCATCATATAAAAATTTCAAGTCATTTGAACAAAAACTTTTAGTTTTATTAGCAAAAATTATGATTTAAAAAAAAAATAGGTAGCGATTTCTCCGCTAATATGACATCAGTTGTATTGAAAATCATACCATAAAAACTACTTTATATACGGAAAAATTCTGTGTGACAGAATTTTGATTTTTTTTTTTTTTTTTTTTTTTAGTCTAGACACTCAAAAAAATCTAAAAATAAAGAATGAAAGAAAGAAAAAAATGGCTCACAAAGAATTATGGGTTTTTTATTCCTCTTTCCAATGATATCTTTCTCTCTGAAATTGGATAATAAATAACCGAGTAATGGCTACCGACATGCACATAAGTATGTTTTTGAGTTATGAGCTCCCAAAGATTTGCTATGTAAATTTTCGCTTTTTTCTTATAAAAGTCAAAACAACATTACAGTGGACCCCCCGTATTCGCGTTCTCCAGATTCGCGGACTCACACATTCGCGGATTTCTCTCGGGAATGTTTCCCTGCATTATTCGCGGAAAATTCGTGCATTCGCGTGTATTTTTCTATGGTAAATATCCACAAATTCCTGGGGTTTTTTTATGAATTTCATTATAAAATGCACTTTTTGTGATAAAACTATTAAAAAAACCATGTATGAAAATTTTTAGTGGGTTTTTCTTGAGTTTTAACTAACAAAATAGGCTGTTTTTAGCATATTTATAGGGGTTCCAAACATTCGCGGGTTCTAACTATTCACGGGGGGTCTGGTACGCATCCCCCGCGAATATGGGGGGACCACTGTATTATAATTACTTTATATGTACTTTTATTGTTGATTTCTACATCAGGGATCCTGGTCCTACCCCTAAAAGTGGTATTAATACCCTCAGCGTGACACCAGACAATGATGTTGACGGCGAGACATGAGACAATGAGGGCAGCTGATAATGAATTTTTGCGTTTTTCTTTTAGGACACTCCTGGCCTTCGCTAATTTTGCTAGCCTTAGTTACTGAGTAGCATTCTTGATCTTAGGTAACTTCGGCATTGCTATAAGTTCACTAAGAAGTTATAAAAACAATGTAAATAGCTAATAACCAAACGCAAGTGCCTAAGTGCATGTAACTCCTTTGACGTCTGTAGCTTAACTGAGTCTCGCCTATAAATAACCGCTCTGAGCAGCTCGCTTCTCGCAGTGTCACACTACCTTTCATTGTTACCAGATGTATGAGAATTTTGAAAAAAATCTGAAAAAATTGCTGTATACATGCAAAAATAAACACACACAAACCATTCTGTCAAACTCAGTCATACAGACGACTCAGTTACGATGACGTCATCATTTAAAAACCGCTATATCTTCTTTATTTGTAAAAATAATTGGCTGAAACTTCTGGAATGCATGCACGGCATGTTTCTGCATAGATACAAATAATAACTCGATTTTATATTTTTTCAAGTTGACATGTCATCCGCCATAGCGGACGGTCCCCTTAATGTTGCCAAAACTGGTTGTAACATAGTAGTCAGGGAATCTTATACTCCTGTACTTAAGTTAAATATATGTATATTATATAACTGCATATATATATATATTTATAATATATACGTATATATATATATATACATATTATGACTGGTAAAAATGTTCTGTAACAACAGAATTCCATAATAATAAAAGGAGCCCATAAAAACACCAAAAATATAGAGAAAAAGTACTATATTTCAGAGACTGCTGTCTCCCTCTTCAGGTAGATGAATGAGAAAAGTTTACAGAAAAGGTGGTATTTATACCAAGAGGTCCATCCACAAACAAGCCATTTTAAGTCACCCCCGCTGATAATCTTCCTTTAATCTTCTTAAGGGTTGGTTGAATGAAGACGTTGTCGATCGTGTCCGAAATCCATGCTCCTTTTGAGATGTTCATTACCTGCCTCTCTTTTATTAAGGCTGATTCCATCATTTGACTCTTGTACCGGCAGTTGCTGCTATAAATTACACGTGACAAATTCCAGTTTATTCTATGGTTATGTTCATTTATATGGTTGAAAATAGCCGAGTTCTGTTGTCCATACCTAACTGACCGTTTGTGTTGTATTAATCTCTGGGGAAGGGATTTACCTGTAAATCCGATGTAAGATTGGTCACAGTCCTGGCATGGGGAATCATTGTACAAGCAAAAATTCGGGTGTAGTATGGGTAGGCCTTTAAGTCCTGTTCTAGCCAATCTGTACATGGAATACTTTGAAACTACAGTAATAAATGCAATAAAACCCAAAAACATGCTGTGGATGAGATACGTGGATGATATCCTAACATTTTGGGATAATAGGTGGGGCAATTTTAATGAATTCCTCTCGAAATTAAACACATTAGTGCCCAGCATCAAATTAAAGTTGAATGGGAAACAGACAACAAAATTCCTTTTCTTGATGTTTTAATAATCAGAGATACGACAGAATACAAATTTACCATATACAGAAAACCAACGTTCTCACTTTCATACATTCACTACTTTAGCTATCATGATATTACTATCAAGATAGGTGTAGCTAGTAACTTGTTCTTAAGAGCCTTACGAATTTGTTCCCCAGAATTCCTGGAAAAAGAATTTGAACTAATTCGCAAGCAACTTTCGTCTTTAAAATATCTTGACCATATAATTGAGAAAGCAATTCACAAAGCAAACGTAATTTTCTACCGACCCCCTAAAGACAAGACCAGAGATACACCCAACAATAAAATAATAATTCCCCACCTGGACACGATTAAGAGAATAACCAACCCCCTCGAAAATCGAACCCTTTTGTATTTATACTTACCCAAAACACCTTAGCCAAATCCCTGATTAACGTCCAACAAAAGACATCTCCAAAGGACTCTGGGGTATACGAAATCCCATGCCAGGACTGTGACCAATCTTACATCGGATTTACAGGTAAATCCCTTCCCCAGAGATTAATACACACAAACGGTCAGTTAGGTATGGACAACAGAACTCGGCTATTTTCAACCATATAAATGAACATAACCATAGAATAAACTGGAATTTGTCACGTGTAATTTATAGCAGCAACTGCCGTAACAGAGTCAAATGATGGAATCGGCCTTAATAAAAGAGAGGCAGGTAATGAACATCTCAAAAGGAGCATGGATTTCGGACACGATCGACAACGTCTTCATTCAACCAACCCTTAAGAAGATTAAAGGAAGATTATCAGCGGGGGTGACTTAAAATGGCTTGTTTGTGGATGGACCTCTTGGTATAAAATACACCTTTTCTGTAACTTTTCTCATTCACTACCTGAAGAGGGAGACAGCAGTCTCTGAAATATAGTATTTTTCTCTATATTTTGGTGTTTTATGGGGGCCCTTTTATTAGATGTACATATATATATATACAATATTTATATATATATATATAATTTATATATATTATATATATATTATAATTATTATATATATACGTTATAATATTATAGATATATATATACATATATTAATATATATTTATAATATATATATATTAATATATATATATATATAATATAATTTTAATAATTATATAACGTATATATATATAATATAATCTACATATATTGAATATATATATATAATATATATATATATATATATAATAATATTATTCTATATCATTATATATATACTATATACATATCTAGACATATATATATTATATATATATATATATATTTATATAATATCTATCATATATACAGTATATATATAATATATATATATATATATATATATATATATATATATATATATATATATATATATATACATACTATACATATATATATATATATATATATATATATATATATATATATATATATATATATATATATATATATACATATACATATATATACATATACACACACTAATATTATATATATATATATATATATATATATATATATATATATACATATATATACATATATTATATATATATATATATATATATATATATATATATATATATATATATATATATATATTATATATATATATATCTATATATATATATATATATATATATATATATAATATATAATAGTAATGATAATTGATAATTGTACTAAATATCTTAAGATACAAATAAGGGCATACAGAAAAATAAGTGATAACGATTGGAGGGCACGAGAAATGATAGCGAACAACAAGAGATACTAATATTCATTAAAGGTGTTATTCAGTATCGCATTAAGCAAAGACCAAAGTGCAAAGGTTAAAAGTAGGGTTGGACTAATCAATTAGGTCAGAAGGGTAATGGAAGATATGGCCAGCAGAATCCTTGACTGCACACAGTGACCTCTTGAAAAGAGATTATGATTATTCATAACAGCTGTTGAGCAAAACACATTGAAAAGTAGAATGTTAACAGTAATGGGAAGTGAACTTTTGTAGACAAAAAGTGAGAAACTTATATTGTTAATAGGCACCTAATAAAAGACCATATAGTATACTGATCGTACGAAGGAACGGCAGCAGAGTAAGGGGGAGTGTCGAGAGTGTGGTGATTGACTTTGGACCTTCATAGTGATTTGTGGACTTCTAGAATTTCATCACGAGTGTCCAGTGATTTAAGAATGAATTTAAGTCCAAGGTCGACTTATAAAAGTTACAAATGTTAACATAGACTCGGTTCAATCACCGGAACATATAAGTCTCAAGTGCCCTTTTAAGATAGACTTGGTTTAATTACCCAGAAATAATGTGGAACTTTATAAGAATTTTAAGAGTAGAATAAATCAATGTTTAGGGAAACATATTTCATTTATCACCTACAATTAACTTAGGTGTTAAGATAGCTGACATCCAAGCACGATAAGTGATGACAAGCACGACTGTTCCTGAGAATTGAAGACCTAACGCTAGTGTCCAACGAAACTTTTAAGAAGAGTTCTCCTTTCCCCACAACAGAATTTTAGTGGCAAAACTAATGGGATTTTGAATTCCACAACCGATAAGTCGGTCCCTTCTTAAAGTCTACAGTTAGATTCCCTGTTGGATTATAACATTCTTGGTCCAGTGACGTTTGTGATAAGACAATATCAAGAATTAAGTGAGTGTTTCCCTATAAAGATAGTTACACAGTGTAACGAATTTAGTGTTCCACCTTAGATAGAATTCAGTTACCCCACATGCAAATCTCCCCTCCAAAGTTAAAGACAGTATAAGAATCAAAAGATATTTTAGTCATTTAGAAGCCCCCACAATTGTAGATTTCATGAAGAAGACAGTATGTCAGACATAGAAGAAAGAAGACGAATTAAAGCCAAAATCGAATCCAGAAGAAGATGCATTCATTCCACCGCTGCCACCAGGTTGGCCGAGACTATATAATAGAAGTGATCGTAAACTATATATATATATATGTATTACACATATATATACATATATACATATATCCTTTAATGAAAAAAAAGCAAAGTATTAATGAAACATCATTTCACGTACAGAATCTATTTATACTGTGCCTAGACTTGATGTAAAAACCAGTTTCTCTCTCAAACAGTATACATATCCTTTAATAAAAAACAACAGCAAAACATCAATGAAACATTTCACTTACAGAATCCATTTATAGTGTGCTTAGACTTGGATGTAAAAACCACATTTTATTTAGTCTTACCAAGCAATTATTCAGCTGTAGGATTCCTATGCTCGGCAGACTAACTTTCAAATTTCCCGGTTGTACCACCATCTTTAGTGCAGGTAACTAGTTACCGCCCACCTTTGGTAAACGGGTATGACGTCAACGCACCTCTTCAGTTGGTTTTCTACGGGCTCCCGAGAAACATCAGTAGCTCTGCAGGCTTTCTTCGTCATCTTTGGAGGGTTGTTTGCCTATTCATGGATTATGGGTGACGTACGAAGTTTTTGGGGTTTTTTCATGGAGCCAGCTTAGTTAGTTACTCTTTTGAGAATAGTTGCTGCCTATTTTCCTGATCATGTCAGATTCTAGTTCATCGGGGGGTGAGGTTTAGCGCAGAGGGCTGCAAAATGAGGTTAGTTAAGGAGGTTTATGACCCTCACTCCAAGTGTACTAATTGTAGTGGGCAAGAGTGTTCTAAAGAACTGAGGTGTTCTGTTTGTCAGGAGTGGGACGATGAGCAGTGGAAACTTTTTATTTCTCATAATAAGAAAGTTATACAAGATAGGAAGAGAAAAGCAGCAATAAGGGCAGATAGTAAGGTTTCTGTAACTTTGCCTTCTACCCGTGTCAGCGGAGATCGCTACTCCCGCTTCTTCTCCCTTAAGAGGTCATCTTTCCTCTATCCTCAGTCCTCCGACCCCCTCTCTTCCAACTTCTGTACCAGCTTCCCATGTTGCAGTTTCCGACACCATTCCTCGAATCAAGGTTCGAGAGGAGATTTGAGATTTTAGCTAATACTGTTATGGAGATAGGTACCTCCATGAAGTCATTCAGGGAGAAAAGGGAGGTAGTGCAAAGTGCAAGTACAAGTGAAGTGTTTCCTGAGGGGGTGGCTGTCCGTCCCTCCAGTTCTCCTAGACAAAGGTCACTGTCTCGCTCCCCCGCCTCGAGGAGAAGACATACTGGAGGTCCAAGGGAGACTGGAGGGGTTTGCCCATGGGCAGTCGCTCCCTCTGTCGAACCTGAAGTGTCAAGTCGGGTTCCGACTGAGTACCGTTGGAAAGGTGTCTTGTTTGGTGTGGAGTTGTCAGACTTGAGTGAGTCGCCGTCTCCTTGTGTGAGACACTGGCATAGTTCTTGGGCTTCTCGCCCCCTCAGAGACCTTCGACTGCTGACGTCTCCACTCTCCCTGTCAAGAGGTCGGAGGATACACCTTCCAGTCAGCACCCATCTTGCAGTCACGCAGATCAGGCGTACGAGGGACAAGATTTGACTTGCGACTCGGCGAACTCAACAGGTGTGGATACCTGTCCGTCATACACCGGCTCATAAGTCGAAGCGAGATTCTTCGACTTCTGTTCGTGGCTCTTCGCCTGAAGCGAGATGAGAGACTGCTTCATTAGTTCGACCCCTGCCAAGCGAATTGACTTCCCAAGAAGACCAAGTGTTGGCTTCTTTCCGACAACATTTTGAGGAGTTGCTGTCCTTTTTGAAATGGAAGAAACCTCCTGTGAGAGAAGAGGAAGCGACCATGTCACCTGCTCCGTCAGAGGCTCTTGAGCAGGATACAGGAGAGCTCGAGCAGAATGAAGAGCTCGAGCAAGGAGACAAGCAATTTGTAGTAACAGAGAAGGATTCAAGTCAAGTTTCGATGCAGCGTATGCATCTTTAAATGAAGTTCCTCTTGAACTATTTTCCAGAGAGGTTTTCTCCTGCCACTCCTTCGTCTCCTCCGTCGATCTCTATGATAAAAAAGAAGCAGAAACCAGAAGAACTGCTGCCCAAACTAGTCCTTTCCTCTGCGGCTAGGAAAGCATTACGGTCAGTGGATAGATGGTTAGCGACCAAGAGAGACCATGGTAAGGCGTCTGTTGCCTTCCCCCTTTCCTTGCTGATCAACAAGAGGTATCACTTCTACATTACGGGTGAAGCGCCTTCTCTGGGAGTTTCTGCCTCCTCCTAGGGAGACTTTTCTGCCTTAGTGGATGCCAATAGGAGAGTGGTCTTTTCGGCGGCGAAGACATTCTTTGCTTCGTCCAAGATAGACCACATGGTTCGTAATCTTTTTAAGGTCATCAAGATCTTCAGTCTCTTGGACTGGTCGATTGGAGCTGTAGCAAGGAAGCTTCAAGACTGCCCCTCTCTTTCCGAGGATCTGCGAGAGGACAGGTTGGGAGTACTCTCTTACTCTGACAAGGCCATCAGAGATGGAGCGGATGAAGTAGCTTTATTGTTCACTATGGGCATGCTGAAGAAACGTGAGCTGTGGTGCTCCTCTACCACCAAAGGAGTCACCACTGTGCAGAAGTCAGCCCTTCTTTTTGCTTCGCTTGACAAGTCTCATTTGTTTCCTCAAGAGACAGTTCAGAATATTCTGTTGGATGTAGAGAAGAAGTCGTCGACAGATTTACTGGCTCAGTCCACGAAACGGCCTAAACCCCTTTGCGTTTACAGCTCCTCCTTCCAAGTTTCCGTTACAGAAGCAGCCTTTTCAAGGGGGAAAGTCGCGCCCTTTTACGAGGCCATGTTCAAACCTTCGACCTTCCACCAAATTTTCTTCTAGATCAGCAGTCAAGACCACGAGGAAATGATGTTCCTTCCTTTTGCACACCTATAGGCGCCAGACTGCACTTGTTTTGGGAGGAATGGAAGAGCAAAGGTGCAGAAGCCTGGGTGATAGAAGTATTACGCCTAGGCTACGCCATCCCTTTCGTGGAAAGACCTCCCTTAGCCAAGGTTCCCATCAGATTGACAGCTTACTCCGAAGGCTCGGAGAAGTTCTTGGCTCTTGAGCAAGAAGTAATCTTGGCTTGCAAGGAAGTCATCGAGGAAGTCCAAGACTCGTCAAAGGGCTTTTACAACAGGCTGTTTGTGGTTCCCAAAGCATCAGGGGCTGGAGACTTGTGTTGGACAGAGTGCCTTGAACCGGTTTGTGCTAAAAACCAAGTTCAAGATGGAGACCCAGAGTTCGGTGCTGGCGGCTCTCAGTCAGGGGGATTGGATGGTATCCCTCGACATGCAGGACCCCTACTTCCAGTCCCAATCCATTGGGACTCTAGGAAGGATCTCCCCTTCGTGTGCAGTGGATGAGCCTACTGGGGACGTTGCCCTCGGTAGAGAAATTCATCAAGCTGGGGAGGTTACACTTGAGAACTCTACCTAGAAGCAAACTGGTGCAGAAAGTCGCAACCAGATTCCACGGTTTTCCCCATTACGGAGGAAATCAAGAGCGATCTAGCTTGGTGGGACTCAAGAGAAAGACTTCAGGAGGGCGTGTCTCTCCTCCCATTGAACCCCAGCCTACAGTTTTTTCAGACGCGTCGGACACGGTTGGGCGCTATTCTCAGGGATCGCAAGGTGTCGGGGGTTTGGTCAGAGTCCCAGGAAGCCCTTCACATCAACGTCAAGGAACTCCTAGCTGTCTTCCTGGGCCTTCAGAAGTTCGTACATCTAGTAGAAGGTCGAGTAGTAGCCATTCATGCGGACAACTCCACAGCTCTGTCTTATATTCGAAAACAGGGGGAACTTGCTCTTTCACTCTGTTCTCAAAGGCCTGAGAACTTCTACTTTGGGCAGAAGAACATAACATTCAGCTCGTTCCTCGTTTTGTTCAGGGATAAATGAATGTTCTAGGGGAGGAGCTCAGCAGAAGGAGGCAAGTTCTTTGATCGGAATGGACTTTGGACATGGAAGTTTGCCGGAATCTTTGGAAAGTTTGGAGACGACCGGCCATCGACTTGTTTCCAATGTCCAAGACCAACCATTTGCAACTGTTCTACTCCCCCGTTCCAGATCCTCCAGCATGGACAGTAGACGCGATGTTGCTAGATTGGTCGGGCCTAGACGCTTATGCATTTCCCCCCTTCAGGATGATCAGGAGGTCATAAACAAGGCGAACCACCATCTGGATGTTCGCTTAACGTTGATAGCCCCGTTTTGGTCGTATCTTCTGGACTTGTTGGTGGATTATCCAAGGCTACTTCCTCAAAAGAAGTCGCTGCTCAGACAACCGCATTTCTACAGATTTCATCAAGGGTTGTCCGCGCTGCAGAGTGTCAGGAGTCTCGTCAGAGCGAAAGGCTTTTCAAGGAGAGTGGCAGAAGCGATTGCAAGAAGCAGACGCGCTTCTTCTAACAACCTTACCAATCTAAATGGAGCGTCTTCAGAAGATGGTGCAAACAAGCTAAGTCTCTTCTTCTAAGACCACTGTAAGCCAGATTGAAGACTTCCTTCTCTTCCTGAGGTCGACAAATAAGTTATCCCTTTCCATGATTAGAGTATATAGGGCAATGCTCAGTTCGATGTTCAAACATAGAGGACTGGAGCTTTTGACGAACACTGATCTGACAGACCTTATTAGGTCTTTTGAGACATCAAAGATTCCGGGAACACGGTGTCTTGGAACCCAGATGTAGTCCAGAAATTCCTTTCCAGACCTCCATTTGAACCTATTCGCTCGTCTTCCCTAAAGAACTTGACGAAGAAGACTCTCTTCCTTTTCGCTCTGGCTTCAGCGAAACGCATTAGCGAGATGCATGACTTAGACAAGAGAGAAGGTTTCACACAAGGGAATGCAGTTTGTTCCTGGGCCCTGAATTTTTTGGCTAAAAACGAACGTCCATCGGGTCCCTGGCCCCGCTAGCTCGTTTGTCGTTAAGAATATTTTGGATATTATCGGACCGGAGGAACAGGAGAGACTTCTGTGCTCAGTGAGGGCATTAAGCTGCTATCTGAAAAGGACCTGAAAGAAGTTTGAGGGGCCCGTCACAAGCATTTATGGTGGCTCTTGGTGAGGAACCCCTCACATCCAATGTCTAAGAATGCCATGTCCTTCTTTCTCAGATCCTTAATCACCGAGGCTCACTCCGTGGTAGACGAGGAGTCACTCGCCCTGATGAAGGTTAAAGGTCATGAAGTTAGAGCGGTCGCTACCTCCCTTGGGTTCCGCAGTAACCTATCTTTGTCGGCAATTCTGCAATCTACTTTTTGGAGATCTAAGTCAGTTTTTGCGACGCATTACTTAGAAGAGTTGAAGACGGTGTTCGAAAACTGCAGTGCTCTGGGTCCTTTATCTGTTGCTGGCATGTGTTGGGGGATGCAAGATAGAGGGAGCTGGTTCCCTCTAATTTTTGCCTAGTATAAAGGTTGTTGAGTTTTGGGAAGTCTGGAGGTACTAGTACCTGGAGTACCATTGCAGTCGTAACGGACAACTGAAGGTATTGTTGATGTTTTTTTATAGTTGTTGGTGTAGGTAACTTTATATTTGTTTATTTATGTGGTTCTCGCCCAGGACAAGGGCATTTTGTATTTTATTTGTTCCTTGTTTGGTCAGCGGTTAACCCATGACTGCAAGGAACTTCCTACTTGTAGAGGAGTCCTACTATCAAGGTTGTTGAGTTTCAGGAAGTCTGGAGGTACGTAGTACCTAGAGTTCCTTCCATTCGTACGGACACTAAAGGTATTATTGATGTTTTTTACATTTGTTGGTGTAGGTAACTTTATATGTGTTGTTTATTTATCTGGTTCTTGCCCAGGGCAAGGGCATTTTGTATTTTGTTCATTCCTTGTTCAGTCAGCGGTTAGCCCACAACTGCAAGGAACTTCCCATTTGTTGGAAACGCATGGTCCAGCTACCCCTCTCTCTACCAAGTAAGCAGAGCGCCAACCAGAGGCAGTACTCTCCTGCAGCAGCTCGCTTACTAGGTATGGTATGACAGGCATAAAAGTTCTATGCTTATTATGTAAACCTCCTGATGAATCAGTTTCTCAGAATGTGTTATCTCCACTACCCTCCACCTTTCAATTTGGAATCAACTGAATAATTGCTTAGTAAGACTGAATAAAAATGATATTATAATGATAGAATTATGTTTTATTCGTACTTACCAAGCAATTATTTGATTCAAGCCCTCCCTCCTCCCCACAGGTGGAGCTGGCGGCCAAAATCCCTTTGAAGAGGTGCGTTGATGTCATACCTGTTTACCAAAGGTGGGGGGTAACTATACACTGTTTTTTTTCCATCTGTCCATCCGCCTGTGGTGTTTGCGCATGGTAACACTGCGTCCCGGGCTTTAGATAATATCCTATTTTGAATGTTAACGGTGTAATTCGCATACAGTAAATTATTAAAACACTTTTCAGTTGCAAATGTACACCCAGATATCCTTTTATTTACCTAAAACTTACACATAGCGTAACTATTTAAAGCCCGGGACGCAGTGTTACCATGCGCGACCACCACAGGTGGATGGACAGATGGAAAAAACAGAGTATAGTTACCTGCACTAAAGATAGCGGCGCCACCGGGAAATTTGAAAGTTAGTCTGCTGAGTGTAGGAATCCTACAGCTGAATAATTGCTTGATAAGTATGAATAAAACAGTTTTATCATTAAAATATAATTTTTCTCTCTCTTTGTTTCATATTTTAATGGAAAAATGCAGTAATTATTGAATACAGTGTTACTCTAGGAAAACAAAAAAAGCGAATTAGTGATAATTTTAGAGATATGTACTGCCCAAAGAGAAATCCGTAAAATTAGCGAAAGTTCCCCGTGGAAAATTGAATAATGTGTCTCCAAAAAATCTGCATCAATGTGGACTGCAGAAATATGAAATGCGTAAAACTGGGGGCCACTGTATACATGTACACATATATATAACATTTAATTTATGTATTATGTGTATGTGCATTTATGTATGCACCATATCTGACTATAGTACTATACATAAATGAAAATATTTTATTATAAAAATTGTCATTTTTCATTATAAGATTGTTTCATATATACTTACCAAGTAATTACGAACAGAATTTGAGCCCGCCATCCTCCCCTAACCTCATATGGAACATAAGGGCACAAATAAAGTGAACTTATTGGCCAGGTTGGTTTCTAGTGTTCCTAGATGGTTGGTGGCTTGTCACCTACACAAAACAGTAGAATCGTTTACTGCAAGATTTTTAATCGTTAGCTGTGTAATTGCTTGGTAAGGATATATGTATGAAACTTAATTTTATTATGAGAATATTATTTGTTTATATAAAAGAAAACTACGAAATATTTCAAACTTTTGTTTGCATTCCAAAAATCTCTAGTGCAAATAAAACAAGTTGTTGGGAAATGATCTTATGGCATTAACCTAGCCACTGTATCTATGTGAAGTGTACCTACAAAATTTTCATGAAAGTCTTATTACAGGGTGTTTTGCCTGTGGAATGGACACTGGTTTCAGAGTGTATAACTGTGATCCACTGAAAGAAAAAGAAAGACAAGATTTCTCAGATGGAGGAATTGGTTATGTTGAAATGCTCTTCCGATGCAATTACCTAGCTCTTGTAGGTGGAGGCACGCATCCAAAGTATCCCACCAACAAAGGTAAGTGTTTCATAAATTGATAACCTTTATTCCTGATCTAAGTGTACCTACTGTATTGGGTCGCAATTGGGATACAGCAGTAGCTATACTATTTAGTTCGCTCTGTTTTGTATCCCTAGTGTTACGTAGTCCATAAATTCATACACTTAAAAGTAGTCTCAGATATATTGATTTATTTGGAGAGGTTAGCTAAAGAAGAATGAGTTTTTATTTATATTAAAAATATAATTAAAGGCGTACGTTAGGTAGGTTTTCTTTTTAGTCTCTCTCTCTCTTTTGAAACAAAGGTAGTGAACGCAAAACTGTTGCTGGGGTTTTGCAATAATTGTTCATGCGACATTACATTTAACGTATTGGTTAATTAGAGATTAAACCAAACTCATACTGTGGTCAGATGATTGTAATGTTTTAGATTTGTGCATAATGTTTATATTTTTTGGATTTGTTTGAGTCCACAAGGAAATTTTTACTTCTTTGTTTGTAGGAAATTTTTCTTTATGCTAAGTGCTTGATAGCCACAGACAATCAGGTTGTCTTTCACAATACAACATATTTGCGGAGCTTTATCGCAGAGCAGCTAAATGCATTATTTTAATTGCCACTAGCACAACAAACACTTCTCTTGGTTGGGCTGTTGTTGTTGCCGGAAGTGTCTGGCTTCCGCTAACAGGTCAATGGTTAAATCAAGAGCTTTATTGTAAAGCAGGTAAATGCATTTTTTTAATTGTCGCCAGCCTGATAAACACGTTCTCTCTCTCTCTCTCTCTCTCTCTCTCTCTCTCTCTCTCTTTATATACCCTACACTAATATTACTCTACCTTGTATTTTCATTCAAGTATCCCAGGTTTTTTTTGGCTGTAAATAATAGCTGTATTCCTTGCTTAGGAAAATCATCCAAAGCAAGCGATAGGCAAATAGTATATGCAAACTTATGAAAATTTTAATGTTATTACTTTGATATATTTTAACCTTTCAGGTAATATGCATTTTCATGTTAGTTAAAATTTTTGTTTTGATAATGACTTTTACAGTTATGGTGTGGGATGACCTTAAAAAGAAGCATGTGATTGAATTAGAGTTTGCGTCAGATGTGCGTGGAGTGAGGTTACGAAGGGACCGTATCGTTGTTATCCTTGATACGATGATAAAGGTGTACACATTTACGTCAAATCCACAGCAGCTTCATGTTTTTGATACAGCAAATAACCCCAAAGGTGAGTTTGATGTAATTGGGCTTTACATTATGGAAGCTTAACTTTGTCTAATGTGGTCAGTAGATTTCATAAAGGTAGCAGTCTTAATTCCAAGCACAGTTTTGATTTGTTTCGTCAGGACCTCCATTAATCATGTGTTGTCTTGTCTTATTTTCTTAGGTCAAGAAATACCCAGTCACACTAATTTATCCCACTCAAGACTGACTGGCTCTTACTGAGAGGGCAGATGCAGACATTGTCGTTCTAACCTTGAATTCCCAGGGGCATTTTCTCTTGTGCTGTCATCACTATATTTCCATTATTGTAAATTAATTATTTTCATTCATTTCATAGGTGAATAATTTTATGTGTTATGATTTTGTGTTTATTCATAGTTGTGGGTTTTTAACAGTTTATTGATAAGAACCAGCTGTTGTCACTTTCCTTGTAAGAGTTACTGTGAGTTTAGTATCTTTTCCTTCACTTTTTGTTTTCTATGAGTTTTTATTTCTATTAATAATTATGTTTTTCATTCAGACCTTTAGTTTGACTTTCTTTTCAAGCTGGTTATCTTTTATATTTCTATGATACAGTTCCTTATAATTATTGCTATAGCTTCATTTGTTTATTTGAAGTGACTTAAAGTTCGTTGTGGATTTCTTGTTTAAGGTTTTTTGTGAATTTCAACTTTGTCTTTGGCTCTCAGAGCTTAGAATTGTGAGAATTTAAACATTAAACACACCAAATAGAGGCCTTAGTTGTTGATAGAGTAGATTTGATGTGCATTGTGTATGAATAACCTTGAGTTGTACAAAACATGCATGTACAGTTGGACACAGGTTTCCCTGGTACACCGTCTTACGAGACTTCGAAAAATTACATGGTAACAGTGTTTACTGAGGGAGATGGGGGGGGGGGAGAACCCCTTCTCTGCTAACAAGAGTTCCACCAATAAGTTCTGGAGTTCGTTTGGTGGGCGGAGTTATTAGGAATGGTTGGAGAAAGACACACACACACACAGAGTAAAGAAAAAAATCTGAGCAGTTTATATCGTTGTAATGAAGATTGTTGTCTCACTTGTAATATAAGTTTGTTTACTAAGGTTCCATTTAACTTTCGGCCAGGACGTTATCTTACAACCGTGTCTATTATTATATATCGGTCATATTCATTACACAATACTTAAAACTGATCAACGTTTTAAAGTTATATTGGTATTGCCGAAAATCACGAACATCATAACAGGATATTTTAACCTTATCACGTAAGCCAAGTTTACAGCATGGGTTGCAGTGCGTTTCCTCTCTCTCTCTCTCTCTCTCTCTCTCTCTCTCTCTCTCTCTCTCTCTCTCTCTCTCTCTCTCTCTCTCTCTCTCTCTCTCTTTCTCTTATACTAGCTAACTTATATATATCTCTCTCTCAGCTATACTAACTAACTTAGTGATAAGAAAAACCCCTGCGCTCAGTATGCAGTTCTGATATGTCATTAGTGTATTCAGGAGAGGATCAGTGACCCAATAATATCGAAGATTGCCCTTCCTGACAATACCCATAAGTATAACCAATGCAAAGAAATTTCTCATCTCTGATACTGTAATGTCATAAACTCTTGTTCCCTTGAGTGTTCGCTTGATATATTACCCCATTTCATAACTTGAAATTAACGATTGGATCTCTCTACAGTCAATTCCATTATAGAATCATTAAAAATAGAATAAAAAAACTTTATTCCTGATATACTATCATCAAAATCGAAGGTGTGCGGCAAAACATTATCGCCACCAATCCTTTGCCACACAGGATTAGCTGGTTTGACGTTTCTGACAAGCTCCTAGGCCACCCTTACCTCCCCTCCACCGCGCAGTTCATACAAATGGAAGACGAGCAGTGCAAACGGCCAGCAAGACCTCTAATAAGGCACTAAGTAGTACAGAACCAATATCGATACCATAAGCTAAGAAGGCGCACAAAATTAAAAACTTTAGAACGTCACATGACGTAAACAACATGTGTGGGACGACTTCTGCAACAGGTCATATGACGTGATTGACCTTTTAAGGGGTAACTGTTGTTTTTTCTAGAATTATGTATGCACTGATATATTATAGACTATATATTTCGTTGACCTCAGGTGATAGGTGAAGTCATTTGGGCTTTACTTATAGTGGCTGACATAAAGAGAGTATCATCTACTGATTTGACAGTTACCTTTTAAAATGTCCCACAGAGCATATGACCCCTATACTCAGAAACGACAACGACGGCAAAAATATGCCACATTTTACTCTTGTTCATATCACTTAGGTTTTACCAAAGATACATTGAAAATATCAGTAGGATATAAAGCATTACATTTCAAACAATGGAAACTATTTTAATAGACTCCAAGAAGCTAATAAGCGAAAATAAGTGGCGAAGTATCATATCTGTATCAGCCACACCACAGAGAACAAAGTATACAGGTAAGGCAATTTGCCAATACTTTTACCGACCTCACTGTATGAAAACAGTGCTAAGCGAGTTATTCAATGCTGTTAACAAGAAACGGTGATTAGGAAGACATCAAAAACATGTGGGGCCTGAGTAAGTAGGAAAGTTTACTGCAATACTCTCAATATTGTATGGAGGCATTATGCCATTTTTTTTTTTTTTTTTTTTTATTTTTTTTTTTTCAGATACTTCGAATATTATATCAAGAATATCATGGTTATAATAACACTGGTTGTTAATCATGTTTATTAAAACAAATAATCAAATAACTAGCGAGAACAAAATGAGAACATTTTATGTCCTATCACAAAAAAATATAACATTTATATCATACAATCTAATACCTTGACCATCCACCCTCTCTCTCAGTCACTTCCCTCAATCTGCCGGGCATCGAATGAACAAGGTTGAAAATTTGCTGTGGTCTCCGCCTACAAATTTTCCACTGAGAGTTGATGTGAGCCATGAGTTGCTGTGTTGTTCTCTCATGTTCCATTTTCCATGTGTTCACCATCTGGGCCCACACGTGTTCAATCACATTCATATCTGCTCCTTTGTCCGGCCATTCAAGAAGAAGCAGGTTATCCTGTCTGGCAAACCACTCTTGAACAACGTGAGCAGTGTGAACAGGTTGGGCCCTGGTGGAAGGGAAAATTCCTTTCTCGTAACGAAGGCAAGAAGGAGGTTTGCAGCAGCTCAACATACTTAGCTGCTGTAAATCATCCCTCGTTACGGAACACATCACCCATACCATGCACACACACACCCAGCCCCATACTTGCAGGTGACATGGCCGGATCGAACCACCTCAACGATGTTATGGGGTTCATATCTGAATGAGAGAAAAAAATGGGGTTGTATAATATAAATCATGTACAGTACCCGTCAAAAAAACTGTCGTGGTAGCGATTTCGTAAGAAAAAAACATGTTGCGGAAAAGAAAATATTAATTAAAAATCAATGGTTAGTAATAAAAAAATAAAAAAAATAGATTAACACTCACCAACTCCTAGCCTAATATTTAATAGGCATTCCCCGACGTTTCCGAACTTCTTTAAGCCTATTGGGGACGGAATCTGCAAGTTTTTGCAGGAGCTTCTCGTCAAGGTTGTCCCAGATACGTTTCAACTCTGTCTCTAACTTTTCAGTTGTTGTCGTGTCAACGTCCTGTAATTTTCTTTTCATAATCGCCCAAAGATTTTCAATAGGCGAAATATCTGGGGAATTACCTGGCCAGTCTTGTATAAAATCAATTCCACAGTCCTTGAACCAATTAATATTTTGTTTCGCAGTATGCGAAGGCGCTCCGTCCTGCTGAAAAATACTTGTTTTACTGAGCTCAAAAGATTCCTCCAAATTCTCGTTCAACAGTGTGTAATACGAGTTCCTTATTAACAGTATTGTTACGAGGTAATATTACTAAATTACCTTTACCACCATAACCAAAACAACCCCATACCATTACATAAGAAGGGAATTTCACACACGTGGCAAGGTACTTGGGGTCCAGCGGGTCGCTGATGTCGACTTTCGCCACACACACTTTCCCTTATTGTCCGAAACAAAAAAACTTGCTTCGTCACTCCATAGCACTTGACGCCATTTTGCCAGAGCCCAGTCTTTGTAGAACGTGCAAAATTTAGTCGAGTCTTCTTTTGTTAGTGGTTATCAGCGGCTTCTTACGCGCCTTCACTTTTGAATATTTCAAAGTCCTTGCTCAAGCGCCGCTGTATGGTCCTAACAGAAGCTCCTGCCACTATATCTGGATTTGCAACCTTAAGTTCTCTGGCAGTAAGGGTCGGATTGACTTCAATATCCCTGCCCAGCACTCTTAAACCCCTGTTACTAATGATACGTGGCCTCCCAGAACTTGTAGAAGCACGAGGTACTTCCTGGTCTCCATTGTCGTGGTATTTTTTCAAAATGCGCTGCACAGTTCGCTGGTTTACACCAATTTTCTTACTAATTTCGCCAGTTTTATAACCTTCACTGTGTAACTGCACAACTCGTACACGATTTTCAAATGAGGTATACCCTGTAGACATAGTACACTAGCGTACACACACACTTTCACAAGAAAATTCTGGAAGCGTGATCCAAAAAATCAGGCAGGTCACGATCGATGTCTACTGTTCATAAATCACTTAAGAACACTGACCGATAACTTTTGGTTACTTTTTCCCACGCTGTGAGTGAGACAAATGACTCAGTTGTGTTGCCAATTAGTCAGTTTCTCCCAGCCGATTTTTTCCCCATAGATATGGGGGTCGCCTTATTCGCGGCAAAAAAACTGTCGCGTTTTGAAACGCGACAATTATTTTGACGCGCAGTGTATATATATACCTTTGGAGAATTTAAATTCTCAGTGATGAACAACACTGAAAGAATTCTATTGTGTAATTATTTATTTAATTTATTATATTTGAGGAAAAAGAGCAAATGATGCCACTGTCCCTTACCTAATATTTATCTCAGAAATAGCACTCTTATTTATGTTAACTCCCTTTGCATATTTTGACAGTCCACTTCCGTGGAACAAAATCTGAAGATTAGTTATTAATATAAAGAAGAATGCAATTGATAATTGATGCAAGTAATGATTTTCCTTATCATACCGAGTTCTATTTGTTCGCCAACAATGCACCTTCCCATGCGATGTGGACGAGAAGCACTTCTCGTTAGTAAAGATGACCCTGCCCCAAAAGTCCAAACCCTTATCAGCATGACGTTGGGCAAATTCAAGCCTTCCCGCCTTATGTCACTCCGTCAAGAGCTCCTTCGTCGCTGGACTTCTATGATGAATCCCAGCAGTGTGGAGTCTGCGTCGTACTGTCATCGATGACACTTCTAATCCAAGGTCTTCATGAATGGCCTCGGCGTTGGTTAAGAGTTGCTCTCAAGCCGCCCTGATAATGGCATCATCCTCAGCTGGGGTGGTTTTATGTGGACCCCCTGGCCTAGCTAAGAGAACATATTATCTTAAACTTAACTTATAATTTATATAACATCGCAATCAATTCTAGATTCTTCGAATTTTGTACTCGATGGATTGATCATAATTTAGTAAACATGGCTGTATATTTTTGGTTTCAAAAGCATATCAAGTAGAACGAGATTACATATATCATAATATTCTCAATTTGGTTGGTGGTTGGTTAAAAACTGTAAATCATTCCTGAGCCATCACTGAAATGACATTAATAAATAAACTATAGCTATCAAAAGACACACAATGACTGTGACGGGGTGGGTGGGCACAAAATAAAATGCTCTTATAGGCTTAATTTTACCGAGACAACTCAATCGACTATCTAACTTTGTTCATGGTTGAGGTCGGCAAGGGCCAACCACCCACCCACGGTGTGGAATTATGAAGGTGCCACCTGAAATATTACTGTGGTTGGAATGGCTGTGGATATCTGTAGTCGACCAAAATTATAATAGCGAGACGAAATACATTTAAGAAAGAAACTTTCACATAAATAGCAAGATTAAATAACCATGAACAATGTAACATATCCACCAATCATTCAGCATAAACAACTTACGCAAGTCGTTCAAGTTCCCACTCTCCTCCCACCTTCTTATCCACAACTGTACTGTGGTTGGGGACACACCAACATCACATGCAATGGCTCGTATCGAGAAGTCATTGTCTCGTAAAGTGACAATTCCTCCTTGCAGCGCCAGATTTGTGTCCCTTCAATTCATGGTGAGTGGTTATGAAGCCTGACCCATTTAAAAATCCTTCTGACGACCTCACCTCCGTTGGGATTCAGACTCTGTTTCGAGTCGAGTAAAACAATAGGGATCATAATCACCATGGTATGAAATAAAGATACTACTGTTAAATATAACTAGCAAACTTACCATCTACGATGGTGATAAAATCGGGTGCAGAATGAAAATTTATATGTACTATTTGTTCAGCAATATTAAAATAAGGGCGATTACACGAATAGTCTCTCTCTCTCTCTCTCTCTCTCTCTCTCTCTCTCTCTCTCTCTCTCTCTCTCTCTCGTAATGTAATTCAAGGGACGATCACTGAACGCAGAGAAATTCTTATTAATTGTTGTCTCCACTCTTTTAATGATGTTCTCTCTCTCTCTCTCTTAAAGTAAGTGAAGGGACGATCAATGAACGTAAAGAAGTTCGTATTCATTATTGTTTACCCTCTTTTACTGATTCTCTCTCTCTCTCTCTCTCTCTCTCTCTCTCTCTCTCTCTCTCTCTCTCTCTCTCTCAATGTAAGTCAAGTAAAGAAGACGGTGATGGGATTATCGGATTACTTAGCTCTCAAATCACAAATTATCACCTCTCTGTTTCTCTCTCTCATTTTTTGATAGCAAGATAAAATTATAAAATTGTAGTGCATTGATGATGTTAAATGGCCCTCTCTCTCTCTCTCTCTCTCTCTCTCTCTCTCTCTCTCTCTCTCTCTCTCTCTCTCTCTCTCTCTCTCTCTCTCTCTCGTCGGTGACTTTCATTTAATGGAACAGGGATCTTGATTGGTTCGTTTCTTTGTCAATTACTTGCACAGTGATACAAATAATAAAGTATCTATCTTTTCATTATGTTACTGAAAAGACGCAACTTGTATGTCAGTGCGTTACGGCTACTGACAAATGCTCTTATGATCCTGTGTCTTCCAAAAACAGAGTAGAAAGTAGGAACTTGTCAGTTTCCTTTTTATTATGTCCATTGGCAGGATCGAAATTCCGAAGCAACATTACCGGGCAGTACTTCTTCAACGTTATCTTGTGCACTGGCAGTCCCGTTGGATTTAAGTTATTCAAAAAATCTTGCGGATATTGATGATAATTTTCATCTTCTATTGTGTCTGAGCTGAAATAGTCGCGACTTTCTCCGGGGAAGTTGTACAGAAATTATGTATGAAAAATCGTAAAGTAACCAGCCTCATTTCACGGCCAGAAACAGCTCCGTTTCAGGGAATCCCTTCTCACCCCCACCCCCTACAAAGGATGGGGGTAGGTTGGATAAAACCCCATTACAAACCATCTTAGGGGTCCCCACCATAACCCTGCCAAGTTTCATGCCCTTCTGACCAGCCGTTTGGCTGTGATTGAATGACAGACAGACAGACGTTACGCCCATTATATTATGATATGCTCACGTAATTATTGTTTCTGTTAATAATTACATTGAGAACTGAATACTCGTTGAGCACTGCTTCGTAAAATTAGCTCGGTAAAAGTGTTCGCGAATTCTATTTCTCTGTAACTAAGACTCGTATAAGTACGAGATTTTGCTATAGTGTACTACACCGGTACCGTAATTTATGAGTATCATGAATCACAAATTATAAAGAATAGACACTTGTCCTGTACGAAGAGGCAAATGGCTCGATTAGCCAGAAATGGATATGAACACAACATTATAAAAAAAAACTTCGCCTACCCTCTCCGTCCAACCCCCACTTCCACCCCCTTCCTCTTCCTTCCCTCACCTCCCCTCCCGCTCCCTCCTCTCTCTCACTCTCTCTCTCTCGAATGTACTTTAGTTTAAGTATATTTTGGACGATTTTTTTTATCTATCCATCTATCTAATCTAATAATAATAATTTACAGTGTTGTTTATATATAACGATTCACTCGGTTGTTACCTGCCAGCAAGGCTGGCATTACGGTACGGTACGGTATGGTTGATATTTAGGCCTAGTGTACGGTACGGAATTACGCAACGACAATTTTACCAAAGTACGGTACGGTATAGTTCATGTACGGAAAAAATGTGCAAATTCCGTACCGTACTACCTTACCTTAGGCATGGATATATTACTTTTGGTCTACGTTGAAAACAAGGGAACAATATTAATTAATTATTAATAATAATAACCAGTAATATAGCATTTTTTTTGTTTTTTACTATTATTCTTAGCATCAGCAGCAGCAGCAGTAGTAGTAGCTATTACTATTTTTATCTAAGGTCAAATTGTTTTTTCTTTCTTTAGTGACTATTGACTTGGGTAAGGAGTAAATGATTATATTATTAGAGAGAGATATCTGCATGTATGGAGTAGTAGAAACGATAGATACTGTGATTGATGGTAAAGCTACAGTTATACTTGTGCTTGGTTACCTCCTTCACAATCTTCATTTGGACTCAGGGCATCAGCCATATGCTTGTATTACGAAGGTGAAGAAGAGATGGCCGCCTACGAACATAACTGTCGGCATGGTAGCAGAAATGCGTTTGTCACGCAACTTTTCAACTTTTTTTTTTTTTTAGCAAAGAGAGAGCCCCCAATTGACTACAGATTGGTTTGAATAGGTAACTGGTTACAGTTGCTCTATGTGTTACAAATGAAAATTGAGCATTTTTACCGGACATTCATTAGAGTTAAAGCCTTGATTATACCGAAAAATTATAGCAAAATCTCGTACTGATACCAGTCTTCATTACAGTGTAATTGACCAAAAACGTGACTGCACTGTCTGTGAAACCCACAGTAAGAGAGCTTTACCAATTACAAATAAACATTACCTTTTATCTGAAATGTTTTTAATTATAAGTTTTGAAGTTAACTGTAATTGCGGTTGTTTTTTATTTATACTTAATGGTAATTGTAATTGTAACTTGAAAAGTTCAAATAATAAAATACTTTATTTGAAATTGTTATCCTAGAGCAGCCCTCTTACTTTTCGTAAACTCATCTTAACCAAATGCAATAGAGAGATGTTTTGAGTCGCTACCCAATTTATTTATTATATTATTAAGGGAGAATCTTAACAAGCCAGCTACCAATTCTAAAAATTGTTTTATTCCATTTATTTCCGTTTTTTGTGCAAAAAGTTTGTGAAATTTGTTTTTTTTTTTTTTTGTTTTTTCCAATATTTAAGTTTTGTATTTCAGTATTATTGAAGTTGTAATTGTAATTCGATAACAGGTCAGGTAATTATGATTCTAATTGTAATAGACAAAGCAAACGTAATTACCCCTAACCAGCTTATATTACATAAGATATGCGACAGTAGCTACTTCATACGAAATGGATGAGCATAAATATAATGGGAACAAAAATAAAAAAATATTTATGTATAAATATTTATTCATGGGAGAAAACTGATTAGAAATTCAGTGATTTTTCCACTGCACTTCGGCTTTTCTCGGGGCACCTGTGAATTGTTCAATCTTTAATAAATCGACTTTATCTTTCTCGGGATCTATGTGGTTCTGCACCCTTATTTGGCCAGGCAACCAATTCAAATCCTCTCGATCTTGAAACCTTTCCTGGACTATTCTGGCCGTATGGATGGGGCAGCCGTCATGAATGAAAATGACAGGACTAGGTGGAAAGGGATAATTCCGCTGGTGAAGTGAAGGGAGGAAGAAATCCTGAAGAATTTTAACGTATTTTTTACTGGTGAAACCTTTCAGTCTTGGTGATATCACATATACCATGTAAGGAAATCCAGGCCCACACGTTTACGGTTACAAGCCACTCCTGGCCACTTCGTAAATTTTTTACAATTTATGCGTTGCTTTCCGTAAAAGGGAAAATAATGATATATCGTTTGGGGAAATGTAATGTTAAGTAACAACCCCTGCATTAGGATAATGTTTATTCATCTATGAGGATTAATACTTATTACAAGTTTGCCTCCTCCAACCTCTTATACACTAAAACAGCTCGAAAGCTGATTAGTGGAATTCACGTTAAGAGAGGAACAGCACCACCTTTAGTAAACAGTGGTTCAAACAGACAATTAACAATGACAGTAATGACCTGAGATGTTGCAATGCCAGTAACAGCCAATCAATCAATCAGTCCCAGTAATCGTGTGATTTAATATATCACTTTGTTCGCTGATAACGATATCACTGCTACAGCACCTCTATTACACGCTAACAAGTTTGTCACCCAATCATGGCTAGACTGAGGTGTTGTATAAATTTTTATAGGGCTTCTGTCCTCTGCTTGTAGTATTCGTTAGTCTCCAAATGAACAGCAACATATTGTTCTCCGGCGCAGATCGTCGCTCTACGAGAAAGTGGGGCTTTCAATAGGTGCTGTTGCACAGTGTCTTGACGTCTCCCCTACAACAGTAAATAAATGGAAAAGGAGGCAAGCTTAGACTGGGAAATTGACCGACTTTGGTTAGCATTTATTTATTTCATTTATTTATTGATTTTTTAAACTATAAACCTTATAAACCCGTGAAATTATGAAACCTAAATTACAGCTGCCTTGGTCCTGTTGAACTTAAATAGTGATTCTTTCTCTTTACTTCCCAGAATAGCAAATAGCGTTCCCATAAGTAAACAGGCTATAATTAATCTTGATTATCTAGGTATCTGCATGTTAATTACGTATTTCAGTTCGAAAACCTCTACCACGAATGACCACCCGTTAGGATAACGACGACATTCGACGAGCAGCATAAGAAGATCCTTTTACCAATACCATTGCTATTTGTGAATGTCTGGCATTAGATGTTTAGGCTATGACGGTGCGAAGACGTCTGCATGAGGCAGGAATACCCCATAGAATTCCTGCCAAGAAGGAATTTCTCGGCTTCGTGCTGATAGGCTTGCCTTCGTTCAACAGTTTGTGGGGAAGGGTATGGAATTTTGGTCTCAAGTCGTATGCAGTGACGAAAGATCTTTTACTAGCAGAAGTCACGGCAGAATACATAACTGAAGACCAAGTAATATAAGGTGAGTTTCTAAAATCATTAATAACAGTCAGACTATAATAATTATAAGCAAGGGTAATATTATAATCAAAAGATAATTTTGTCAATAACCATGTATTTTCCGCTAATTGAATTATATTGCCACGAGAAGTGTAAAAATAAAAATTCTTCATTGAAAACCCCCCATTAGTTCTACTATTGCCAGCTTTCAGGCATTAAGCAAATACATCATTAATGTTATGAATAATCACGTAGGCAAACTTATGATATAGAGTACAGCCTGTTTACTGAATAAAAGAATATCATATCATAACGGACTGTTGCAGATCAAAGTTAATGCTATTATAAGTATTAATCCTTGCAGATGAATAAACATTCTTAACTTATTGCAAGGGTTGTTACTTAGCATTTTATTTCACCAAACGATATAGAATTATTTTCCCTATTATGAAAAGCAAAGCATAAATTGTTAAAAATTAGATTTTTTCCCTTCAGATACTACAGAAGAAATTTACGAGGTGACCAGGAATGGGCATGTCACAGTAAAAGTGTGGGGCTGGATCTTCTTACATTATATGGATGACATCACCAGGATTGAGTGGAGGTTCACTGGTGAAAATACATTGAAATTCTTCAGGATTTCTAACTTCTTTCACTTCAACAGAGGAATTATTCCTCTCCACCTGCTCCTGTTCATTTTCATCACCACTGCTGCCCCATCCATAACGGCCAGAATAGTCCAGGAATGGTTTCAAGGTTGAGAGGATCTGCAGTTGCTTGACTGGCCAAGTAAGGATACAGACATGAACCTCACTGAGAATATTTAGGCTAATTTGGTAAAATGTTGGTAGCCTGAGAGGGAGAGGAGACCAGATCAACTTATGAATCTCTGGGAACACAATGGAAACTCTTCCACAACCGACCACAGATCGTCAGAAACCATGAATCTTCTATGCCTAACAGATTGCAAGAGGTGATCTAGAAGGAAGGTGGCTGAACTTCTCACTGATATTAAAAATAAATGTAAAAATTGAGTGTGTTTATTTGGATTACCCCCATGGCTTCCGCTGAACTTCCATGTCTTATGATGTCAAAAAGAAAAAAAAACCGTAAACAGACCTATGCATATCGTTTAGCTCCAGGTCATGATTATTATAATTTATTTATTAGAAAGGTGAATTTGACATTTTAAAGTTCAAAATCTAAAGGGAATTTTGCTATCCTGATTTTTCTTAAAAAATTATCTAAAAAGAGAACCCTAGGACAATATCATCAAACTACATTTCTCCAAATAGCTCTTTCCACAATGGACAGGTAAATGACTGAAGGGGCTGTTTAACAATAGAGACGTCTGTCTCTTATCCTCACACGAATGATGATAAGAGCGAAAGGAATTTCTGTCCGTATGACATTAAAACATGTATCACAATTAATATATTAGAAAGTATAAGTCAAGTAGATATGTTTATCCATATCATGTAATAATTATTGTAACGAACGGCGTGTAGGGAATAACCTCTACAGTATATTCAAGAGGGAATACAAACCCAACCATGAATACATGAAACCTCTGAATATCAACAATTCTATATCATTGGCAAACGAATTAAGTTTACCATATGGGAATGGTTTCCATTACACGTAGTGGAATTTCCTCTGTCCCTAGTAGTTTCATTTTGATTCCTCAGTAACGTCTAGTCCTCTCTCTCTCTCTCTCTCTCCTCTCTCTCTCTCTCTCTCTCTCTCTCTCTCTCTCTCTCTCTCTCTCTCTCTCTCTCTCTCTCTCTCTCTCTCTCCTTTTCATTCTATATGTATTTACAAGAGAGAGTGAGTTTAACCCAATCCTTCTTCTGCAAATTGTTGTATTCAGAAATCTACAGTACTATTATAATATTAGGATAAACACTAAAACACGCAGGCATTAAAGATAAACAAGAAAATATTTCAAGTGGAACTTTTCGTTAGGCATACACTCTATCCAGGCCCACCTTACCCCTACCCCTAGTCCCCCACCCATTTCAGTTGTAGCAAAGCCAGGCTTGAGGACATCGGTACAGCAAAAGCAAGAAGCTTGTCAGTTTGAATTACATTTTAGAATTCCAAAACCTGTAAGACGGCTTAACAACAAGAAACTCTTATTCCCGACACAACTCCCCCGCCCCCCGAAAAAATATATATGCATATATTGGTTTAGTCAAGATTAAAGGGTTTTAATGACATATCAAAACTGCTTACTTAGCGCAGTGGTATTTCTAGATGACATGTCACTTTAAAGTAGCTAATATGAGAGAGAGAGAGAGAGAGAGAGCGCAGCTAAGGTGTCGGACACTTAAAACACGTTCACTGAGTTTTTGGGCATGTTCAATGAAGTGCTGCTGCGCTTCTCTTTATAGCTTCCTATTATATTATTGGTAGGAAACGCACTGCAACCGATACTACAAACTTGGCTTACGTGATAAGGTTAAAATATCCTGTTATGATGTTCGTGATTCTCTCCAATACCAATATAACTCTAAGATTTTGATAAACTTAAGTATTGCGTAATGAATATGACCGATATATAATAACAGACACGGTGGTAAGATAACGACTGAGACGAAAGTTAAATGGAATCTTAATAAACAAACTTATATTAAAAGTGAGACAGTAATCTTAGTTACAGCGATATACCCTGCTCAGATTTCCTTTTTTTTCTTTTACTCCGTGTGTGTGTGTGTGTGTGTGTGTGTGTGTGTGTGTGTGTGTGTGTGTGTTTTCTCCAACCATACCTAATGACTCCCCCCACTGAAAGAATTCCAGAGCTTATTGGTGGAACTCTTGCTAAGAGAGGAAGAGTCCTCCCCCCATCCCCCTCAGTAAACACTGTTACCATATATTTTTTCGAAGTCCCTCAAGAAGGTGTACCAGGGAAACCTGTGTCCAACTGTACATACACTTGAGGAAAGTGGAGAGTGTAGTGTCTTCATCAAAAAGTTGACTGATACTTCATACTAAAGTTCTGCTATAGGGAAATCAGAATGAGTCTGCTTCTGTATAGTAACCAGATGTACCACAGATATACCAGACTTTGAAAGGTGCCAAGTCCATGCAAACCTTGAAGTGCAGAAAAGTAAAAGTTTGTAAAAGTAGTTCTAGTTGAACAAGTGAATAGTTTGTGGTGTTTCACTTATATCGGTCCAAAATTAGTTTAAAAAAAAAAGTGCCATGGAAAGAACTATTGCCAAATTGTTGGAGTAGTATGGTAAATTTTCAGAATCAGCCAGGTTTAGAGTTAGAAGTATTTTTTTTTTTTTTTACATATTTTTGGATTGGGTTTTGAATTATTTTAAGACTTTGCTATGTGCCATCAAGTATTTTGGAAGTAGCTCCATCCTCCATTGAGTAATAATAATGGATGGTAAATGTTACTTGTTCATATGCTTAAAAAACCTGGGTTGTAGCATTAGGATAAATCTTCTGGTGCCAGCTGGAAGCTGTTAAAAATCAATAAAAATTGTTTATGCAAGGAATTGGTGGCATCTGGTATCCGTCACAGGAATGAGGGAGGAAGTGGCTAGTGACCCAATCCCAACTCTGACGTATTGTTTTCTTCCACCACCTTCAGGAGAGGACATCTCTTGTGCTCTCCTCCCTAAAGCTGGATTTTCCCTTTGCGTGTCATTTCTTAGTTGTGCTTTTGTGTATAGTGATATTTGGGGTGTTTTTTTTGCTTGTGTTTTGGATTTTGATAATGCAATCCTAAAACCCTGCTGAAAGTTCTTGTGAACCTCAGAGGAAATGTCCCAGTATGGGCAACTATGCTTGTTTGCATTTTCTTGCTTCCTTTGAAACTGATCCCCATTCAATGTGTAGTACTATGTGCAGATCAAATGCTTATAACCTTTGTCCTGATTGTCGTTCTTGGTCTCCTCCTGTCTAGACCTCTGTTGTTCTGTTGTTGGACAACACTACAGTGGTAGCTTTTGTGAACAAACAGTTGGGGCTAGTGCACTCCAACTTCACTTGATAACAGACCAATTACATCAGTGGGCCATCAACAACTCAGTGGACTTCATTGGCCAGGTACATACCAGGCAAGAGGAATGTAGTGGCTGACAAGCTTAGTTGTCGGGGACAGGTTCTAGGGATGGAATGATCTCTGCATCAGGAGATAGTGGACAGGCATTTTCATCTGTGGAGGAGACTAGTGAAAGACCTCTTCACAGGAAGCATGAGATCTATTGTTTAGTAATTCCACATCTCTGCAATGGCAGAGGACGTTCTTCACCATCCTTGGGACAACCTGGACGTTTACGTTTTTCTCCACTTTTGCCTGCCTGATCTGTCATGTCCTGAACAGAGTACAGTGAACCCTCTGGATTCGCGGACTCATGTATTCGTAGATTTCTCTCTAAAACATATACCCCCATTATTTGTGGGAAGTTCACTTATTTGTGGTATTTTTCTATGAGAAATATCCACATATTCATGTTTTTTTTATCAGTTTCATCATAAAATGCACTTTTTGAATAAAACTAAAAAAACAGGTGTAAACGGTTTTTAGTTTTTTGTTAAAGTTTTAACTAACAAAACAGACAGTTTTAAGATTTTTATATAGGAGTTTCAACTATTTGCGAATACGGGAGGAACACTGTGATGATTTCTCAGGATCTCAGGATAACCCTATTAGCTCCTTTGTGTCCTCAAACAGATTGGTTTTGGGATCTGCTATCACTGCTCTCAAGAGTTCCTGAGAGAAATAACCCCTTAGCACAATCTCCACTGTCAACCTCATGTAGAGAGAGACCATTAATTGGTAGGATCCCTGTCTCTTCATGGCTGGGTGATTTATCCAGCATCTCCTGCAAGCGAGAGGGTTTTCTTGCAGAGCAGTGACACAGATATCTGATTACCTTGGAAAATCTTCTTCAGCTGTGTACTAGGGAATATGGGCTGTCTACTGTGATTGATGTCGTCGACAGGGTTTCTCTCCACTTTGAACTTCTATTTAGCAGATAGCTGATTTCTTGATCTTCCGAACGGAAAAACATCTTTGTTTCTGCCATTAAGGGCTATAGGGCTGCTTTGGGATTATGTAGTTCTTTGTTGGAAGGACGTGGACTTAACTTCGTCTTGGGAAGTCTCTTATGCTGCTCAAAAGTTTTGAGCAGCCTTGTACTCTTAAGAGAACTTAGACCTCCTACCTGGGATCTGATTGGGGCTAAGTAGTCTCACTCAAGCCCCATACAAACCACTGCATCAGTCATTGGGCAGGGACTTGACCTTCAAGACAGTTTTCCCTTTAGCTTTGGCTTTATTGAAGAAAGTGGGTAGGGGATTGGTAGCCTTCGAATTTGTCCCAGAATTTGTTGCTAAGACTCAAAGCTATGCAGTTCATGATGACAGATTTGCCTCCTTTTCCATCCCTCCATCCCTTCCCTTGGAGATTTTGGTGGCAATGATTAGATGAATTACTCCTTTGTTCCATCCGAGCACTGTATAGTTTATCTAAATGGACTTGACACTGGGCACCAAACGACTTTTTGTAAGCACAGGCCGGGTTAAGAAAGAAGTGTCAAAAGAATGCCATTTCCATTTTGGCTGTGAAATGGTTAAGCATGCCTATTCCTCATCATCAGTTTCTATTGCCAGTACTGTGCATGCAAGAACACATGACATTAGAGGACTAAGTTCATCCTTGACATTCAAGAACTGATCTGTTCATAGGATTTTGAATGCTGGTTCTTGGTTTTGCCAAACCACTTTCATTTCCTTCTACCTGAGGAATGCTGCCCACAGGTCCTTGGACCCTTTTTCCTTTGGTCTGGTGGTGGCTGCTCAAGTTTTGTAGCTCATCCCGTCCCCCTAGCACGATAGTTTGTATCTTGCTAAGATGATGGTGTGAAAGAGATTGATTGAGATGGCTGGTCCCTCCTCTTTCCCTCTTTTTCTTTCCCTTTGTTCTCTACTTATGGGTGATAAGAAGATGGATCCATCATACACTGTAACTGGCTGGATAGAGGTGATATTTTATATTTGTACATGATATACCTTTCAGTAGCAAACCCTTCCTGTCTCTAGCAAGGGAAGAGAGGAATAATAACAAACACGTATAGGTAGCTACCTTAGTATGTTATCTGAACAGATATAGTTCTAACTTTCTCCTTATGCTGTGAATCTCTGCATTGTATTTTAGCCCAGTAGTCTGATTGTTGCCATACCCATATATCTGCCAGTTTAGAGGCTTAAGTAGGTCTCCTTTCTTTGAATTCTCTTATCCAGGAAGTGTGCAGGTGTGCTGAACCTCCAGTCAGTTCAAGGATTCTGTTACCTCCCACCAAAAGTGAGTCTATCCTATAAGACCAAGTTTGTTCTGCATATGAACAAATCCTGTAGCTGAATAACCACTGGTTCCATGCAACGTAAAAACACCATAAAAACAAAACAAACAAAACATATGAACAAATCACATGAAGAAATGAATGTTGAATTAATTTGTATTTATCATAGCTAACAAACCAACTGCAGTCTTAACATTTACTGCCCGCCTCTAGCCACCCCTCTTGCAGTTAACCCTGGGCTGGAAGAAAACTATTATGTCATGGGGTTGAGATTGGGTTGCTGGCTGCTTCCTCCTTCATTCCCATAACGGATGCCAGATGCCACCAATTCCTTGCTTAAATATTTTTTGTTGTTTTTTACCAGTTCCCAGCTGACACCAGAAGATGTAATCTAATGTTAAGACCGCAGGTATGTCAACTATAAAAAATACAAATTAATTAAAAATTTGTCATTTTAAAACTGTTTGGTACCAAGTACTTACATAGCTATATTGTAGTGTCAACTCATGCGGCATCTTTAATTTAAAAAATCACAATAGCGCTTCGGTTGTTTAGTGTAAGTGTTTTAGATCCTCAGTCTCTTTGACTGCATAGTCGAAGCTCCTAACAAGGAAAATTAGAATTTCAAGGAGTTAAAGAATGACATTGCCTCGGGACTGGCTAGGAGTACTGTTTTGGAGCAGACAGGCTATCATAGATGGATCTAGTACCGTGTTGAGCTTGCAGCTCTTTTCTCCTTGGGAGTATTGAAGAACAGGGTGACATTGCCTCGGACTGGCTAGGAGTACTGTTTGGAGCAGACAAGGCTATCATAGATGGATCTAGTACCGTGTTGAGCTTGCAGCTCTTTTCTCCTTGGGAGTATTGAAGAACAGGGAATTATGGTGCTCCTTTACAACTAAAGAGGTTACACAGATACTGAAGTTGACCCTTTTCTTTTCGTCTTTGGACCCCCTTCTCCTGCAACCGCAGGGTACTTTGAAGAAAATTGCTTCGGACTTCTAAGAGGAGTCTACTCAGGATCTGCTGTCAACAGCGAGAGACCTACTATGGACAGATCAAAATCAAGTGATACTAGTCATTTGATCTGTTATGACCATTGCAAGATGAGACGTAAATCTTCTATCAGCGTCTACCAGGCTTAAGTGGGAACTTTTCCAAGTGTTTCAGACACATCTCTGTTCTTCTGAGATATCTGTGACTTAATTGTGGATTTCCTTCTTAATCTTAGGAGATCTATAATGTCAAGTACAAGCAAGACAGGAAGATCTGGTCTCTTGGAACAGGTACGTAGTGTTGAAGTGGTTGATGGCTGACAAGTCCTCTTTTGAAACCCTGCATTGCTCTCTGAGAAACCTTTCCTGTAAGTCTCTCTTCCTTGTGGCCTTGGCTCTTGCTACATGTATTAGTGAGATCCAAGCCATTGATAAGGGAAGATATTCACTAAGAAACACAGTTTAATCCTTTCCCTGGGATTTTTAGCCAAGAACGAAGACTCATCCAAGCACTGTACCTGTTTGCGCCTTATTAGGAACTTAACAGATATCCTTGGCTGTGAGGAATAAGAGTGAGTCCTTTGTCCTGAACAGAACCATGAAAATCA
This sequence comes from Macrobrachium nipponense, assembly GCF_015104395.2. Taxonomy (NCBI): domain Eukaryota; kingdom Metazoa; phylum Arthropoda; class Malacostraca; order Decapoda; family Palaemonidae; genus Macrobrachium; species Macrobrachium nipponense. The sequence continues at coordinate 19,327,228 of NC_061091.1, forward strand.
GAGGGCCACCCATTAACCTCTGGTATTATGTGAAAAACTCTTCTTGCCCTCTGACTAAGGAAGTATTGTCCTTCTTCCAGAAGGACTTAATTTCCGAGGTGAACTCTCAGGGTTAGGTGGACATTCTGTCTATTTTTAAGTGAAAGCTCTTAAAGTCAGGATAGTCTCTACCTCATTAACTTTCAGACACAATATGTTTCCTTACTTACATTCTGCAGTCAACCTACTGGAAGTGCAGATCGATCTTCGCATCTCACTATTTCTGAAAAATCAGTGTTTGGTAATTGCAGTACCGGGACCATTATCTGTGATTGGCACGGTATTGGGTGAGGAAGCATAGGAATTTCCCCTACTTCTCTTCACCTTGAAGTAAGATGTCTTTTAGTTTTTGGGAGGCCTCTGGGGGTTACAATGTACCTGAAGTACCCACCAGTTTCAGTGGATGGATTGTGGTTTTTCAGTGTAGTGAGTGTTGTCTGGTTGTTGTTTTTTTTTACGTTGGTACTGTGCCAAGGGCAAGGGCACTTCTTATGCTTTGGTAGCCATCAGTCATATCCTTCGCTGCAAAGTTCCTACTTGAGTAGAGGGGCCCCACGCTCAGTCGCCATGCCACCTACAGGTTCAGATGACTACAAACCAGAAGCAGTTTTCACCTCCAGTAGCTCTCTTACCAGATAAGGAAATGACAAGCATTGTTTCAATGCTAGCAACTTTTTGGTTTCTGTTTCAAAGTCATTATCATTCTTTAATATTTTGGAGTAGAATATGTCCATATATCCCACCTCCATTCAATGTGGGATTCAGCTGTGTAATTACTTGGTAAGTTATTTATATGAAAACGATATAGTATTCATAATACAGTTAAGTTTTCATATACTACAATAATACCTCAGCCTTATGCTATTGAGTGGCGCGAATTTACAATAGTGTGAACTTTCATTGGAACCTAACTATTTATCATACAAGAGTATTTCACAGATGCAAAAGCAAATGCAACATTTTCAAATACTTGAGAAGCCCTGCAGAAGTGTTTGTTTAATTCTGTATGGGATTTATAGCTTCAAGATTTTGTTTAAATTGAATTACATTGAATAATAATAAAAATAATAATTCTCTCTCTCTCTCTCTCTCTCTCTCTCTCTCTCTCTCTGTTGTACGTGTGTAATCTTCATACACTCCTTTAGTTTTACCAACCATTTATTATTTTTTTCAAGGGTAATTGTAAATAAGGGCTAACTTTTAAAATGAAAATTTATAGTAACTTTAATTTTATTCAAAAATTACTTAATACTTATGGAGCTCAATTAGGGTCATATTTAGTGTTTAAACTGTAGAAGTAAGCATTTATGAGCATTTTTAGAGACAGTGCCAAACTTACAGGAAAATTCCCCTTGCACAAGGTGGTCTAGAACCTAACCTCTTGTAAGTTTGGGGTATTACTGTACTTACCATATATGTATAGAATCAGAGCCTACCCTCCTCCCCTCGGATGGACATAGGAGCACGAACATAATGAAGATATCTGCTAAATCGTTTCCAGTGTTCCCAGTAGTGGGCGGGGCCTGTCACCTACACTAGACAATCGAAGCACTACCACAATTTTTTTAATTAAAGCTGTTGTGGGAGGTAAAACTATAGCTGTGTAATTACGTAGTAAGTATGGATATATGAAACTTAATTTTCTTATGAAAATAAAATTTTTCTTGGAAGTGACATCGTTAGTAATAACCTAAATGGGTAAAAATGGGATTTTTGGATTAGGAAATGTGAAAATGATTCTGTTATGTACAAAGTTATATCATAACTGAACCCAAGCCAACATGGGGTCCAGTTTAATGGCCAGTGACAGAAAAATTATTTTTTAGTTTTATTCTAGGAAAGACTTCGGCAACCTCTGTACTGCTTTTGAGTTTTTGATGGAGAGATCACTGTATGAAAGTGAAAGTTCTTGATAGAAATAATTCATGGAGGAGAGAGCTACAATGCTCAGAAGCAAATACTACATATAACTGATACCCTTTTCACATAACCAAGTGATTCTTAGTTTTACCGAGTATTTGTCCTTTGGAGGAGATAGCCTTCCTTCAACACCTAGCGTAGAGGAGTCGCCATATTTTTAGCAATTTTATGTGAATGGTCACCCACTTCAGAGTGAAGTACAGTATAAAGCGATGTAAATGGACTGTTTGTATGTATGAAACACAAGATTTTTATATTCTGCTGTTTTGATTGTTTTTAGCCATATCCTATGAAAAACAGGATAAAAGTAAATTTTTTTTCTTTTAATAATCTCCCGTGCTATAACATCATAAGTACTATAGTAATACAGTTTTTTTTTTTTTCCAGGCTTGTGTGTACTCTGCCCTAATAGCAACAACTCTCTACTGGCTTTTCCTGGCCCTCGTGCTGGTCACGTGCTCATCATTGACCTTGCTGATACAGAAAAATCTCTACTTGACATCATGGCACATGACTCCCCTCTTAGTTGTATAGGTTATCAAATATATGGTTAGGTTTTGTGACTTTCATAAAGCATACTGTATCGCTCTGTAATTTGATGAGTTGATTAAAATGATAGGTAATTTGACTGCTAATTGTAGGTATGAAACCTGTCATTATTTATTACCAGTTTGTGTTACAGCACTATACTGATTTGGTTTGGTCAGTGGAGTAGCTATAGAGTCCTTTCAAAATAATGTCCATGATCATGTAGTCTGGTTAGTATAAATCTTTTTTGTCAGTTAGATGTGATAATTTTGCTAATTAACGTATGATTTTCAGCTCTTAATCTTCCTGGGACAAAGTTAGCTACAGCCTCAGAAAAGGGAACTTTGATTAGAATTTTTGATACAGCAAATGGGCAGCAACTGAATGAACTCAGACGAGGTGCTAATGTGGCAACAATTTATTGGTAAGTATCTCAGTGTGACACAGGTTGTCTGTTTATTATAATTGTGTGGATTTAGTAATGGCTTTTGCCAGTAATGTGCTATGGAGGTTGCATTAAAAGATGTAGAGGGGCCAAGTTTTACTTTTAAATAAGAATGCTTCCTATTCAGTTTGTTCTCAGTACTCTGCTATATAATAAATATAGTAACCAGTAAAAAATGATAAACATATTAAGTAACTTACTTTTAAGGAGGTGCTAATCAGAAGTGAAGCTTGTATTGCTGTGCAGTTGTGTGAAATGTATTAAAAACATACTGAGAATTATATTTTACGACCAGAAACAACCAAAAGGCATATGAAAATATAAAAAAGCTCCCATGAAACTCAAGTTTTTCTGTTGATATAATTATACAATGTGCAGCCAACCCTTGTATTCACAGACTCATGATTCGCGGACTCGCCTATTTGCGGATTTTTCTATGGACCGTATACATATGCCCATTACTATTCACTGAAAATTTGCCTATTCTTGGTATTTTTCCACTGAGAAATATTCCCAAATTACTATACTTTTTCAAACATCTAACTCACCTGGTAGTTATATATATAGCTGACGTCCCTGACGTCAGCTATATATATAACTACCAGGTGAGCATGTTAAAAAATTTATTTTATCATGAAAATAACATATATACATATTTTCATGATTAAATGCACTTTTTGTGATTAAACTATTAAAATACAAAGGTATAAACATTTTTACAGTTTTTTATTTATTTATTGTTTTATTTTTTTACTCTCAAAATAGGCAGTTCTAAGGATTTATAGAGGGGTTTTAAGTATTTGTGGATTTTAGCCATTTTGGGGGGGGTTCTGGTACCCATCCCCTGCGAAAACGGGTGTCTACTGTACAGCTAAATTAAATAACA
>NC_061091.1:19331545-19386908 GCF_015104395.2 Macrobrachium nipponense
GCTAAATTAAATAACACTAATGCTTATTATTTCAAAAATTACTCTACACGTGCTTTATTTATTCGTGCAGAAATAACTTTTCATGCTCCTCTGATTTTAATTGGTCAACATTTAGATACTGAGTCATGCTAAATTAAATATTTTTGCTCACCTTTGGAGGTAGACAAGACATTGGGAAATAAGATAGATATTTTCATACAAATGTACAAATTGCTTCACAGTGGCATCCCTTTATTGACATTAAACAAACTATAACAATTATTTCCTTGTTGCTGTCTTTGATAAGCAGTGGCATTGGATAGAATTATTCTAAGGTAAAAGTTCCTGTCCTCACTTACCAGCTATTTCAATTATTTTCTCCAGCTTTCTATAATGTACCTCATATTCCTTATTTACTCTGTCTGTGTAAGGTGGCCTTTTAACATTCCTAGTTTTCATTTCATGTTTTCCTTTCTGCTTGTGCTGGATAAGGACATTTAGTTATCTGTGTTGGATTATAACTTGGTTACATTGACATGGGAGGATATTTCTTTGACCATATAAAATAGTAACTCATCAGGTAAACTATACTGTTTGGGGACACCAATCATTCAAAATCTTGTTTATATTTCAGCATTAACTTCAGTCATGACTCTTCATTGTTGTGTGTTTCAAGTGATCATGGCACTGTGCATGTATTTTCAACAGAAGATGAAGACAAGAAAAATAAGCAGTCTAGGTGAGTTCTTTGTCAAGTTTTGTAAATGGAACTGACATACATTATATTTCCAAGTTATTTGATTGGATTTTATTCTATGCTTGCTTTTAATTGCTCAGTTTTACTTATGCCTCAGTAGAAAAAAAGAAACTACAACTCATTTTCTTCGATAGGCATCCAGTTACTCTTAGTTGGGGTTCCTTTGCTCTCAGCAAAATTGACTACTGGCTTCATTGTGCAGTGTGATTTGGAGACATTGCTTTTTTAGTTTTTTGTGCTGTCTTTAGCCATTAAAAAAACTTGGTGAAGTGATTTGATTTTAGCATTAAAATCAGGAATGCAAGTCAATTTCAAGGTATTGGCTTGTATTACAAAAAAAAAAAAAACTTTCTCTGCAAGTTTGCATCATTTTGTCCCCAGTTAGTGTTGCAGTTTAATCAATAATCTACTTATAAAGACTTGAAATAAATTGGAATACAGACTTTTAACTGAACAAAACAGAGAAGAATGCAGTGAATGTTATGAAGGGAAAACCTCGCATAATAATGTAAATGATGGTGATGATAAAAGATCTTCAATTACAACACATTAATCAATGAGATAATAGTTGAAAGATCTAAGGTATATCCGTGTACAGGTATTCTCCTACTTACAATGGGGTTAGGTTCCATAAAACCCATTGTTTGTTGAAAATATCGTATCTCAAATATAGCCTAGCCGACACTAGGGTGATCGGTACCATCTTCAGGTATATAACTAGACTACACTACACAGTTTAGTTACTCTATGTATGTACGGTATGTTAATTATTAATATCAGCTAATTTTCTCTATTCAGTGCATATTGACCTATGATAATTCAATACAAAAAGAAATTGAATAACACTAACAAGAGTTAGCCTAGCGTACACGATGATATATTGTATGTATATACAATAGCCTAGCCTAAAGTATACTCTATACTACATATCGGTACAGTAATTATTAATATTGGCTAATCCTGGAGGTTCAATGCTTTCTGACTTATGATAATTCAGTACAGAAAGAAATTGAACAAGAAACGAGAATCAGATCGTATGATAAATCAGTACAAAAAGAAATTGAACAAGAAACGAGAATCAGATTCAGTCTGACTTTGGGATTATTGAACGGTGTCAGGCTTGCTGATAGCTACGTATAATAATAAAATACAAACGTAATAAGTATGCATCTTTTCCATGAAGTTTTTTTTAAAAGTGATACATTACTTTGCTGTATCCAATGATATTGTATGTATCCTCATATTATCGTATTATATAATACTAACATAGTAGTCGTATTTAACTCAATTCTCAGCGAATGTTCTTGTTCCTAGTTAGCATAAATGAATATCTAGATACTTTATTTATATGGAACAAAGTCTTTTTTGTTATACGTTGTTTTTAAGTCGAAATTTGATTTTAATATGTTTCATTGTGAACTAAATTATTATTTTCATTAATAGATTGCATAAAAATCCAGCAGTTTCGTTTGTTTTCACTTGTTTTCATTGGTAATACAAGCTTTATGTTCTTTATCTATTATTGGTGTGGAAACAACAGTAAAATGTGCTCTTTCAAGCCCAGTAGTTTTTATTAGAATTTTCTCTCAGTTTTATCCACAGCTGTGATGCCACTGCACGATATTAGTCTTGAGCAGTCTGAATATTACTTTATCAGCCTCAGCTACATATTGCATTTAAATTTAAAAGTATGTTGTCATGATAATCTCAAAGCAAGTAAAGTTATTACATAAAATTATATCAGTCCTATTCTACATAACATCATTTATAACAACTGCGGTAAGTGTTTATTGTTGTAAGATGGTTGAAATACAAGCAAAACTGATGGTGTTATTGGATTAGGTTGTATTAGCAAACAAAAGTGGTTTCTTGCTCGGTTGTTTATGGCTGTGCACATTTACGCAACAGGTATAATGTTAAGACAATACTTTCATCATTCTCTTGAAATTTTTAAAAACTTATTGAACTTAGAAGATGGTATAAAGATATGGAGGTAAAGAAGTTAGATGATTGTAATTTGGTCTCTGTCGCTGCCTGATTGCACGCTACTGCCTGCGCCCACTGCGCGCAAAATATAAAAATACTTATTTTCTAAATATTGTCTTACCGGTATTAATTGTTAACCCCATCGTAAAATAGGATTATCGTAACTTGAACACTACCTGTATTATACTCTTTTGCACTATTCAAAATTATAATTTCATATAAGTAACTTACCAAGTAATTACATAGCTGTAGTTTCTAACTCGCACGGCAGCCTTTTATTTAAAAATCGTGGTGGCTTTTAACAGTTTAGTGTAAGTGACAAGCCCCACCCACTTACTGGGAGTGTAGGAATGACTTAGCAGATAATCTCATTCTGTTTCTGCCGTGCTCAAGTGAACATCAGGGATTGGCTGCAGCTTTTGTTCATTGGTTTTTGGTTGTATTATTGGATTTGGTGAAGTATTATTGTTTAATTTTGAATACCCTGCAAGCTTTGTCAACTTATTTATGTTTAGGAGCAGGATTTGCATATTTTGTCTTATTCTAATTACTCTAGCCTTTGCTATTGTAGTGAAAGTTGTGAAACCAGATTGTCTAAATCTTGCTATAATTCACATATAGCTGTAGTAAGTGTAAGGGACGGGAGGGAGTGTAGTAGGGAGAAAACTTGTGCTGAATGTCTTGATTGGGATGAGAAAAAGTGGAATTTCTTAGATCTCACCTAAACAAGCTAGAAAGGGATAGGAAGAGGAAAGCAGCCTATACACAACTCCTAATTTAGGTTAGGAGGTAGCCTAACTTAGGTTAGAAGTTAGCCTGCTGTTCATTTTACTCCTTTTGTTGACTTTCTTCTAATCCTTGTCCTACTTTTTATCCCCCTACTCCAGTGCCTGGACCCCTTGCTTCTGACCCTTTTGCCATTGTCAGTCTAGAATCTAGATTTGATAAGGAACCATCTAGTAGTAAGTATCGTTGCAGTATGAGTGTAGTGCAGTGAAGTGGAGGAGGTAGCTACTTGTCCTGTCGGTTCTCCTAGACCAAGGTCACTGTCCTGCTCCCCAACCATGAGAGAAGGCATACCAAGTCCAAGGGAGGCTAGTGTAGTTTGTCCACGGGTGCTCGCTCCCTCAGTCGAGCCCATGGCATGATCCCAAGGATCAACAGACAGCCATGGAAAAGGTCTCATTAAGAGTGCACCAAGTTATCCTACGTATACTTCAAATTATCATTTTTCTACCAAAATTATCTTGGGTATATAGTATTCATGTGGAAATTAAATTTTGATGAAAATGGCTGTTAAATTTTTAGTCTTAGGAAAGCTAAACTCCCAGAATTGTCATATAAATGTGAGATAGTTGAAGGTATCGTACATCGTACCAGAGACAGTTTAATCATACATTTAAGATAATTATTGTACGAATGGCAGGCCTGCAGTGACATCTCTTCCAATGATTCTGACACGGACCGGTTGCACAGGAAATGATTCCTGGATTTTCTAGGCTGCTTAAGACCCTTCAAGTGGGTCGGCATTCAGATCCAATTCCAGTTAGGCAATACAGTCATACCTTGAATTTACACAAGGTTAGGTTCCAGACTCCCTTGCGCAAGGTGAATTTTCTCATAAGTTTGGCACAGTCTCTAAAAATGCTAGTAAATGCTTATTTCTAGAGTTTGTGCCTCTTCATGTTTCTGAATTCCGTTTCATAAAGAAATAGTGCTTTTTATTTGGATTAATAGAACTCTTAGTTATGTTTATATGTTTTAGAACTGCATTTTCAGTTCTAGATGGTAAAAGCAAAATTAAATCAATTCAGAGAGAGAGAGTTGTCCTTACTTAGGAAGTGAAATTTTTTATGAATAAAGAGTGAGTGAGAGTATTCTTTGACCTGTTAATCTCAACACTCTCCCATCCTGTCACATTAAATTGACATATTGGACAGCTCTGGTTTTGAGCTTCTCTTCAACAAGTTAAACGAAAGATAAAAGAGATATTTTGTTTGTTTAAAATACATATCACATACTAATTTTGTAATTACAGATGTTAATTATTATTTTTTTATCAATTTTTTTTTTTATGTCTATCATAGTCATCCTTTTCGACTGGATGGTCTTTATAGTGTGGGGTTCTGGGTTGCATTCTGCCTCCTTAGGAGTCCATCACTTTTGTCACTGTACGCTGTTTCTAGTAGCACACATTTCTGCACGAGTCCTGGATCTACTTCGGCATCTAGTTTTTCCAGGTTCCTTTTCAAGGATCTTGGGATCCTGCTTTGTGTTCCTATGATTATGGGTACAATTTCCACTGGCATATCCCATATCCTTCTTATTTCTTTTCAGGTCTTGATACTTATCAGTGTGTGATATTTTCTTCTTGATTTTGTCAATCAACATCAGGTCTGGTCTATTGTAATGTATTATCCTATCTGTTCTGATACCACAGTCCCAGAGGATCTTTGTCTGATCATTTTCTATCACTCCCTATGGTTGGTGTTTGTACCACTTATTACTGCAAGCTAGGTCTTGCATATCGGTGAGATGTTGTTTTCATCTATTGTTCCTTGGACATATCTGGTTCCTAGGACCTGATCTTGTGCCACTGTTATTATTCCTTCTGTTTTCTTGTTGAGTTTTCCCCTCTGTAGCCATTACCATGTATCATCGCTGGCCAATTCTTTAGTCTGTCTCATGAACTGTCCGTGCATGGTTTGTTGCACCATTCCTCCATTCTGTGTCATTCTCCTGTCTCTATATATTTCTACTTTTATCAGTCCTTCTTCCCATGCTTTCCTTAGGCACTTGTCTTCACTTGTTTTTAGATATTGCCCCAGTGCTCTGCTTTCTATGTCGACGCAGTCCTCTATGCTTAGTAGCCCTCTCCCTCCTTCCTTTTGTGTAATGTGTAGTCTGCCTGTATTTGCTCTTGGGTGTAGTGCTTTGTGTGTTGTCATGTGTTTCCTGTTTTCTGGTCTATGCTGTGGAGTTCAGCCTTTGTCCACTCCACTCCTGCATTTTATCTGATTACTAGTACTTCCCATGTAGTTCAGACTTTCATCATATTTCCGGCGTTGAGTTTTGACTTGAGCATCACCTCAAGTCTGTATATATTCTTTCCTGATTGTGTCCTTCATCTTTTGGTGTTTTATATCCTCGCCTTTTATTCCCAGGTATTTGTATCCTGTTTTATCTATGTGTTTGATGCCATACCCATCTGGTAGTTTTATCCCTTCAGGCCTTGTCACCTTTGCCTTTTTGTATGGTGACCAAGGCACATTTTTCTATTCCAAACTCCATAATTATTATTTAAACTCTTTAATCTTATTAATAAACATGTACAATTACGCAATCCTGTGTTTGGGTTTTTGGGATTTTTTGGAATTTAGAACTGTGGGTTCAGAAGCATAATTAAACATCACTTCTGCAACAAAAGCATTTTTTTATCCTTTTTTTCAGGTTTTTTCATTATAGTTATTTATTCATTATAGCTTATTATTTATATTAACAATACACTGTTAAATGAATGTGAGATAATTAACATTATCTATAATAAAATAGTGGGACAATTAAGACCATGTATTTACTGACACATTAGTTTTAATAAAAACATTTGGTAAAACACAAAAATATACATATTTGAACGTTACCATGATCGTGAGTATTTGACTGCTGATGGCAACAGTTACCCAATAATTTGCTTTATATAATTTATTCTTGAAAGCAAGAATTTAACCCTTTTAACTTTAATAATATAGCAGTATGAAAAATCCCACACAGTGCGTCTTAGTGATCAAAGTGACAGTAAAGAACAACCCTCTCCAAGATTGATATGATGAAATATATTTTATAGATCTTACTTTCATTAAAATTCACAAGTTGAATTACAATTCAACTTGTGAATTTCAACAATAAGTAAGACTACATTGTATAAAATACATTTCATCTTATTGACCCAGTTTTTCTTTATTGTCACTATGTCATCACCATCAGTTTGCAGTTGTACATTTGATCACTACAGCACACTGTGTTTGATTTTTCATACCGCTATATTATTAAAGTTAGAATTTTTGTTAAATTATTGAGTAATTTTTGCCATCAGTAGTCAATTGATCACGAACATGGTAACATTCAAATTTAGTGCAGTCATGACATGTCCATAAATAGAACAGAAGAAGAGGTCAGTCATTGGATAACAGATCTCCATGGCAACCAGCCAGCCAGCCAATCAGGTTTAGCTGTATTCTGTCTAAGAAAGAACCTTTTGCTCATATGAAGTTGATGATGACGTATGTGCGTGCATAGGTTTTGATAGTGTATCTATTTTACTGATTATTTGAAGAAAAGAATAAATTCCTTGTCATTAATTTGAGTGCAAAATTGTTGGTTCAGAGATTCTTCTGCAACACAAGCATTTTTTTTTACTTAAGAAGATAGTTACTAATGCTGTATTGGCATACTTATAAAAGAATTAATCTCTTTAGTCTCACAAGGAATGTTAATCCATTGCTGTTTGCCTGCTGCTCACAACCTTTATAATCCACATTTCTGACAATTTTTATTTTTTTTATTTTTTTGTCTTCCAAAGATGTATTACCTGTACTGCACATTTTTTCCAAAGTCATTATCATACCTTAATGTTTTAGAGTAGAATATGTCCATTCATCCCACTCCCAATCAATGTGGGATTCACCTCTGTAATTACTTGGTAAGTGACGCCGAGAAGGAGCAGAAGAAGCCATAATACCAGGTAAAAACACACACACACACACTAGAAGAAATGAAACGGGCAATGAACTAGGAAAAGACCAAGAGAGGTAAACACAACTCTCGCCCAGGCGGTCAAAGAAAAGACTGGCGTAGATGCGTGGTCCTTGACCACTCTTCACCCAATCTACGCATGTGTTGCCAGATATCACAAGATTCCTTGCTTTCATCTGCTTTTTAACCGGATCCAGCTAAGTGCTAGAAATTATCCTACTGTTAAGACCAAAGGTTTGTAGCTATGAAAAATACAAATTGTCTTAGAAAATTTGTCATTTTCATAAAGAAATCCAAGTTTCATATATACGTACTTACCATGTAATTACAGAATCAGAGCCTTCCCGCCTCCCCTCTTATGGACATAGGGCACAAACATAATGAGGTTGTTTGCTAAGTTGTTCCTACACTTCTGTTAAGTGGACAGGGCTTGTCACTAACACTAAACTGTTGAAACGCTACCATGATTTTTAGATAAAGGCTGTCACGCAAGTTAGAAACTGTAGCTATGTATAATTATGTACTTAAGTAGATATACTGTATGAAAATTAATTTTATTATGGAAATATCATATTTCTAAAATGTCTTGTGAGCCATGTGTCATGAATGATGAGGTTTTTGTAACTTTGACATCAGATAATTCAATGTTAAGTTAATCAGTCTGCTTGTGTAATTTTAGATATTCCTTTACTGTATGTGCATAAAACTGTAGATCATTTTAAGAAACTTGATTTTGTTCTACTTATGAAATTCTTTAGTAGGCTACAGAATATATTTCATGACTGGGTTGTTAGTCTTGTATGGTTGCTAAATTTATATTTGATGGTCTTCGTATAGAAAAACATTATGATTTATTGTATATGCCAGAGGTGTCTTTAAAAGATTTGATTTTTTCCCACATAACAGTTTAGCATCAGCATCCTTCTTACCAAAGTACTTCAGTAGTAAATGGAGTTTCTGCAAGTTTGAAGTCCCTGGAGGATCACAGTGTATATGTGCCTTTGGTCCATCTAGCAATTCTGTCATAGGTAAGTTGGAGTTTAGAGATTTTTTAAAAGTATCGGGGTTTTAAGTAAATTTTTTTATACCGGTTTTCATGTTGTACTTTATCAGGTTTTTTGCTCAGAGACATCATTTGTTCTTAATGATATTGTTGCTTTAACTTAGCAAGAGCTTTTGTAGGGTATGGTTTAATTTTTCAAATTGGTTTGAGAATAGGTGCACGGCAGACCACCAGTATTTGTAGGGGTTAGGGACAACAATTGCCCGTAAATAGTCATTGATGCCAATTTTGATAATTTATACACCAAATAAAGATCAGTGTACAACACTACCCTTAAAAATATATGGCTTACATGTAACTATGAGGGAATACTCCTATAACTGTTACTCTTATCAAGACAAAAACTAATCAAGTTAGTATCCCTATATTCAGGCTCTTACATTTGTTTTCATACTGTAGTATTCAAGCTTTACCATTTTCTTTTGATTTAGATAGGGATAATATTGGTAGATCGTTTGGCGAGCATTTAAAAAAATGTATTGATAATTTGCTGTGTTTACATTAATATTAATATTTGAAATTCAGTAAATTTTATGTGAACCTGAATAATACACAATGAAATTGGAGTTAATGTTCCACAGAAAAATTTTTGACTCGGTCAATCCATGAATCCTAAACCATTAATAGTCAGGGGTCGACTGCATTTGAACACTTCACCCAGTCCTACTGAGTACTAGGAACGCAAGTTTACTATTAACAGGTTTACAATTTATGTAGCTGCTAATTTCAGCCAACAGTTGGTGAAAAGTCTTGGACATAAGGCCTTTACAGAAATTATTAGAACCTGAAGCCTTTTTGTTCTAACTGGTTTATAATTTTAAGTAATGTACTTGTATACGTACTAGGATACTAAGGTGTAATTTTTTTTACAGCAATATGTGCAGATGGCAGTTTCTACAAGTTTAGCATCAACGGAAAAGGGGAAAGCACTCGAGAAGTGTATGCTCATTTTTTAGAAATGACTGATGATAAAGCATAGTATTGGGCAGCCACATAATATCAGGTAGAGCAGCCATTGCTTGTTACTTTTCTTGAGGCAGTGAATATGGATTTTATATTTCTTGACACAAATTCTTCCTTGATCTTCATATAATTACAGTAAACTGGTATTGCTTATACATTATAAGTATATATACAGGAAAATATTCTTCAGATGAATATGCTTTCAAGCACTAGCAATGGGGAATAGAAAAACTTGACCATGATACATGTCTTGCCATATTTGAGTCTCGTTCATGTCAGCCTTATTTCTCCATTCTCATTGGCTCTTTCCTGTTTGAGATGGTTTGCCTTCTTGGGATAATTGTATGATGTTCTTTACATTTTACATGCAGCATTCATTGAGGTCTGCATTTAGGCAATAATAAATGTAGTCTGTGTCCCCTTTGCCATAGCATCATTGTTTCATTTTTCATCAGTTTTTTCTTATTCTCCATTTTGAGGTAGAATTTTTCCATCCACTTTTTCACTGTGATTTTTTTTACCTGCTTTTAAGGAAGAATTCTGTGGACCATTGCTATGCAGCAAAAACTTATCTGGTCTGGTTAACTTGATTTGATGTTATGCGAATTTGATTGGTGGAAGCTCTGAATAGTGTTTTGAATATAAAGTTCATGCATGTGCCTGTTGCCAATTTTGAACTAATATTTAAATATTTGTGATTAGGCCACATTACAGTTAAGTTCCTAATGCTCCGTAAATATATGATTAGGATTAGAACGTCATTGCATTTAAGAAGGGACAGTCTGTGATTTGTGAAGTTGGCACTGTTAAACGTGTACTAGTAGGTTCCAGAGCATTATTGGTTTTAATGTAGTTTTTTTATGGTGTATCACTTGACAAAAAATTATAGGTTTTCTAAAGCTTTATCAAAATTACTTTAATTTGTACCATCTGCTCTCAGGGAAGCATAAGGTTGGTGACCACCAAAGATTACTAGTGATCTACTAATCCATGGAGTAGTGGAATAGTTGAAGCATTTTGCATGAAAAAAGAACAATTTTCTGGCAAGATATGTACCATGTTCTGAGTTCTTTGCCACAGTTTATATACAATCGTACCTTGAATTCCTTAGATATTGCAACAGTTTTCAATATTGTTTTACTCAAATGCTGGAGCTGTTCTGTCCTTGAAAAACTTCCTTAAATTCCACTGATATATTTTTGATGAAGCATATGAACTTATTGGTTAAGTCTTTTCATAATTTTGTGATTTCTTCAATTCAAAGGTATTGGTTCTACTTTATGGTTCTTTGAGGAAGTGCTAATTTCAAAGTGCAACCTGTGCATTATTTGACTGAGACACGAGTAAAATACTGAATGTTGAAATTTATGTAATGGCATTATTTTTGTATTCTGATACTTGTATTTCAATTAGCCTTTCATAAATTTTAATTGACTGATAGCCTCATATATTGATCATTCAGTACAAATTATGTTGGTTAAAAATTCATTGTAAGAAAATTTGAATGTTATCCATCCAGGTTAGATAGTATATGTGTCACAAAGTAGATACTAAGGCAAATCTTTTCCATGAGACTATCAGGCTTTTGTCCAAGGTGTAAATATTGTAGAAATATAGAGTAGGTATTGTTATTATTGTATGTATGAGGATTATATGCAAGCTATTATTATTATATATATATACTGTATATTTTCTTTGATAATTGGAGGTTGGACAGATAGAACTTTGTTGCCAAAGAAGCAAGATCTTAAGTTAAGATGTATTGAATTGGAACTGGTTGTAATATTTTGTTCCATTATTTTACTATGTTAAACTAGCACATGGCAGTCATATATATTTCATGTAGCCTTTGCTTATGGATTTTGGTGATTTAATATATTTTACTTATGTCAGTTTTAAGACAAAAGAAAAACTGAATGGGAAACATAATTGCTTAATTTACCAGCTGTACTTATTTACACCTTGTTTTCCATAAAAGTATTTACGGTAACTTGCAGAAATCTTGGGTGTGTTGTAGAATGCATATTTAGACCGAACGGTTGGAAGTTCTGATATTTTAAATTAATAAACTGTTGGGCATTATGAAGCATAAGGGATGGGCTCAGATTTGATATAAACTTTTTATATATTGGATATAAACTCATTTACTGATGTTGCATTCTTTTAATTTGTTTCCGCTATTTGGTCACTACATTGATTCCATTTATACGTATATTGTATTTTTGTCAATTTGGTAACTATGAAAAGCTTAATTTGAGATTAATTCAATGTTTCTAAGGGAATTGATGCAAGTTATTATAATGTGATTTTCAGTTTTGTTTCATTATTTAACCCCTGACATTTACATTTACTTATTAGGAATCTTAGGTTCTTGGCTGCTGGACTACTTTTTCACCCATTTGGGCTTCACCGACGCTTCTGTGATAAACGCATTGCCAGCTGCTGTTTTCCGTGCTGTTACTTGGCAACTTCACAGGAAATAAACCTTACACCAAGTCTCTTTCATAGCCAGTCATTTGTTTACTTGTATATAGCACTACAAATCTAGTCAGGTTTAACAAACTAATGCTTGTGAGTGTTAAGCAATTATGACCAGGTCTTATATTCCCACATCTTACTAAGTATACCAATGACAGGCAATGCCAGACTAAAGTATATTGGTGCAGGATATCTTCTGTGGGATTTAATTTTACCACCTAATGACATAGATGGTTTGTCCAGCCATCTAAGAAGTGACTGGAGTCTTTTTTGTAGAGCAGCCACAGGACAGATCTGCTTTATGAGGTCAGTGCTATTAGATAAACAATGGTATTCAATTTAGCTTATCTGAGGTAAAAAATACATATTTTCAAATAATTATTTTATTGGATATACTCATACAGAAAATAAAATCTGAACCTGGAATGCTAACACTACAGTAATAAGGCCACTTTTATGAGAAAAGATTTGGTTGTAACTGAAAGTTATGAATGGTAACAAGCTATAAGTCTGTCAAAAACTGTATTTTAGAAATTTTATCCATTAAAAAAAATTTAGAAACTTTAATTTAAACAATTTGTCATTTGATCGAACCCCACACACAAACTGTGCGAAGTTAGTTACGACACTATATCCCTCCAAACCCAATCTTACTCTGCTTCGGTTTTAAATTGAACTTTTTCAGAGAAAAACTCAGAAAAGGTCGGCCACTGTAAATACAAATTTTCTCAAATAGGTTTTCATGAAACCACTAATCAAACAGATAAACCAGCCTTTCTGTTCTACTTAGGATGGGGAGTGGTGCGGAGGTAAGGCTTGCCCGAGGGAACATCATGAACCTTGTGTTCTGGGAACAAAGTTTTGGCCTCCTCACTTGATATAGAGGGTATAACCATGCAATGACTCCCATCTTTCCAATCTGCTGGTGTAGCGACTTTCTTAACTGCAGTTAACTGCAGGGAATCGATGACTCGCAGAATCTCGCTGCAAATAAAAGAAATTTAAAACTGCCATCCCCGCCAAAAAATCAGTAAAAACCAAAAAAATTCATGTTACCATCTTGAGTAATGGAACCTAACAGTCAAGATGTAAGTACTATAATAAATTTAAAAATGCGATTACTAAACCCACTTGGTTACTTCAGATACGCCAGTTATAATCCAAGTGGTTACAAACAGTGGAATGGTAAAATGACTACTTTGTCACACTTGCAAAGACAACTTACTCTATTTTATCAGTTAAGGAAATAAGCTACTATGGTATTAGAGGTAAACAGCTAGTAATCTCAGCATAATTATCACTACCAGTTAAAAATTGTTATGGGCTTTAAAGAAACTTGCTAGTGAAATAAGGTTTGCTCTGCACTTGCATACCAGTATACATAAATGTCTCAACAATAAGTTGTGGAGGAAAAATGTCCACAGCTCTAAGCCGCATACATTACAGCATCATTTTTCTATAAAAGAGAACATAATACACTGCAAAGGTACAGCTTGCTCTTAAGTGATATAACAAGATTGCATAGGATTTCGTTCAAAATTCACAAACTAGCAACCTAACATGCTCCAAATTAATGTGTTTTAATGCAAAAACTATTATTGCATACATAAAGGCCATAATATACTTCATAAGAGTGAAGTCTTGACATTATTTAAAAACTAACAAAATAAGTAAAGAGAAGAGAGAGAGTTAATTTACCTTCTAATTGTTAGAGGAATATTTGGAGTTAAATAAAATGATCAGTTATATATTTCTTAAGCACTTGAAAAAAAATGGCTTGCTAGCAGATATTCACCTATGCAATTGTTCTTTTGTTAAAGCTAAGGTTTAGTTCCTAAGCCTAGGTGTGTTAGATTTCTTTCTTTACTATAAATACATTAGGCATAGCATTCACATTAACAATTTCTGGCCAGAGAGCAAATGAAATTATCTCATTCTTGTGCTTCAAGTTACTTTATGAATGAATAAAATTATACACCAAAAACTGGCAGACAAAATAATATTTATTTTAAGCCAGTTAAAAAAACAAGTATATGTTAGGCCTTGACATTAGAAATACTAACACATGATTAAAAATACCAAATTTGTAACTAATTTGTATTTTTCATAACTAACAAACCTGAGGTCTTAACATTAGGATTTACTAGCGCCAAGCTGGAAACCGGTAGAATTAAAATTACACTTGTGAGATCCAGGGACTAATGGCATCTATACCAGGTCACGGGGCATGTATACCCAGAATGCCCACGCTACCTGTGACCCATCAGTTATATTTCTAACCCACCCAGTTTAGTAGACTGCTAGAGGGGTGGTTCGAGGTGGGCCTTTAACTGTTAAGACCTCAGGTTTGTTAGTTATGAAAAATACAAATTAGTTACAAATTTGGTATTTGTTCATACACGAAACAAACCTTCGGTCTTAACATTAGTACTATTGGAGGGAGGTAAGTCTCTACAACTGACTGGGAGTTTGCCACCTTATCCATTTCCGAATATATAGGGAAATTCTAAGAGAATGGACAATGAACCTAGGACCAAAGATATAAGCGGATCTATTGGTTTCCTCCCACTGGGTGTAGATACCATTCTACTGTTTACTCTTGTCCCTTGCGACTGGATCCACCTTCACCCTCTTTTTTTCCTTATTATCCAGAGGGGTGTGTTGCTACTGAAAAGTATATCATCAGCTAAGATAGCTCACAGTATGGCTGACCATCTCACCTGCATCTAGTCCGTTCCAGCACATGACGGTACTCTCCTTCATATTGCCCGTAGTTAAAGGAGTAGGAAGAAAGTAGTAAAGAAAAAAGACCAGTCATCCCATTCATTCTACTTTCATACCTTCATCTTAGACTAGACGCAAACTGACCGCCAGGGGCACTGGATGAACTATATCACTTGTTGGGCCGCCACCACTGGACCCAAGGAAAAGGTGTCCAAGGATCTATGGGCAACATCTTTCAAATAAATGAGGTGAAAGTTGTTTGGCGCTTCCACACGCCAGCTTTCAGAATTTTATCCACAGACATGTTCTTCTTAAATGCCAGGGAAGCACTCACACCCCTGATGTCATGAGCTCTAGCTCCCACCTGGCTATCTGACCCTCGTCTTCTTGCAGTATAAGCATCTCTGATCGTCTCCCTTAGCCAAAATGATATTGTATTCTTGGACACTTCCTTCTTGTTCCGTCCTGTACTTACGAACAACCTCTGGCACCCCGGCCTGAGGTGCCTTGTTCTCTTTAAGTACTCCCTTATGCCCTGACGGGGCACAGGGAGCATTTCGGCTTTGTCGTTGTCTACAAAGTCTGCCAAGGAAGGTATGGTAACGGAGTCGAATCTGCCGTCTACTATTGTTGGATTTTGGGTCTTTGCCAAGGAAAAAAAACGATTCTGGGACAAACTCACCACACCATTGATCTCCAACCTCTCGAGTGCTTTATGAGATATGAGAGGCCATGGTAGCTCCCCCACCCTTTTGGTTGAAGCACAGGGCCAATAAGAAGACTGTCTTCAGGGTCAGGCTCCTATCCGTGGACTGCCTTAGTGGTTCGTAGGTGGGTTTTGTCAGACTACTCAGTACCTTGGTCAGATCCCAATCTGGGGCTTTTAGCTCCTTGGTGGGCATGACTGTTCAAAGCTCCTCATCAGCATGGCCAACTCCCATGAAGACGATATGTCCACTCCTTTCATTCGTAAGACTGAGGCTAGAGCAGCCCTGTACCCCTTCACTGCAGATACAGACATATGTTTTTCTGTTCTGAGATATATCAGAAAGTCTGCTAACTGCTGAATAGTGGTACCGAGTGGAGACACGTTCCCTCTACGACACCAATCACAGTATGCTGACCACTTCCCTTGGTATACTGTCGCAGATGATTTTCTGATATTACCTGCCATCTGAGTTGCTGCTTTCTGCGAAAACCCTCGCTCTCGGAGGAGATACTTGACAGTCTCCACCCGTGAAGCGATAGGGAACTAATCACCGACTGGTGGTACCTCTCCACGTGAGGCTGACACAGAAGGTTGCTCCATGGATGTAACTCTCTTGGGTCACAATCTACTAGGAGTTCCAGTAGGTCTGGAAACCACTCTGCTTTCAAAGAAACGGGGCTACCAGGGTCATCTTGAGGTTCTGAGACCGCATTACCCTGTTCAGAACCTGACGGATTAGACAAAATGGAGGAAATGCGTACACGTCCAGATTGTCCCAGGGGTGTTGTAGCGCATCTTCTGCTACTGCCTCTGCGTCCGGGACTACTGAACAATACACTTCCAACTTTTTGTTGTACCTGGTTGCGAATAGGTCTATGATCGGTCCTTCCCACAACATGAGCATCCTGTCCACTACCTGTTGGTGTAGGGCAACCACTCCGTTCCCAGAATCTGATCCCTGCGGCTCAACTTGTCGGCCACTATATTTCTTTTTCCCGGAATATACCTGGCCTTGATGTCTACCAGGTTCTCTATAGCCCACTGGTGAAGTTGAACTGTCATCACATGTAACTGCCGAGAAACTAGGCCTCCTTGCTTGTTTATATAAGCTACTACTGTGGTGTTGTCTGACATCAATACCACTGAGTGTCCCTTTACTCTCTCCCTGAATTCTTGTAGAGCCAGGAAAGCTGCTTTCAACTCCAGCACGTTTATATGGAGTTCTCTGTCCTTGCAACTCCATTTTGCTGACACCATCAACTCCTCCATATGGGGCTCCCCAGCCTTCTAGTGACAAATCCGAGACAGCAAGAGGTCTGGGGAGGATTGTTGAAGGGGGACACCCACTGTCAGATTGTCGTCGTCCACCCACCACAGCAAGTCTTCCTCACTTCTGCCGACAAGGGAAGGGTTTGCTCGTACGGGTGATCTACTGTTGGTGACCAAAACTCCTTCATCCTCCATTGTAGGGACCGAAGGTGTAGCCTTCCTTGTGGTACTAGCTTCTCCAGGGAGGTTAGGATTCCCAGCACCACCTGCCACTGTATTGCTGGCTGTGTCTGCTTTCCCAGGAAGGCATTCACCACTTGTTTGCATTTCTCTACTCTTTGGTCTGTCGGGAATACTTTGGCTTGTGTTGTGTCTATCACCATTCCCAGATATTCCAAACGTTGACTTGGATCCAGCTGCGACTTCTGCTGATTCACCACAATACCTAGGCTGTGACAAAGCTGCAGGAGGGCCGCCCTGTCCCTGAGTAATTTTCTCCCTGGACTTTGCTATCACCAGCCAATCGTCCAGATATCTTATTAGCCTGATCCCCTGAGCATGCGCCCACGCCGACACAAGGGTGTGAACACTCGTAAAAACTTGAGGAGACGTTGTCAATCCGAAGCACAGGACCTTGAACTCGAAAGCTTTCCCGGCCCTGCAAGACTGAAGCGGAGAAATTTCCTTGAAGACTGATGGACTGGTATCTGAAAGTATGCGTCCTTTAGATCGACTGTCAGCATAAAGTCTCCGATTCTGACTGCTTGTAGAACCGTTTTCGGAGTTTCCATCTTGAAACTGGTTTTCCTTATAAACAGATTCAGCGTTGACAGGTCTATTACTGTCCTCCACTCCCCGTTGGCTTTGGGTACCAGGAAAATCCTGCTGTAGAAGCCTTTTGTCGGACTGCATACTTGTTGCACAGCTCCTTTTTCCATCATCTTCTTCACTTCGTCCTGGGCAGAATAGTGCCTTCTGAGATTTGTGGGCATAAGTGACGTGGGGTAATGGTTGATCTGTCAGGGGCGGGGTTACCCTCGAACGGAATCAAATACCCGATCCTGAGAACATCCACCACCCACTGCTCTGCCCCTAGTTCCTGCCACACCTTCCAGTGATTTGCCAGGCAACCCCCCACTGGTGTGGCCGAGTGATGGGAGGCGCCCATCCTATCTTCTTGAGCCTCTCCCTCTTCCCCTATTGCCCCTTCCTCTGTTGTTTCTATTGTGAAAGGGCCGATGATTTATCCTCTTTGGGGAAGAGGGTCTTGTGACTATTAGGGATGCTATGTCTCACTGTCTTCTTTCGAGACATCTGCTGTTGTCTTCCCTCCAAAGGAGTAGTTTGACTGTTAGAGGTTTTCCTAACTGCCTGTTGCACCAACCTATCGTTAGTGTCCATCCTTCTTCTATCTATTGCCTCTTCCAGTATGACCTCTGGCAACAGTAGTTGCGATTCCAAGATATCCCCATTCCTCATTGCTAAACAGGAATCCAAATCCACATTGCGGCTTAGTCTAGCCAATGCTGCATCTCTCCTCATTAGCAGGATATTTGCCCAAACATTGGCACTTACGTTTGTCAGGTACGCAATCGCCTTGGACCCTGACTGTAGTAATCTAATGAACAATGGTTCATCCACTACTTTCCTTGTTGCTTCCGAGGATGCAATTTTCGCCACTGCTGTTGACCAAAGGTCTAACCAGGACGCAGCCTGAAAGACAGAAGAAGTGTTTGCTTTTAACGTAGCAGCCTCTTGGTACGTCATCGAAGGGCACTCCATTTTAACCTGATCCAAGGTTAATCCAGGCCTTAACCTTACAACATTAGGGTTCATTTGTCTAGACAGCAAAGGGACCTTCGGTGTCGTATAATATTTCCTTTGCTTTATCATTGGAGGGGGAATAAATTTAAATGATCTATTAGATCTTAAGGAATTATCCCTCCCTGCAATCTTTTGCGCTAGTGTTGCAAGGACCGATTCCGCATGACTCGAAACAAGGCAATTCATACGACACCTTGGTATCCCTCTTTAGTCCAAACGCCATGTCAATTCCAGGAGGAAGCATACTGGCCGGTGTTTCTGTCTTCTCCGAAAGGCTATTGAATTGACGAATCAAATCAATAACCTCTGCATACGAGGCCAGAAACTCTTGGTTTTCTCCTTCCTCCGGCTCTAGTGTACCACTCTCCGTCACGAGAGATGTTGTCTCGCCTCTATCTTCTGACAGACGGCCCGGAATTCCACGGCCGCCTGCCCCTACGGCCGCGGTCTCTTTGATCTTTGCTGGCCGCTGTTGGCTCGATCCCAGATAGTCAGCAGGGGAACGAGAACGTCTCACTCTTTCTCTGCTCACGGATCTAGAGCGAGAATCTCGTCTAGATCTCCAAGATGAAGGCTCCCTTAAGACAGAGGTAAGTTCGTCTCTATTAGCATTGGCATCGTTTTCGAGCGTCGGCGAGCCCGGCTGATATCCAGGAAGTCTCTAAGCATGAGAGGGCTTCATGTTCACATGCCCGGGAGTTCCAAACAACAGATTCAAAACAACAGGGGGCAAACTAAACCGGCTTTAAAAGGACAGAAGCAAAGCAAGTCCTCTCTTAAAGGCGGTAAGAAAATAACTAACGGGGTCACGAGTTAAAGAGGGGTATGAGGGTGGCTCCACATGTCTCATGACCAAGCACAGATGCCAATAGTCCCTTGCGTACACAATTATTTTAAACTTGACCGGTTTCCAGCTGGTGCCGAGTATTGATCCTAATGTTAAGAAACTGAAGGTTTGTTTCGCATATGAACAATTGTATTTTTCATAGCAAACAAACCTGAGGTCTTAACAGGATAAAAGTTCTGGTACCAGCTGGAAACCAGTTAAAAAAAATTGTATATGCAAGGAATCTGTGGCATCTGGCATCTAAAGTATAGATGAGGTGGAAGCTGGTCAGCAACCCCGCCTGAACCCTGTGACGCATTTAGTCTTACCTCCTTGGAGAGTGGATTTTTGCTTTTGCTCTCCTCCCAAGCTGGTTTCCTTTGCTAAGTCCTTGATTCCTATCCTGCTTTCTTGTGTTTTTGGGTGTGTATTTTGCAGTTCATTATTTTTCTCCTATTGTCATTAATTTTTCTCCTATTGGATCTAAGAAGTGCAAGCATCAATGCATGTACTGTGGGCCCCGTATTTACGGATTTCTCTCTGGAACATTCCCCCGCATTATTCGCAAAAAATTTGCATATTTGAGGTATTTTTCTATGAGAAATATCTACATATTTCAATTTTTTTTTTTTTTTTTTTTTTTAACAATTTCACCATATAATGCACTTTTTGTGGTAAAACTCTTGGTATAAAATTTTTTAGTGGGTTTTAACTAACAAAACGAAGTTTAAAGCATCTTTATAGGGATTCCAACTCTTCCCAGGGTGTGTGTGTGTGTGTGTGTGTGTGTGTGTGTGTGTGTGTGTGTGTGTGTGTCTGGTATGCATCCCCCATGAATACGGGGGGGACCACTGTATTCCCTGGCCTTCCAGGGTTCCCGTGCTCACATGTAACAGAGTACATCTCAGAAAGCAGAGATTATTTTTTAGGCCTATAAATCAATTGGCAACAGACAGGCAGCTTGAATGCAGAATAAAGCTTCAACATTCAAAGAAAACTTGTAATTCATATTCCTATTTTGAAAATGTTATGATTGTTGAGCTTATTAGGTGTACTGTTATAATGCTGGAGAGGTAGTTAAATTGACCAGCCACAGGAGCAAGTGCACTGTCATTGATGGCACCGCTAAGCTTATCATCACACTACTTTGAGTTGAGAGAAAAAAACACTTTCAAATATCACATGTTACAAATTATACCAGCACACAAAAAGGATCATATTTATATAACCATAGGGAAAATAGTACTAGCTGTGAATTTGCAAACTTGTTGACCTGTATGACATTGGAAATGGAAAAGGAAAAAAAAATATATTTTCAACACTATGTACTTGACAATGTTACACAGTCAGATTTTGGGAAGACAAAAAGTCGTCCCCTCATATTTGAGCATAGCTGTACCATAATTAGCAGGCCCTGGACACTGCATTAACAAGGCATGAAAGGTACACTTAATGTTTGAGAGTAGAAGTAAAGTTTGAATAGTCAGTGTAGTGAAATCTCAAGAACTTCCCTCCTTTTTCAGGGATCAAACCAATAAACTTTTCAGGGAGGCAAGAAAGGTCCAAAATGATGTTAAAGTAATACTGAAAACGAGAGAGAGAGAGAGAGAGAGAGAGGATAAACAGTGACAAAGCAGCAATATGATAGGACTAGAAATCAGGGCACCTTCAAAATCCACCAGGTTCAATGAATAGTATAGGGAGGTGAATCATTCCCAATGAGTCTCATGCAGAAAGTACTCTGGGACAATTGTCTGGAGCTGGACGAAACACTTGGAAAGCTGTTAACTAATAACACCTGCTGTGAATACACACACACAACAATCATCCTCCTCCAAACAGCTGAGGGGGTCACTGCAGATTTGCAGATTTTAATTCAGTCTAGTTGCGTGCTAAAATGCTTTTTCAGAATGCCCAAAGTGCCTATGAACTAAAATCAGAAAACCATTATTATTACTTCAGTGCAGGAGGTAAATTGTGTAGTCTGCCAAATTTTAAAGATGCAGTGGGAATGTCGCATTGTCTTCCACCAAATTGCTACCTGGTAACCCCAAAACCTACTGTAGACTGGCCATGAACTACATCATAGTGTCTCAGTAACCAAGGATTCCAATTACGTATATTTCAATTCATTTCAGTTACTACCAAATTACAACTAAATTTCAGGTTTCATGTCCTGAAATAGCAGTGTTGCTTTAACAATTACCAATGGTCCATAATAAGTAGCTCTCATGAAAAAAATTGCAACAGGCCTTGCTCTTCCTCTACAATATAATTATCTCTTATCGCACAACAGCATCTGAAAGGGATTTCACTAATTGAATATGCATGCTAAATATGAAGCAGACGCCTTATAAAAGTTACATAAGGGTAAAAACAGAAGGAAAACCTTGACAACCTTCTCAATTGCCATATGAAGCTCCATGAATTTTTTCATGACTTTGCATTTTTCGCCCTATACCTCCATATATAGAGGTTCTGGCCGGCCCCCTTAAGTCTGACTAATCCTTGAACTGCATGGCAGTTGTGATGACATATGTATTATAAAAATTCTGACAAAAACTTAAGACCTCCAGTAAAATGAGTCGTATGGAGAGCCAAGATCGGTTACCGGCGTTTCGGCTTATGGTGTTTGTTCAATACTACAGGCAGTCTGCCAGGATATCGGTGGACTCTGTTAATGGTCATCCGGTTTTATGTTGCTTGTGTAACGCCATTAAATTGGCGCCATACAGGCAGTTTTGGCTATCGGCACCATATGGTGCCAAAACATAGTTAACAGGCCCACTAACCAGTTATCGGCGCCATTAACCGTAACTCAGTGTCACAAGCCCCATAAATCACCGAGTTTCAGTTAATGATGGTTTCCACTTACCAGCACCCTGCCAAGTAATCACTAACACCTTTGTTAATTTAGATCTTGCACATCAAAACCTTTACATGAGAGAAAAATATGTTTATGATATACAATAATGAATCAGTTAAACTACAGGCCCAACTAATCATATTCATTACTTGGTACGTGAAACTTCAATCAAGTCTCCAGAATCTCAATACATTTTGATGAATGCTTCAACTTACTAACATAAGGCATGAGTAAATATTAACAAATACTACAACAGAAGAAATCACTTACTCAAAATTGCGTCCAGTTGTAGCTGGGTACAGAATGGACAACTTCAGCTTCTTGTCAGGTCCCACAACAAAGACAGCTCTGCAGGTAAGAGGCATACCAGCAGCATCTTTCTCATCTGGATCAACCATCCCTAAACTAACAGCGAGATCTCTGTTCTCATCGGCCACAATTGGGTAGGGAAACTCACCAGACAACTTATTATATGCTTGTATGTCCTGAAATAATTTTGTGACATTAAGCAGCTAGTTGATACATTTCTGAGCAGAATCTGGTGCTTGTAAGTCTTCACGAGATGCTTACTTACTGTACAATTAAAACTTGCAATGATTTTCAAGGGAGAAATCAGAGAACCAAGAGTACTAGTACACTAGATGAATTACATTACGGCAATATATCTACAAATGATTATGAAAAGCAAGGGTTGCAAAGTTAAATTAATATATATCTACAAATGATTATGAGAAACAAGGATTACAAAGTTTAATTAATATATAAACGGTCTGCTTCAACCAAGTTTAAACTGTCAACCTTAATGGACATTAAGCAATATACATTTTTATTCTCAATATGGCTGAGGTCAACTACAGGAAAAAATCAAATTTCATAAAATATTTGTACCTTAATCCAGCCATTGTGAGAAGCCACATTATCACAGGAAAGGGCAATCAGCTTTACATTGCGTTTGGCAAACTCTGGTGCCAGCTTGGCAACCCGACCTAGTTCTGTGGTGCACACTGGTGTATAATCAGCCGGATGTGAGAAAAGGACACCCCATCTGTGAAGAAAAATAAACTAAATTAAAGACTTTTTAGCAGCTGCTGCCAATCCTATTCTTAATAACTAAACTATAATTTCAGTAAACAAGTCTGGTGTGTATTTTGGTTTAGAAAATTCTGATGGTGAAACAAAATGATCAGGCCAAAATAGTCTAAAGATCTGGAAGTGTACGATACTATGTTATAAAAAAAAAAAAAAAAAAAAAAAAAAAACTGACATGCAAGCTCTGGACATTTACAAACCAATTTGGTTGCAGTGGCACAACTAGTAGTAGTGGTGCCCAGGCCGGACTTAACATCTCAAACATTTACTTCATTTCGTTAAAATAAAAAAACATCACAGACATACAATGGAACCTTACTAGCTTTAATAGTAGGTAATTTGCTACTAACATCAAGATGCCAGAGTGCCGACCAGGGCAGACAGCCCTCCTTAATTACGCCACTGTTGGGTTACAACAACACACTGGTAGAATAAGAATTAAACCTGCATTTATCCCCAATTTATGCAATAAAATATTCTACATTCAAAGTGGATACTGAGCACTCAAAAGGTGTGAAATCAACAAAGTATTATTGAAAATACATTTGCCTGTTGAAAGAGTTCTCTAATCACACTGTCTCACAAAAAAAAAAAAAAAAAAAAAAAAAAAAAAAAAAAAAAAAAAAAAAAAAATTCAAAAGGTCGCAGCTGCTAAACTGTTTTATGCACTGTCTAGGCAAGTTTAGGTTGTGTCAGCTTAGATTGTGACTTGGGTACTACTTGGTTTTCTGTTGGTCATTAATAAGGCAAGGTACCAGATTTAGATGTACTATTTTCCGTAATTCTATAGGAAAGGGGCGCACGAGCTCATAAAAAGTAGTTACCTAGTTACGGAAAATACTTTTCTTTATAGATGTGCTTTGTGTAATTCTGTGTGCTGAGTTTATACAAACAAGTTCTTATTCCGTTGTGATAAATCTTATTTCACTCAAGGAGACACTAGAAAAAGGTGTAATTTTAATGTAAGTTTATATATTCAAGAACACTAGGTCTTACAGATCGGAGCTAGGAAATAACCAATTAAGTGATACGTTAGGTAGGTGTTTTAGGTCTGGCTAGCGCCCCATATTTAAATTTACCCCATTTTGGACTGCTTTTCATGTTTGAATTCTTAGGTAGCTGGCATTTTTTTATTTCATGGTTTTTACCATTTCTCTGGCATGTTTTTGGCTTGCCTCTTTTAAATTCAATATATTTAACAACTTTTTAAGATATATTTTACTCATTCCCCAGCTTTTCATCAACTCTGGCTCCCCCACCCTAAACCTCTGGTTTCCACCTTTGATCCCCAAAGACTGTTGGGTTTTCCTCACTTATTTAATGATACTGAAGCATAGATAAATTGTTGTTTTAGCATTTTAAGCTGTTTAACACATAGGGAGTTTCTATTGCTGTGGCAAGTTGTAAATGATTGGGTAGTCACCATTATCACCTTTGAGTATCAAGAAATCATACTCTTGTAGCCACTGGAGTTTATAATGTCTGAGGTATTTATGAATTTCATTGCTTAATATATTAGGAAATGTAAACTAATACAAAAGTTGGTTATAACCTTATAAAACATTGGTTAGCCGGTATAACTTCTAGATTCAGCAAAACTGCAGAACAGTTGCAAGTGTGATTTCTTAGTCACCTACTAAAAATACAGTAATTCTACAGGAAACGGGTGCACCAGTTTCAACAAGATTAAACCAGATTGTTTGATCATGTGCAATGACCTCAATTTCTATAAAAAAAAAAGTTTTCCAAGACATATTTCAGACAGGGATGTGGCCTAACCTAACCTATCATAGGAGCTTTGCCCTCCTGGACTTCCAAATTGTGACAGAATACCTATCTATCCTAGCCTGCTGTACACTGACCTAAGGGAGGGGGCCGGAGAGAGGCCTTTATTTTTGTGGAAATGTGTCGTGGATATGGTAATTCTACAGAAAAACTCTGCACGGAATGTAAGCGAGAATACAACATCCACTAGGGATTGGGGCGTCCAATGTATTTTGCAGTGTTTGGTACTAGCCCCTGGGGGTTACTAAATTACAGTGGACCGCCCAAAAATAATGATAAATTCTTAACAAGCAACCCGAATACTACCTAGCTATATAGGAGACTGTAATTTCCAAAGAAATACCCGACGCGGAGTCATTAGGTATTTAGATTTACCGATAATATGAGGGCAGGTAATGGTTAAAAGTTAAATCTTTGACTGAAGAACTGACCAGGTACTAAAGGTATTTACAATAGGGGTACCTACTACGATCTATACTCCTCTACAGCTACAGCATGATGACTGGAGGATTGCAGCAACAATGCTTTAACGTTCTACACAAGAATACCGGCCCCGTTTTTAACCTAACCAAAAACGCCAATACCTAGGTAAATGAAATGACCCAATGCTTTCCTTATTGCGGGAACCGTGTAAACGACACACTTATGATATTCTACAACATATATAGGCTAGCTACAATATGAACGTACAGTGCAGATAAAGTGACGCGAATTTGGGTAAGGAAATATTTGTACGCAGATGAAGTGACGCGACTTTGGGTAAGGAAATATTTGTACACAGTACAAACCGAAAAATGTCAAAAACTACGCCATGTCAGTCTATAGACTAACAACAACATGACACTCTGGCGACATTGCGAAGTTCTGACATAAACTGTGTTAAGTAACCTTTACGAAAGGAGTCGTAACCACGCTTAAATATTCACGTTAAATTCGCCATCGATAACACCCTCACGCGCGAGTGGTAAACCTTATTCAAAACAATTTTTAAAATACTTACGAGTCACCTATGTAGTTGTGAAACTTGATCGTGCCTTGGGTGGATTCAGCGGTGAAATTAGGGAAGACGTCACCCAAGTTAACCATCTTTGAAAAATTATACAAAATTCACGGACGAGAACAGCGTAGCTATTACGACGACGATCACCGGCCGAATGGGCGGGGCGAAGGGCGAAGCATCGCGTAACGCCTTGATATGCCGGTTGTGGAACGTTCGCTAATGTCAAGCAACCTTAAATTCTTTAATAGTAATGCTTCTCGTTTTATCAGCAAACCCCCCTACTTTCTTCACTAAACACACCAATAAAATCTTACGAAAACCGCCATCATATTGCGCATTATACAAAACGCGGGGCGATGCAGGGCGTAAGGTCTTGTTTGGCGGTTGCTAATGCCCAGCAATCACGTCTGTAAGTAATGCGTCTCATTATCTTCCGCAATTTTACCAAAACTACCCAACAATAACATGTAAACACGTGAACAAATCATACTTGTACGCAATTTATACAAAATAACTAAAATATACTACTGTTATGTGATCATATGGGTAAACCGACCCTCCCTATTTTTGGTATTGCGTCTCAATGTCTTCCGGAATTAAAAATTCAATTAAGATACGCTATTACACAGAGATGACATAAATATGCCACCTTATAGGAGACTACGTGCAAATATTAAAACTTATCAACAATTACAAAAAGATACAGCACAAAGGAATGGTTACTTGAAGTTATGTTTCACGACACTATTGCGTTATTTACATTTGCAAACGTTGCCGGTCAGTGTAACAAACATACCGATTTATAATCTTGTTAGAAATAATACTGTACTCTCAATATACAGCAGATTGATCCTTTTAAGGTAATAATATCAGGCAATGTAAGTCTACTAAAATTTTATTTCAAATACCTGGCATTTCCTTCTCTTTCATCTGGAAATTGCCATTCCCTCCGCAACCGCAAGCAACAGTGTCTTTCGCCGATCAACACCAAACCCAACACTCTCAAACGGAGACAAATGCATATTATTTTCTCATAGTTTCAAACATATGATTAACTGGATTCATCTTAACTAGTTACTTACTTTCCCCCCAAGTTCACTTAATTAACTGGCTTACGACACTTCCGCTAATGAAATGATTCGGACAATACCTTTTAATAAGCTACATACACATGTCAACAAAAATGAATTGCAGTTGATGTTGCAGTCAGGCTAACTGGTTTATTGTAGTTAAGTCATCTATAAAACTTCAAATCATGCACCCAAAGTTTCATTTGGTCTTAAAGTTGGTTGTAGGGTTGTAGGCTATAGTATTACCGCGAGCGCCACCTCTGTCAAGGCCTCTTTCGGCCTAGCCTCTGACTAGGCTACACTCCTTATCTCCCTCCATCCTCCAAACACATCTGTATAAAACTTGCCACACCTGTCTGATGCAGCTTTCCCACCAATACATACAAATTTGCTTTCCGTTTATGCCCTGCTTTGATACAAAATGACCAAAACCTTCATTTTCAAAAGAACTTCTGAACTACAAAGGGAAAATGAAACACAAAGAGGCGCACAATTTCACAAGCAGCGCCTCAGTGGCGTGATCGGTATGGATGGTCTTGACCTGTCACCTCGGTGGCCGCGAGTTCGATTCTCAGGCATTCCATTGAGATGTTAGATATGTGTATTTCTGGTGATAGAAGTTCACTCTCAAAGCCATTGGTCCCGTTGCTGAATAACCACTGGTTCTATGCAACGTAAAAACACCATAAAAAAAAATCACAAGCAAAGTAAACGGAACTAAGGCTAGCTACTACATAATTTAACTCCGGGTATAACAGCTGGTTTTCCTGGACTTGAAAACAGTGCTTGTTCCTGCTATACCACAGGTCGCATCATACATCAATATGTGAAAAAAAACAATCTATATCATACATGTAGCAAAGTTACTAGAATTAGGAATAGTAATATTCATTTACAGCCTCATAATAATTATGAGCGCCATTTGCTTTTGAATCTTATCTTTTGGTTTACAGCTATAATTGTGTGAGGTATTAGAAAGGAATAGCAATAAAATCTAAGAAATGCAAGAGCACACTCATGATATATATAGGTGAATGAATAGCACAATGTGCATGTAGTATCTAAATTCAAGTAGGAATGTGTCACCTACTGTTGTGTGTGTCTTTTTTTAAATTTTTTATTGGAGCCATCCCTGTTGAAGATGAAAGAAACAAGCAAATACACAAACACGACGTGATGCGGAAGGACACTGCATCAACAAATCTTTCAGGTAACTTTTCAGGCCTTTCCACACTAGTAAACATTGTTTCCAAACAACGTTTGCAAAACACCTTTTACCGCATATTTGTTTCCCATCCAGAATGGAAATTTTTTTATGTTTTTGTGTGTATATGTACATATATGTACATGTATGCATGCATATATTTATTATGTAATATACACATGTACAATGTATGTAAGTTTAGTGTGTATATATCTATCTATATATATATATATATATATATATATATATACATACATACATACATACATACATACACACACACACACACACACACACGCACGCACGCACGCACGCACACACACACACACACACACACACATATATATATATATATATATAAAGATAAATGCCACAAAGGAAAAATAAACGAAGGAGTCTGCAAGATCTTTCGACTTTTAAAAGTCCTTTACTGAGCAGATACTGACAAAAGTATGAGAAAAGACAAATACAAGAAGGTTCGTATAACTGACAGATAGGGATTATAAAGGGATTAGTACCTAGAATCCGACACACCTGGAAGATAAGAAACCTTCCCAAACAAGCATAAACAATGGGTGCAATTAAAGGTTTAAGACAATCATCTCAGATACAATCTCTAGACAATTAAAGGATTATAGGTGACAGCTATTCGGAACTATTTGGTAAACAAAACCATATTCACAAAATATGACAGACATACATTACAACAAAATTTAATAACTCTAGGCAACTGATTTTTATTTAGTCAGTAATTATATCTTTGAGGTCATTCTTAAACATGTTACAGATACACGGGTCTAAATGAAAAAGGCCACGACTAACATTGAAATTACAATGAAAAGTAAGTTGTATTCAAAGCAGATTCTAAAAGATTTTGTGATAAGACATCTCTTGATCATGCAATTACTGAACTATCAATCCAATTAATTCGGTGGTTGTTTTCACCTAAATGAATGAATAATTCAGTTAGATTTTTGCCCAGTTTTTACAGAGTATTTATGCTGGCGTTAGCCTTACTTCTAAGCCTTTGCTGGACTGTCCGAGATAGAATGAGGGACAATCCATACATGGAATTTTATATATTATGTTGTTGCTTTCTCTGGGGCCATTTTTTATTAACATTCTTTTTAGTGTGTTATTATAGGAAAAAAACAAGGTTGACCTTAAAAGCTTTTAACAATGGTTTAATGGTTTCAAATCCGTTAAAATAAGGCAAACTGAGAATGTTCTTAGAATTTTCTTTCTGTGTGTTATTTACAGTATAAAACTTTTTGTGTGGGCTTTATTATAACAAATGTCTAATATATGTGAAGGATAGCATAAATATTTCCCTATTTTTCTTATGTATTCAATTTCTTGATCCAAATATTGTGGACTGACAATTCGCAATGCTCGTAAAAACATAGAGGAAAAAATTGATATTTTTATATTAAGATGGTGGCCTGAGAAGAAATGAACATAAGTTAACCCTTAAACGCCGACTGGACACATTTTACGTCGACATTTTTTGTCTCTCGGGTGCCGACTGGACGTATTTTACGTCGACATACAAAAGTTTTTTAAAAAAATTCGCGGAAAAAACTACTTTTAGGCCTACCAGCCGAAAACTCTTGAATCACGCGCCTTGGGGGATGCTGGGAGTTCACGGATCAAGGTGTTGTTTTGTTTAAAATCGTTACGCAGGCGCGCAAGCGCGAATTTCTTTCTTGCCGCACTAAAAAGTATCTGTGACACATCTCGGAAATTATTTCGTCACTTAGACATAATTTTTTACCATTTTAAACTTAGCCGTTACATTGACTATTATATATGAAAATGTGCGCATTTTTATGTAAAATACAACAAAAAAAATACTCATGATTGTAGCTTTTATCAGTTTTGAGATATTTTCATATAAATAACGATAATTGCAAAAATTTCAACCTTCGGTCAACTTTGACTTTACCGAAATGGTCGAAAAACGCAATTGTAAGCTAAAACTCTTATATTTTAGTAATATTCAATCATTTAACTTAATTTTGCAACTAATTGGAAGTCTCTAGCACAGTATTTTGATTTATGGTGAATTTATGAAAAAACTTTTTCCTTACTTCCGCGCGTTAACTCTTCCGAAAATAATCATACATGCGATTGTGGTAATGTTTGCACCATTTTAAATTAGCCGTTACATAAAGTTTTATATATGAAAATGTGCGCAATTTCATGCACAATACAACGTAAAACAACCCATGGTTGTAGCTTTTATCAATTTTGAAATATTTTCATATAAAAAATGATACGTGACAAATTTTCAACCTTCGGTCAATTTTGTGACTCTACCGAAAGGTCGAAAAACGCAATTGTAAGCTAAAAACGCTTATATTCTAGTAATATTCAAGCATTTACCTTCATTTTGCAACAAATTGGAAGTCTCTAGCACAATATTTCGATTATGGTGAATTTATGAAAAAAATAACATTTTCTTTACGTCCGCGCGGTAACTCTTCCGAAAAAAATCATACGTGCGATTGTGGTAATGTTTGACACCAATTTTTTAAATTAGCCGTTACATAACGTTTTATATATGAAAATGTGTGCAATTTCATGTATAATACAACAAAAAATAGTTGAAGGTTGTAGCTTTTCTCATTTTCGAAATATTTGCATATAAATCACGATAAATAGAAAAAAAAAACCACGTTCGCTCAAATTTGACTCTACCGAAATGGTCGAAAAACGCAATTGTAAGATAAAACTCTTACAGTCTAGTAATATTCAGTCATTTATCTTCATCGTGAAACAAATTCGAAGTCTCTAGCACAATATTTAAATTTATGGTGAATTTAAAAAAAAAAACTTTCCTTCCTCCGCGCGCGGATTCTCCGCCACAAATCTCCGAAATGCGTAAGTCCCATTCTCGGAATATTTGCTCCGTTTCATATTAGGCATTTCATAGAGTTTTATATATGAAAATGTGCGCAATTTCATGTAAGAATAAAAACGAAAAATATTTGAAAGTTGTAGCTTTTCTTATTTCCGAAATAATTGCATATATATAAAATAAAAAAAAATTCGACATTCGGTCAACTTTAACTCGTCAGATATGGTCGAAAACTGCATTTGTAAGCTAATATTCTTACAGTATAGTAATATTCAATCATTTGTCTTCATTTTGAAAGAAATTGGAAGTCTCTAGGACCATATTTAGATTTATGGGGAATTTTTGAAAAAAATATGTGTTTACGTCTGCGCGTAACGAATTCATGCATTATTTTGTGATAATATTTTCTCTGTGTTACTTTTATCGTTTTACAATTTTTTATATACCAAAATGATTGCAATTTAGTGTACATTACAACGAAAAAAAAAGTAACTTGTTACCTTCAACCGTTTGCGCACAGCGCGATTTTGAATACAATTCTATATGAAATTTCGTGTTTGCGCTATCATATATCGCATTATTTATATATGATAATGATAAAATTTTTTTTTTTCATTTCTGACGGTTGCATACTAAACTTCAGGCAATGGCAAAAAAAGGAGCCAAAAATAAACTCTTAATCTTCAAAACTAAGCGCGCTATGATTTTTTGAAAAAAATATTTTTTCCGCTCCCGCGCTCACTCTGAAACGTCTCCGGCACACGGGAGACATTTTTTTTTTTTACCGCTTCGGCGTTTAAGGGTTAAGTTGTTAGTCGGTTTCCTATAAATACTGAATTTACATTGAAATGGTTCTCTATGTATCAAAATGTCCTAAGAAAGGGAGCAATTGTCTTTTTCTAATTCTAGAGTAAACTTAATCGATGGTACCTGGTTATTTAATTTAGAGAGTAAATCATTTACATCAATACCGACAGGAAGAATAGCTAAACAATCATCAACGTAACGATACCACTTTACAGGAATATGAATGATATTAGGTAAGTAGCGTTTTCAAAGAATTCCATATACAGGTTTGAGAGCAATGGTGATAAAGGATTTCCCATTGCCATGCCAAAAATTTGTTGATAAAATTCACCATTGAATATAAACTCACAATCACAAATGCACATACTCGTGAGTGAAATAATGTGACTTATAGGTAGAGGTAATTCATGCTGAGTTAGTTCATTGAATACATAAGAAAAATATAGGGAAAGATTTATGCTATCCTTCACATATATTAGACATTTGTTATAATAAAGCCCACAAAAAGTTTATACTGTAAATAACACACAGAAAGAAAATTCTAAGAACATTCTCAGTTTGCCTTATTTTAACGGATTTGAAACCATTAAAACCATTGTTAAAAGCTTTTAATGTCAACCTTGTTTTTTTTCCTAAGATAACACTAAAAAGAATGTTAATAAAAAATGGCCCCAGAGAAAGCAAACAACATAATATATATAAAATTCCATGTATGGATTGTCCCTCATTCTATCTTGGACAGTCCAGCAAAGGCTTAGAAGTAAGGCTAAGCCAGCATAAATACTCTGTAAAAACTGGGCAAAAATCTAATGCATATTCATTCATTTAAGTGAAAACAACCACCGAATTAATTGGATTGATAGTTCAGTAACTGCCATGGTCAAGAGATGTCTTATTCACGAAATCTTTTAGAATCTGCTTTAATACAAACTTACTTTTCCTTGTAATTTCAATGTTAGTCGTGGCCTTTTTTCATTTAGACCCTTGTATCTGTAACATGTTTAAGAATGACCTCAAAGATATATTACTGACTAAATAAAAATCAGTTGCCTTAGAGTTATTAAATTTTGTTGTAATGTATGTCTGTCATGTTTTTTTGTGAATATGGTTTTGTTTACCAGTTCCGAATAGCTGTCACCTATAATCCTTTAATTGTCTGGAGATTGTATCTGAGTGATTGTCTTAAACCTTTAATTGCACCCATTGTTTATGCTTGTTTGGGAAGGTTTCTTATCTTCCAGGTGTGTCGGATTCTAGGTACTAATCCCTTTATAATCCTATCTGTCAGTTATACGAACCTCTTGTATTGTCTTTTTTTCTCGTACTTTTGTCAGTATTGCTCAGTAAAGGACTTTTAAAGTCAAAAGATCTTGCGAGACTCCTTCGTTTATTTTTCCTTCGTGGCATTTATCTTTATTTAGGATTTATCACGTTCCTAACTTTCGTGATTCAGTTATACATATATATATATATATATATATATATATATATATATATATATATCTATATATATATATAATATATATATATATATATTCAATTCCACCAGAAGCAAGTCAGCATGACACGCTCCTTTTTCTAAAATTTTCCTCACCCATCTCTTCTTTCTCTTATCCCTCCTCGAGTGCATTAAAATGGCCAAGTAGAACACAGAGGCTACTGCACCGACAAGCATCACGACGACAACTGTTTGCGAACAGTTTGGAAACTGTTTACAAACATTGTCTGCAAATTTTGTTTGCAAACAATGTTTCCTAGTGTGGATAGTCGTTTACTGCTGCGATGTCTCTAGAAAAAGTCCCACCTAAGAAAAAAAAGTCCCACCTAAGAAAAAAAAAGTCCCACCCTTAGAAAAAAAAACCACCTAAGAAAAAAAAGTCCCACCAAGAAAAAAAAAGTACCCACCTAAGAATAAAATTCCCATCTAAGAAAAACCACCCAAGAAAAAAAAGTCCCACCTAAGAAAAAAGTCCCACCTAAGGAAAAAAAGTCCCACCTAAGAAAAAAAAGTCCCACCTAAGGAAAAAAAAGTCCCACATAAGAAAAAAAAGTCCCACATAAGGACAAAAAGTCCCACCTAGAAAAAAGTCCCACCTACTGAAAAAAAGAAAAAAGTCCCACACCCCAAAAGAGAAAAAAGTCCCACCTAAGAAAAAAAGTCCCACCTAAGAAAAAAAGTCCCACCTAAGGGGAAAAAAAAAGTCCCACCTAAGAAAAAAAAGTCCCACCTAAGAAAAAAAAGTCCCACCTAAGGAAAAAAAAGTCCCGCCTAAGAAAATTTTTCTAGTGATATCTCAGCATGTAAAGGGGACATCCCACTCCAGAACACTGCTACTGTATCTAAATATAAAATTCCTGAATGTCTAGTGGTATTTGACTTCTGCCCATGAGCTAATATCAATGACTTTCATGCTTTCGGAAAAACCATTCATTTTGTATTATATTTTTCACAACAAACATAAATGAGTGAGTCAAACATGACCTTGTGAGTTCAGAAGAATCAGACACGATAGAAAACACAATACAGAAATTTATGAAGATTAGCAGTACACAGGACAAATTCATTAACCAACAAGCCAAACTAGAGAATTCTAATAATGTATCCTTTATACGCCTACAACAGGAACTGGCTTCAGACCCGTTATCTAAGAGGTATGTGTGGCATCCTCCTTTTACATAACAGGTCAACCAACTTCTAAACGCTCCTGTTTGGTTGTTTTCTTGATATATATATATATAATATATATATATATATATATATATATATATATATATATATATATATATATATATATATTCATCTCTGATGTGGGAAATATGAGGGAAACTACGTCTTTCATATATTTCATCATTCAAACTCAAACAAGCATTTCATAAAGAAAGCATAAACGTTTTCATTTCAAGATCAGCAGAGACTGACTTTGATTCTTCTTCTTCTTCTGTTATCAGTTATCGAAGCACAAATAATAACACTAATGTCTAAAGTGTCAGACTTGCCAGTGAGTTCGAACATCTGTCAATCTGTGACTAATGACATCCATTTGTGGTGTTCAGTTTTGCTGTCATGGCTTCAGCGATTACCCACTCTGGCATTACACGCCGGTCTAATGTATGATCCTGTCTCCACAGATGCTCTGTTATCTGCTTTACTTCTCAAACTAACATTTTGTTATTCAATTTCTCTCTCATAGCTTGAGCGCAGCTCTCTCGGGCCCAGACCAATGATAGCCAAGAGATGTAAGCTTATTAATACAACAACAACAACAACAACAACAACAGCAACAACAACATTAATAATAATAGTAATAATAATAATAATAATAATAATAATAATAATATGCTACCCTAGTCCTGCAACTACATTACAAGATTACGACTGAATTTCCCTATCATCTTGGAATTACTCTGGTTTCCCTAATAATCTGTAATTAATACTTTGCTTTGCGACATTAAAACTGAACACCAATTGCATTACGTCATAGATTAGAATAGCCACAGGCGCCATTTCTTTCAAGACAAACAACATCAAATACCGAACTTTTTTGACCGACATCGTCTCGGCGCTTACTGAATTAAAAGCAGCTGGCGACTCTGTTACAAATATTAGTGCATGCACATGACAAGCAGATCATGAAGCGAAAATGATTGTTTGGTTTTGCAAAATATGGTCTTCAGTCGACTTGTGTATAAGAATCTCCCTCTCTTTCTCTTTCTCCATATATATATATATATATATATATATATATATATATATATATATATATATATAACAGGAAACTCCTAATAAAAATAAATTGCAAATTTAATAAATGAAGATGTTAGCAACAGCGTAACGCTTGGTGGCTGACAGTCATCACCGCTTCCTCAAGTCTCTCTCTCTCTCTCTCTCTCTCTCTCTCTCTCTCTCTCTTCTCTCTCTCTCTCCTCCTCTCTCTCAATATCAAGCAAGACGCACGTATAACAACAGCTGCGAATCGCAATGGCATCCGTTAAACCACTCGGGATGCCAACTTATCTTTCTGACAAAACCAACTTGAGATTTCTGTTCGTATGTCGAAAAAAGAAGAAATATCAGTATCTAAACTTAGTCCTAAAATGCGGAGTCTATTTGCAATGTTGGAAATCAAGCTCTTCTTGACTTTAGGATCTGGAATCGACGAACAGGATGCAATGGAAGTTGATGGCTCTGAAAGTTTTAGCCTGCAGACAAGAAGCGTGGTACGATGGAAAAAAAAAAAAAAAAACCACGTTGCTTCCTTTACTGCGCTAGCTTTTGTTCTCTTAATTTGTCCAGCAACGCTACAGATCATTTTTGAGATGCTTTTGACACGATATGCGTTACGTGTGAATAATTCTATGCTGATTACAGGCGAAACACTTAAAAAAAAAGTATGACTTGCTACTATGTAACGCTGAGAAAAAATGTTCGCAGTCTTATTTAATTCATTCGTAAATTTATTCACTTTTTTAATGGATTCAACTCAATTAATTCTGTGTTTCTTGAGGATGTGAAATATTATAATTTCTTTTTTTTTGGCTATGCTATGAAATAACAAGTTTAATACATCTCAAAAGACTGAAGAAGGTTACTTAGTTGTTTTACTTTTGCATCTAGAGATTGTCACTGTTCGCTGCTAAGGTCATTTGCTTGACATTTCCCAAACAGTAAAGGCTTTACTTTAGTCATACTTGCGCTTAGTATTCTATACACAGGCCTTCTAAATAATCTTTAATCTCTCTCTCTTAACTTACATATGGGGGTCGTAACATTTATTGATAAATTATTTACCTTTGGTTACGCAAAACAATAACAATGGGAATTTATTTAGCGCATCGAGATACAAACATAAATTGTTTCACGGATCCATAAAGTCTGTAGCAGTGTTTGAAAAAAATAGTAAAAATTAGAACAAGCTAAACCAATGGAAATAAATTTCCCTAACTGATAACAGTGTTCCATAAGGACTGGACAAATTCAAACAAGCGCCATCAATGAAAATCAAAATAAAAAACTGATGCCAATGGAAAAGACATCAACGGTGATCGATTAGTACCTCTGACTGAGGCAGGCAGACCAGCAGAGCTCTCAACAAAATCATTCTGGGAAAAGTCAGGCAGTTGAGCAATGTTTAACTTGAGGGAGGGCCATACTCGTCATCGGTTCTCGAGAACAGTGATTTGGTGATTTCGCTATCGTAGGTGTGTCCTGTAAGAGACTGGAAACTGAAGACAAATTTCCTCTCTTTCTTTCTCAATACCTACAATCATGACGTCAGCAAGGAGGAGGAACCTCAAACACAATTTCCTTAGCCTGTAATGCTTTTAGGTTTCATTTATCTATATGTCAGTTTATTTGTTTACAATCCTAAACGACCAGTTTTACAGCTGCGCTCTTTCCTTTCTTTAAGAATTGGAATTTCATTCGGTGAAAATAAGTTTAGGCCGGTCACTCACGTCGTCAGCTGGGATTTGCAAATGTCCGATCGAAGTGAATGGGCTTTAAGCACGTTTGAATGTTAGTTGGGTGGTTTTCAGTCAAGCAGGATCGACAAACCTGACATGGTTTGAATGAGCAATTCAGGGTCCGACACGACCGTCAAATAGCTGTTTTTTCAGGGCTTTATGGAGTTCCTCATACATGTGCCCTTCTTCCGCACGGCCATTATCATCTTTCCCGAGAGCAAAAAGATTGAATGTTGCCTCATCCATCCTTAGGAAATCACACCAATCCCTAGGAGCTAACTGTTGTTTCTTTAAAACATATAAACGTGAGACTTTCTCTCATCAACAACCCATCTTAGTCCCACCATTCTTTATCTTAGCCATGTCTTAATAGCAGTGTAGTTGCCAACTTGAGATGGACTCCTTTGTTTAGAGTTCAGACCTGCCAGTAACATGAGTTAGCAGTCAGTTCTTAGGAGTTTAACCTCCTCCCCCCCAACACCCCCACAAGTTCTTATCGTGCGATGAGATCGAGTGTGAGTAGCCCGCCTAATCTATATACTACTCCAATTACTTGTTGGTTTGTTTCAGAAGACTATATGCTCACTGTGGAAGATAACATTAACAGAGAATAAACCAGAAAGTTTTGAAAAATACCCGTCTATTTTGAGGTTCTCATCTACAGAGAAAAGACTCTGTTAAATTACCCAAACAAAACTAGAATACCTCGAAGTCTTTAAGTAAGCTACTGATTATATAGAACAGCATCTTAATTTAGATTGTTCGTCGATGTCACAGAGGTTGAGCACTGTTGAATAAGTTACATCGTTATCAATTAAAACAACGTCCACCTCTTAGTCGAATTTTCTATTGGCATCGTATCCCAACGTTCAAGTCTTGAATACTAATTACTGTTTTTTTTTTCCGAGGAGTCATACATTTCCTAACTTTTCCCAACCTTTCTTCCATTAAATATAATTTTCACGATCCTACTTCGTTTGCTGAATAATTTATGTGACGAGGGAAGGACGGAATTTGAGATAACTGCACGTGCAGACACGGCAATAATACTAATAGTCTTAATTATTTTTTTCTATCCCGGGGGGGGGGGGGGGTCATTGCCGTCAATGTACCTCACGTCGTGCACCATGGGCACTTTGCAACGTTCCTGCGGCTACTAGCTGCAACCCCTTTCATTTCTTTTACTGTACCTCCGTTCATATTCTCTTTCTTCCAGTTTACTTTCCAGGCTCTCCTAACAATTGCTTCCTAGTGCAATTGCTTTGAAGTTTTCCTCTTGTGACACCTTTCAAGCATTTTTACTCAAAATTCCCCTTTCGGCGCTGAATTGCTTCATAGTGCAATTGCTTTGAGGTTTTCCTCTTGTGACACCTTTCAAGCCTTTTTACTCAAAATTCCCCTTTCGGCGCTGAATGGCCTCATAGGTCCCAGAGCTTGGCCTTTGGCCTAATTCGCATATTCCATTTCCATTTCTTAATATTTTATTATTATGATTAAGATAGTGATACACGAATATAAATGATCAAAATAATTGTGACGAACCACACAAATGTGCCCATGAAGAAATGCAAACAAAGAATATCAAAATATTCTAATAAATACAAGTGTTTATAATTCAAAACATTCTTTTTATTAAACTGCATAGAAGACACCTACGTAAATTCTTCTCCTCCACAGCACGCGAGATGAATATTTCACAGCAATATTGCATTCCCCACTTCCTCCCACAAAAGAAAGAAAGAAAGAAAAAGAAAATGCTTCACATACTGATTTTTTGGGAGGGCCATTTGGGAGTTTATATATATATATATATATATATATATATTATATATATATATATATATATATATATTATTATATATATATTCCTAACAATGGAAACGGAGATATCATGAGTAGGTTCTACAGAATATACCAATCAGTACTACACAATAATGGGTATTATAGAATATATGTATGGGCACTATAGAATGTAAGTATGACTACTATAGAATATATCTATGGGTACTACAGAATATATATATATATATATATATATATAAATATATCTATATATATATAATATAGATATTATATATATATATATATATATATGAGTAGGCCATTATATAATATAATCGAATGAGTACCATAGAAAATATCTATGGCTACTTTAGAGTTTATGGTACTAAATAATTTTGTGGCTTAAATATCTCCTATGTAAATTCAATACCTTCGAACTGTTATAACGACGTCCCCCCAACTTATAGATAAACAGCAGACACTATGGACCGATGATTACATAAACCACGGTAACAGAGCGAGCGTTGCCACTCCATAAACAAAAGATGCAGCACGGACTACGAAATTTCAGAAAGTTGCTTTCTTCAAATTGATACC
This sequence comes from Macrobrachium nipponense, assembly GCF_015104395.2. Taxonomy (NCBI): domain Eukaryota; kingdom Metazoa; phylum Arthropoda; class Malacostraca; order Decapoda; family Palaemonidae; genus Macrobrachium; species Macrobrachium nipponense. The sequence continues at coordinate 19,371,399 of NC_061091.1, forward strand.
TTTTAAGGGCCAGAAAATCTGTCTCAGTCTGGTATATAATAATAATCTAATAAAATATATACAAGGTGACTCGTAACATCCTTCAACAACAGGACAGCAGCCTCTCTGTTACATAAACTTTTTAACGTTGTCATGATAATGTTCCTCTTCGTTGTGCTGATATATAATAAAAATGTTTTTTTTTTAGAATTGTTATTTTAATTTCGTGAATAACACCCGGAAAATAATGTTGAAATTGATGTGAATGATGCAGTATGTTATTGGTGTCAAGTTATCCAAGGATTTCGACCGCATGCCTCTGCATACGAACGATGCGTTCAGTAACCGGACAAAAAACTGTCAGAAAACAACTCTCGATAGTGTACAAGACAGGTTAAGGACGAGAGGGTTTTAGCAAATGCTTCCTGCAATACAATGGGAGTTTAAACAGCTACTAACTTTATTCTAAACAGCAGATTGTGAGCCAAGCAATCACTCGACACAACTCTACATTGACTTGTAACCCCAATCAACGCCGCGTTCAGCTGCATATGACTTTCCCCCAAGGTCAAACTAGACGGGAGTGGTAGGAGTGGTAACACTGAGTCACACCCTCTTTCTTCTGTTGGTACTACTAAGAGGTATAGCTTTTGTTACCATCCCTTTTTCTCTTGACGCTTCGCTAACTAACCGACGACTCCATGAATCGTGATGTATAGAAAAATAAGGGAGGAAGACGACTTCGCAGTTATGCAGATAGTTAGTTAAAGGGATTTTCAGGAACTTGGAGAAGATGCATGCTTCAAATTTCAATAATTAGCCACAGTTGGATTTGGGGCGATTGGGTGGTTGTACCATCATTTTCGAGACATACTATATTCCCTCATGTTTCGTATTATATTGCTGGGCAAATAACGACAAACAGTTACACCGAAGGGGAAAGCATATCCCCTTAGAGCAATCTAGTCATGACCATAAAACAAATGGTATGGACACCTACAATAACACAGAAAAGAGTAAAGCCACTTATTTCTACCAAAGCATACAATAAAGAACAACGAAAAACCAGAAAGGCCACAAGACCTACTGACAGTTAGATAAGCACTGTCTATGGATACGAAGCTGAGCTGGTCACTTCGACGAGTTGATAAGAGGCGTTTTTCTACACTAAGTCTCAAGCTGCTCTTTCGCTCATCAAATTCTTACTACTGTCTTCATTCCCTTCTCTTCAGGCTTTGCTACATCAGGGTATGAAGTTGTCTTGTCCTAAAATATATTACACGCCAAGTGGTATGGTCTTAGGGCTACTGCCTACATGAGCAATGGTAAATATATTAAAGTTTGCTATAAGGTCAGTCGCACCAAAATACATATAATCCCTGTAGGGGGAAAGTGCTGTCATGTGATGCATCGTAAGGATTATTTAAGGTTTTTCGAAGCGTCCCTTCTACCCCTAGCTGCAACCCCTTTCATTCATTTTATTGTACTTCCGGTCATATTCTCTTTTATATCTTGCTTTCCTATCCACTCTTATAAATGATTCCATAATGCAACTGCGAGATTTCCCTCCTGTTACACCTTTCAAACCTTTCTACTCTCAATTTCCCTTTCAGCGCTGAATGACCTCACAAGTCCCAGCGCTAGTAAATTCCATCTATCCTCCAAAAAACGAAAATGAAATCTTGCCATAAGGTGGTCAGTCTTACCAATATATGTCAAGTTTTTAGGTGACGGGATCTGGAAATTGCCTCACCGAAAACCAGTAAAAAGAATCTTTCCGTTGGCAACGATGTTCCCAAAATCAGTAGGCCTATGACTCCAGTTATTCCAGCAACCCTCGGTTCCTTGGTATGGCGGGTCTCCAGGTAAAGTGCTGAAAAATGCGGAATGCGGATCTGATTAATACGATAACAAACACACGATACACCTCAAGGGTTTCGTAGGAATAGCTCATCTCCGGAAAACGGAAGGTTTCATAAAGGAGTATATCGCTGAAATTTATATGTAACCTAAGTGCCTAAGTACAAGATATTTAAGAGATTTACTGACCATTGTTTCCTAAACAGTAACACCTTAGGCCGCGATATCGATCGTAGACCAAAGATAACGCTGGAAATGCACGACATCAGTATGGGTTAACTGGAAGTTATTACAGATCAGACTATATGTACCGGCAGATGGAAACAAAAAGGAATAAAAATTACCTCACATCAGATAAATCCAGAAATTACAACAAGGGCCCAGTGATCTTGCAACTGGATCAATCAAAGCTGCAAAAAAATAAATTTATATATATTTATTATATACTATATATATATATATATATATATATATATATATATATATATATATATATATATATATATATACATGAAGTATGACCTCTGAAAGAAATCAAGAAACAACGGCATATCACATTAAAACACTGGACCAGACAATCATAGCCGCAAAGGTGACGTGTATGTTCGCAGTGGGTGACAAAACAAAACATGATTTGAAAATAAAGATATAATAAAGGAAGAATTAACTGGTGTAACATTACCAAAGGCGTTTGTAGCTCCTGACAGTTCTGTGAAAAAATGTCAAAGACCTGTTTCGTAAAATGTTCCCTGAGTTAACTACAAATTTCCTAAGACAATATTTACATTTATGTAGTAAAATGAACTGTATATATTTTTCGGTAAATAATCTACAAATAGTACATGACGTAAATATCATGCCATTGAGTACTTTTGCACTACAATTAAAAGTCCTGTGAAAAGTCTTAAGAACTTCAGTAAAAATTTCCCTTAATTGACTAAGCATTTTCTGTAAAAATAAAAGCATTAAGGTAACAAAATGAATAATAATTAATTTCTCTTGAGAATTTACAAATATATAACGTAAATAAATCATTAAGACACTTGCAATAAAAATGTAGCGAATGGCACTGGAGCAAATAAAAGAACAAACTGCTATATTGTATACAGGAAGAGCACCCTCTTGTTCCCCCACTAACGCTTCACGGGCAAAGCAGGAAGCTCTCTCTGATTGCAACAGGGGAAGCCTCTTTCTCTCCCAACGCAGCTCCTCTACACTTTTCAGGCTGAAATGAAGTGTGCAATGTTTGGGCTGTGCTGAATATTATTATTATTATTATTATTATTATTATTATTATTATTATTATTATTATTATTATTCAGAAGATCAACCCTAGTCGTATGGAACAAACGCACCACAGGGGCCACTGACTTGAAATTCAAGGTTCCACAGAATATAATGGTGTTTATTGGGAAGGCAAATGGAAATACATAAAGAAAAAAGTAAATAAGGATCTAATAAAGTAATAAATAGTTAAAATGTATTAAAATGGAAGGAGAATAGTACCAGGGTAGTAATATTTGAGAGAAACTTTAACTTCGTTACGTTATTACTCAAACTTTGTCTGTTAGTACTATGGTGGTCCTCTCAGAGGCTACTGCATTTTTTGTTCCGATTTCTTTTAGTTTATTTTCCTTTATTCACTACTTCTTTTGTTCCATATTCTTTTTTTTCTTGAAAATCTGTGAAACCTGTCTGGATATATCAACGAAAGATTTGTATTCAAGATATTTTCTAAGTCTAGATGCGATGTACGTAGACCAATGAAGAATTATTTTTGTGCAAAATGAAAGATACTACAGAGATGTTGCTCATGCAAAAGTATTAATGAAAGTTATACTATATTATCCATTTGTATTTTCATCACATATTTATTGCATTGCCTATTTATAATGAGCAAGGGCGCAAGTAAGCAAATGAAAAGGTTATAACTCATGCAGTAGCGTAATTGGCGCTAGTGGCGCCCGGGGAGGACACTGAAAGTGCTGCCCTAAAAAGTACTAAAATGCTGAAAACTGAGCGCATATTTGAAGCGATAACATCTCAATCATTTATTTGATTCCATAATGCTAAAACGAAATCGACATAGCATCTTTACAACGGAACCCTAAGGGTTTTGTTGAAAGCGAATTCGCTAATAAAATCAAATTCCAACTGATTAATAATTTCAAGCTCTTTTAACAACATCGCGAGGTCTGACAATCTGAACTGGCTCATCGTTGATCTTGGTTTTTGATTAATTTTGACTTGGAGAAGCTTCTCTCGCAACTGGCAACACTTATTATTCCGACGGTTAAAAACAATTTCAACATTATAACAATAATCATGCCAGACCAGACCTGCTCAAAAGATGCCAGAGTGGCCCCCACCCCACCCGGAACAGTGCCCACCAGGATGGACCGCCACCCCACCCCAACCTTAGTTACGCCACTGCTTATATGCGGTTAAATCCACGTGTCACTGATAAGTTTCGATTTAAGGGAAGGTAATAATTTAGGTACTCCTCACAAAAGGAGAGAATTCAATCATAAAAACCTGTTATTTATTTCAAAAATATAATCGTAGCAATATGACATTTTTATTAAGAAAAAATATTATGCTTAAAAAGCCACTACTGAATGTTGAGGTCAGGTACAACAACAACAAAAGTAAAAATTTGTTCATCAGTTATCGTAAGTTGCACCTGCTGGCGCACTGTTGCCAACTCATCGACGTTCGCGCGGAACACGACTTGCTTTTACATCAAAGTTATTATTTAGAATTATATTCTTTTATACTTGAAAATATACTAGGAAAGTTTTTCCCCATTTTGGACAAGTTACAAGGTGAACCCTCAATAACACACACCTTCATCCTCGCCCTTCTTCTTCTTGAGGTTTTCTCATCGATTCTCTTTCTGAGTCAACAGAGAGACTATGACTATAAATACTCTCCTAAAGTCTATCGATTAAACGCGGCCATGCTTAGTCAGTCACGTACCCCACTTTCATAAGATTCATTCCTGCTTTCATTCATTTCCATATTGTTTCTCTCAGCATCCTTTAAATAAATGCCCCTTTTAACATTTCAGTTCCTCTGGTATTCAAAATGCGAAAGGTTTTATTGTTTCTTGATAAACTATCTAAATTTTTTTCGGTGCTTAATCACAAATAAACGAAAATCTAAGAAAGGGACATTTTATGAACTTCATCTTAAACGACTTACGATTGTGGTGAAGTATTGAAGTTAAAAATGTATTTTCCAGCAAAGAAATTTCACACACACACACATAAAAGCATATCTGTGTATTTGTCACTTTCCTGAGAAGAATAGTTATTCAATCCACACGTGGCAATTGGCAATTGTCGCAACCTGGAGCAGCCTAAGAAATTTACATTTAATACTGTGCCAAGTAAGTCAGCAGTGCTTGTAATAGATGAAAGAGCATAGAAAACAGATGTTCACATACGAACAGAGATTAAAAATGGCCCAATTAGTAGTATAACAGAATACAAATACTTGGAAGAATGGTACGCACTAAATGGTTCAAAGGAGGCAAGTATCAAAACGAGAAATCAAAAGGTAGACGACCTACTACGAGAAAATATGGGGATGTTAAGGAGGTAGGACATATGACACTGGAAGTGAGGAAAAAGATCCATGAAACAGTAGTGGTACCAACATTATTTTCTAACACAGAGACATGGAGTAACATCACGGAAAACGAGTTGAATGCATTAGAGAAAATGCAATACAAAATCCTCCGAAGAATGTACGAATGACTAAAGGGGACACCAATAGCCTACAGAAAAGGGTATGGAAAAATTATGATTTTCCACAAAATAATAAACTCTGAGGAGAAAGATCAACTAAGAAACCAATGTGGACTGTGATGGAAAAAGCTTAGTAAACACACACACACACACACACACACACACACACACACACACACACACACACATATATATATATATATATGTATATATATATATATGTGTATATATATATATATATATATATGTATATATATATATATATATATATATATATATATATATATAAAACATAGAATTAACGGAATGAGCGAGCACGTAAAAAAAAAAAACGCTGAAAAAAGGAAATAAAGATGAAAATTAAGCCAGATATTAAAGAGGCCTTGGAAGAGAAGAGGAAGAAATGAAAAAGTTGAGGTTCATAGAAAACATCGGGGAAAATTATGACATCAGGAACCGAACCCAAAGGACGCTTTGCTTGATAATGAAAACCAGGCTGAATAAGTTGGACTTGAAGGCTAACTTCCAGAGCAAATACAAGGACGAGGTTTGTGATATCTGCAGCAGAGTGGAGGAGGACAGCACCGAACATTTATTCAGTTGTAAAACTCTACAAAAGAGAGAGAGAGAGAGAGAGAGAGAGAGAGAGAGAGAGAGAGAGAGAGAGAGAGAGAGAGAGATTACCTTAGAGACCCTGAAATCGTCCATCAGAAAATTGGGGGGATTATATAAGACTACCCCTGAAAATTAAGAATTTTGTTAACTTGGGAAGCGCTGGTGGTCAAAGCTAATAACATGACACTGCTAAAAAAAAAAATAAATAAAAAATAAAAATAAATAAATAAAAATGAAAGGGGGAGGGTTAAAAGTACGGACGAAATTTATTGACTATATATTTGGTAACACTTAGTTTAAAAACAAATCTAACTTTTGGGGGTTTCTTGTTGCAGAAAAGGGTAATGATCAAAGATTAAAATAAACAGTTTGATGTAATATTAGATAAAACTAAAGACATTTAAAATGAAAAAAAAACAAGGGAATTCAGTTGAGAAAAATGTAATACACAGTATGAAAGAGAAAGGGTATAAAGCAAAACTATTAATTTACAAAGCTCTGTACCCCATGCGAATACTGGCCCCACAAATGTTTGTGAAGTGAGCGCTTAGGAACCAGAGGAACCAGGAGGTGTGGTAACATTATGTGGTCTCATATCGGCTGACAGAAAGTAAATAAGGTAATTGGTAACCTCGTAGAAAACCTTCAAAACTGTATAATACTCGTCTTCTGAGAAGGCTTACAAATTAGCTGCCAATATAATTATATCAATGTCAGCAGTAGCAGTATTAAAAAAAATCACAGTGGGGTTATAATTAACTGCTTCCCATATGGCATACACTCATTAACAGCCATGAGTCATTTACGCATTAATTAGATGGTTTTCCGCGTAAAAAAGAGCTTGCGTGTCATTGGCATACTGCTTTGAGCTAGTAGAAGGAGCCCGAGTTCTCTCAACCACACAAGTATGGTGGTTTCTCTCTGACGTTGTAACCAATTTACCTCTGTCGGGAGAATCTCACTGCACAGCTCTTCCTAGAGAGAAAATAACTTTATAACTAAAATTTATGTCACTCCAGAGTGTCTGTTTAGAAGTTACAGTTTGTTACAGTAAACATAACACACGAACACACACACACAGTTATGGAATGCGCCGTGGTACTTTCTGCAACGTTCTCATACAACTGAAAACTCAATTAACAGAACTTGCGAATGTAGTAGAGAATTTGGAAATTTCAGCAGCTGAAATACGAGGAAAGACCGAGTTTCAGTTCAGTAAAGCTACCGATTTCATATATATTGAGCTGAACTATCTCAAGTTTAAAATTGCGTGACTCTGCATATGTGTTCCAACAAGATTAAAAGGCAAAAGTAGAAAAAGAATCTTTTAGAAAATTATACAGAGGAGAAAGACGTAGCTTACAACGTACGCAATTCACTGACCCTTCGTTAATACGTGGAAAAATTATGATCACAGATCAGTCAGTCTGCTAATTATCCAAAAGTAATCTGAGAGAGAGAGAGAGAGAGAGAGAGAGAGAGAGAGAGAGAGAGAGAGAGAGAGAGAGAGAGAGAGAGAGGCTAAATGTCAAGTGTATCCCTGTTTAACTTTCCTGACAGAACGAGAACAATCCAGCTTTCTTCTTGCTGAGAAAATACGGATATTCTAGAATTTGATGTCGACTTCTCTTCATAAATCTTGTGTATAAAAATTAACAAATACAACGAGTAAATGTTAATCAATCTAAATTAACATACAAAAAGAAGTATTCTGAGATTATTGCTAATCAAAACCTAACCCAACAGACTCCCGACTTCTTTATGAAATTCTGAAGAATGGAGATTCCCCTAAAATTAAGAATAGATGGACGACACCTATCTTAATGTGAAGGTCACGGTCAAGGTCACAGGGTCACTAACCTTGGTGTCGGTTATTAGGACTTCATTAATGAACTATACGAGCCAACATTCTGTATTTACTTCACTTCGTAATTAGGCTGAATTCTTTCGTCAAAAGTGAATAACATGTAAATAACTCACTGATATTCAAGGATAGCAACCGTATAAGAAAACACAAGTGTCTGAATTAGGTTCAGTAACTGAATACCTAATCAATCATGAATAATGTAGACGAATAATTGATTTGTACTACAGTATATTTAGCTCGCTGATGTAGGACTTGTTCTTTTAAATTAAGGTTGGCCTAATGCCATATTGGGGTTTATTCCTGGAAATGGAACACAAATTTAGGCCCAAAGCTAAGCTCTGGGACCTTTGAGATCATTCAGCGCTGAAAAGGAAATTAAAAGTAAAGAAGGTTTTAACGGTGTATCATGAGGGAAAAAACCTTTTATTTGCACCATGAAACAACTGTCGGGAGAGGGTGGAAAGTAAGATGGAAGAAAAGAGAATGTGAACGAAGGTACAGTAAAAGGAATGAAAGAAGTTGCAGCTAGGGACCGATGGAACGCTGCAGAGAACCTCAAGTAATGCATACAATGCAGCGCGTGAGGGGCACTGATGGCACTAACCCCCTACGGGTTTTTCCTCCTGGAGTAGTTCACTATAAAAAAATTTACGTTACGAGCTGGTAGGAGTTAGCTTAGTAGCCAGATGACGCTGTAATGTTATTCAGCCAGAGTCAATTGCAAAATTCCTGTGGCTTCCATGGGAAGGCAAACAGTCTTAATGAATTTCTCTGGCTCGTGTTGTGCCAGTTCACTTAAGCCTACAGTTTCATATTTATCTAACTACTTCTCTCCCTTCTCATGCATGTCTCCCTAGGCCTACCACTCCAGTGACTACCTTCCGTAGCCACCCTGGTATAAGCGTTTCTTGTTGTTGCTGAAACAGGTACGGATAGGCCTATAAACTGGAAAGAAATTGGCTGTTCATTCTGGATTTTGTTGGTTAAATTGTACTGACAAGCAGAAGCTCTGAGGAAAGTAGAATTTGAAAACGATGACAGATAAACTAATGGACAGGCACAGCGCTGGCCTGTCTCTCTTCAGGCTTGTCTGGAATCCTTCTGACGTTGTAGGAGTTATGATGACAAGGTAAGTGCAACAGACAAACTGACGGTTCGGCCTAAAGATGATTTGTCCTTCATGAATATAAATGCAAGATGTTCTACCTTTGCACAAAGTTTTGCGGAAACTCTGTCAACTAAGTATGAGTTGCAGTGACAAGGTAAGTATGGCAGAGAAGCTGACAGACGTACAGAAAGACACACAAACATATATATAGATGATCACCATTCACGAACAGCTAAGCCAGATGGTCTACCTTCGTATCGAGTTTAACTGAAATCACTTCAACAGTGTAGGAGTTGTAATCATAAGGAAAGCGTGGCAGATAGACAGACAGACGAATGGACATGGTTTTAAGCATACAAACTTGGATGCAACGCTACAACCTGCAAAAGCAGACCCTAGTGATAAAGGATTACGTCACGCCAAGAACAGGGTGATGAGTTCAAAGTAAACGTGGTAAAAACGAAATCTTACTGCTGCAAAATGGATGCTACTTTTCAAAATTACATCAACTTCCTCCACGAGACAAGACCCCTGTCACGAACTTCTCAGAGCCGGCTGGAAGGAGAGAGAGAGAGAGAGAGAGAGAGAGAGAGAGAGAGAGAGAGAGAGAGAGAGAGAGAGAGAAGCGTTGGGTGGCAGGGAGACACTTGGGGGGAAAGGGAGAAGCACCAAAGAACTTTCCAAACCCCCAACAATCGGAAAGAGTTGGCCCGGGCGACGACCTTTTCAGGGTCTGGAAGAGGCAACTCATTCATTGCTGAGCGCTTTCTCGACTCCAGAAGACCAAGAACGAATCGATATTCCTGCTGAAAGATTGCTTGCTTGCTTGCTTGCTTGCTTGCCATTCTGACTAGCATTTTTTAGAAGGCACAAAGCAAACGCTGGAACTTTCAAGTATGTCAAGCAATTTATACGATCTCTCATGATAAAGCCAAATGTTATACGAGTGTGAAGTTCCTCGTTGGACGAGTGGTTTTCGCGCTCGGCTGCCAATCCGGTGGTCCGAAGTTCGACCAACGCGGAATCAGAGGAATTTATTTCTGGTGGTAGAAATTCATTTCTCGATATAGTGTGGTTCGGATTCCGCAATAAGCTGTAGGTCCCGTTGCTAGGTGACCAGTTGGTTCCTAGCCACGTAAAAATATTTAATCCTTCAGGCTAGCCCTAGGAGAGCTGATCATCAGCTCAGTGGTCTGATAAAACTAAGATATACTTATATGAGTGTGACACTACACTGCTCTGGCTAAAGGTAGAAGTATCAGATGGTATAAAAAAAAAAGTTAAGTATATCTTGGTTTTACCAGACCACTGAGCTGATTAACAGCTCTCCTAGGGCTGGCCCGAAGGATTAGATATTTTTACGTGGCTAGGAACCAATTGGTCACCTAGCAACGGGACCTACAGCTTATTGTGAGATCCGAACCACATTATATCGAGAAATGAATTTCTACCAAGAGAAATAATTCCTCTGATTCCGCATTGGCCAAGCCGAGAATCGACCTACGGACCACCAGATTGGTAGCCGAGCGCGAAAACCACTCGTCCAACGAGGAACTTATCAGATGACATAGAAAACATGGTTATCAATACCTTCGCTCAATACATACACAATGGAGTCTATTTTATTTCTTGGTAGTGATAGCTGACGCATCTACAACTATCATCATTCGACCTTTAAAGATCAACGAGCCATGCAGCCAGTGTCTGGAATAGTGAAATAGGCTGTTGTCTACAGAGACTAAACTCTTTTTTTTCTTCTTCTTCTTTTATTAGTGCGAGGAAATTCGGAAGCTTCCCTCGGGATATGAAAAGGTAACAGATTCGTTATCATCAATGGCACATTAAAAACAAACAGTAGCTCAACAGCAATATACTATTCTGAGAGGTAGTACTAATGACAAAAAATATTAACGATGATATTCTTAATGACAAGTTAACAGTACACGAGTGAATTTTTATTTATTCGAATCGCATTAAATGTTATTTAGAACCTGGCTTGCTCCACGATAGGCGAAACAAGAAATCAATATCGTTTCACACACACTCATACACCTACACATCATACATACATACATACATACATATATATATATATATATATATATACATACATACTATTTATGTATATTATATCGTATCTACATGCATGTAAATATACATTTATATATATACATACATACACACACAGCTTACGTGTATGGTTTATCTAATAACCGAAATACCTGAGATTAGAAAAAAAAAAGTTAACGGCGATGGCTTCAAATTCATTCCCAACAAAAACTTGATTTAAAAAATAGCCACAAGGTTTAAAAAAAACAATAAAAAAACTGAAAGAACTTTGACGACAGACTTTACCAAACACCCAACCGTTATAGGAGATACCTGAAGTCATACAGGTAACTCAACTGTAGCGGATTCGTTCGGCTCAAACGCTGGAATTTGCTCTCTCTCTCTCTCTCTCTCTCTCTCTCTCTCTCTCTCTCTCTCTCTCTTTGCTTCCACGGGCAACTGAAGTCACTTGCGAGAGAAGTCTTTGGAAATGAAAACATTGGTGCTTTCCCTTGGCTGTGCTGAGTCATTGTAAATATCTTGTCATGTTGGTTTGCCTGGGGAATGTTATACAAACACGAAGGAATATGAAAGTCTGCTAACACATGCATGATTGTAAATCAATAAGCGCACGCGCGCACACACACACACACACACACACACACACACACACACACACACATATATATATATATATATATATATATATATATATATATATATATATATATTTCTACAGAGAGAGAGAGAGAGAGAGAGAGAGAGAGAGAGAGAGAGAGAGAGAGAGAGAGAGAGAGAAATTATTAGGCGTCTGGGTTTGCCAATACGGTTGTGATCTCCACACGTAACATTAAGAATCCACGAACAGGTGTTGCGCGATTTTGACAGACTGCTTCCATACGCCTTCCTTAATCTGAGCAAAAACCACTTGACAACAGAGTGATTATACTTTATTTTCAACTAAAATTCAACATAGATTTACTTGCTATCCATTCTTGTGACGAAGGCGCGTTTGTTCCAGAACCCAAAATAATGATGTTTCTTTCCAGAACGCTTCGCCGATCAACTGAAAAGCTGAAAGAATTCGGAAGTCAGGAGTGAGTCACATTTGATGTACAAGTCACGTTCGGTAGAACAAAATTGTAGAGAGAGAGAGAGAGAGAGAGAGAGAGAGAGAGAGAGAGAGAAGAAAGAGAGAGAACTCATCACTGAAACATACCGTAAGAGACAATAACACATTATTATTATTATTATTATTATTATTATTATTATTATTATTATTATTATTATTATTATTATTATTATTATTATTATTATTAATTAGCAGTAAATGCAGTCGTAATAACTATGGAGATCTGACTAAGAGCACAAGATAAAATGGTCAAAATCCATGGAATTAATTTCCACAAATAACATAGTATACTGTTCAATCTTTGTTTGATCACTTCGTGTTTCATAAAGTCATACAATTTTGCATATTTATTCCCTCATCACCGATACCATAAAAAGTAGGTCTCATCATACTTCCAGCGTTAAATTAGCTTCTCTCTCACAGAATAACGCATTGCTCTCCTGGTTTTAATACTAAAAAAAAAAAATGTACAAAAACGATTTTGAGAAAAACCAGAATGTACTTTGCAGTTCTCACTCTAAAAGAAAAACCTCGACACATCTGAACAATACTAAAAAAGTGCGCATGCGCAACAAAAAATAAATGAATGGTGTAAGAGATATCTTAGCAAATTACCTGTCCATTCTATCGTGGCTGGGACATAAGGTATGTCATTATCATTGTTATACTTTCTCTTTCTTTTTCGAGCGGTCACGCTTCCTTTCATGAAGATATAGTAGTTTAAGAAATTTCATGTGAGAGGAAAAATCAATGATGGATAAATGTTACAACAGCTACTTTTCGACAATAAGTGTGTCATGTTTTAAAGAAAAGACAACGAAGAATATTTCATAAGAACAGGAAAATGAATTTACGAAAATGTCACGACTTCTACTAGACCGTCATTGTCTAATGTACCTAAATATTTTTCCAGATTCTTTTCAAGGATTCAGGATATTAAATGATAAGATGCTCACTAATTCTAAGAGAAACCACTTTTACCTATCTATTATGTCTGCCATGGGATTTGTTACAATGGAATTCAACATCTGTCTGTCGTAAGGTGAAGAACATCCTTTATCGAAAATACAATCGCAATGTCAAACTGATTAGCAATCACTAAGCAACGAACAAGCGCTGTGATGGGAATAAAAAAAAAGATAAGATAGTAATAATCAATCTGTTTCATCCCTTGCCGGCAGTGTAAATAAGAATATCAGGAGTGAGAATGTATCTCATGAATTTATTACGATGCTTATAAAGTTTTGTTTACAAACTGCTTTATGTCTGATGAGAGTGTCTGCTGCCATGATCAAATGCTGGTTCCCAAGATACAATAATGTGTTTGAGATGTCATACATTACAGTAGTGTCTCCTTGAATCATTCTTATTGCAAAGAACTTCTTACATCTTACAAATTGAATGGCCTAGTAAGTTATCGAAACTTGGACTGTGGAATAATCTCCCTTGAGGATGCTGAGCAGTTGGAACCTCAAAGTTGAAGCAAAGATGCAATGAACTACTATACCCTAAAACTATACCCTAAAAATGTAAGCAATTTGCTTACATTTTTATTACTTATCCAACTGTTCATTTATCATCTCTTTCCAAATAACTGAGCTACTGTATTTCAGACTACCTTCTGTTGTTTCTTTCAAATGAACAACATATTCTTCGGATGCTTGGATTTCAAGTCAATGGCCCCTGTGGGTTTGTTTTACGAACCGAAACAATATTCACACGCAGCATTCACTCACTTGAATCTTTCATAAAATGAACTTAACGGATATGTTACCTCCTTTCTCAAGAGGGGGAAAGAAGTAAGCTTACCTGATCTAGGCATTTTGGTAGCATTGCCTTAAGAGCAGGAGGGCACTGAGGTGACATCCGTTTTTTCTCTCTCTCTCTCTCTCTCTCTCTCTCTCTCTCTCTCTCTCTCTCTCTCTCTCTCAATTACCTAAGGCAATTAAATCAGACTCGTGAACTACAAAAATACATTTATTTAAGAACAAAGCATTAACTATGATCGGGTTCTTTAACCAAAATGATTAACTGAAAGGTTAAATTCAAGTCTAAATAACTCAGAAAGCCCTGGGGATCGAACTAAACCCGTCCACCCCTTTCTCTACAATAACCAACATTAGTTTAGTCATAAAACTAGGAAAAGTCATAGCACAGTCTAATAGGTAACAGATACAACATAAGAGATCTTGAAAGAACTCGGCCAGAATTGTTTATCAGGCGAAGAGTCTTATATATTCGATGAATCATTATCTTATCGAACTGATTACCGGGCATTCCTGCCGGTACGTGTCACACTGCTCGTCATAACTGAAGCCCAGATTGTCTGGTACAATTAGAGAGAATCTTTAGTCTGTTAATACTGCTGATTAGTCATTTTTACCATCAAGTATCAGCATCATATGCTGTATGCAACTATATTGGTAATTTCCTTTCATTGTGAATTATATTTTATGTGCTAAAAAAGTCACCTTAATAAATCACTTAACGTCAAATACCAGAAATAAATATTAAAGTTTTGCCAATACTTGTCAACTGAGGGTAATATAAATATGTCTCGTAACATTTATTAAAAAAATAATTTATTAACATCGAGATTTTCTACTCACGAAATCTTTTTGCCCTATGGTGAAACCAAATTTAGGATAACATGTTAATGTATTGGGGATCAGAAGAATATTAAATTTAATGATATATAATAGAAACTGTCAAAATTTATTTCCCGAAAGAATAAATTTTTCCTCATGAAACTAATTTACATTCACTCACGAAAATCTAGAGAATACTATTCCCACTCTTAAGGAGATAGAAGAATAGAATAGAAAATGAAGTTTAGGCCGAAAGCCAAGCGTTGGGACCTATGAGGTCATTCAGCGCTGAAACGGAAATTGAGAGCAAAGGTTTGAAAGGTGTAACAAGAGGAAAAACTCGCGGTTGCCCTATGAAATAATTGTTAGGAGAGGGTTGAAGAAAGTAAGATGGAAGAAAGGCAATATAAACAGAGGTACAGTAAAAGGAAATAAAGGGGTTGTTTGTTTGTATGGTGGTTTTACGTTGCATGGAACCATTGGATATTCAGCAACGGGACCAAACGGCTTTATGACTTCCGAACCACTCGATGACCTTCTATCACCAGAAATACACATCT